>NC_062975.1:989027-1589027 GCF_023078275.1 Leguminivora glycinivorella
AGGCACGTAGGTTAAACAAACTTTGCCACCGAGTGAAACACAAATATTTTCACCACACCAACACGAACAAAATACTGACTAAATCAAATCCATTCGGCAATCTATTCAATATTTATGATTCAAAATAATTATTTTTAGGTAAATTCTACCAGCCCGCTCAAGGCATCGAAGTTAAAATTTGTATGAAATTACTTTGCACTCTTGTGGATAGAATGCAATTTTGCTATCACGTTTTCGAATAAGCAAAATTGATCTTTATCAGTTGGTGTGGTGAAAAAAATATTAATTAATTCTTTGATGATTTCACGTGGCTACTTCAAGTTACATCCAACAGTTCCGTGAGTTACAATTCAAAGTTTCTATTAGTTTGTTAAGTTATGTACTTAGTTTTTCTGTAAATATTTATTCTTTTTCTATGATATCCAAAATTCTGACCGAGAGTTGCAGTCAGTTGGTTACCTAGTATTTATACCATTCGATAGTATCATAAAGTAATCGATACATACCTATTTCCAATACATTAAGGGCAGGGAGCCGTGTCCGCGAGTCATTTTTTTATTCACAATTTTTCTTCTTCGTTCAACGCAGGAAACGTACGAACTACAAAAGATATTATCAGGATCTGTAATTGCCATTATGCAAAATGTCGAAAATGAAGCAGTAAAAAAACAAACGTAAGTTTTTAAAAATAAGTTTCGACGTCAAAAATAGGTTAGCAATGAGAACAAATTAGCTTTCAGGTAAATGAAGAAAGTTTGTCGAAAGTGAGATTGAATCCGCGATGAGGCAGCTCCTCGGCAGTACGAACTGGGCTGCCATGAGTTTTTAACATGTTTGGAACGTGGAAAATAAAGAGTTTTGAATGATCCACAGTTAGTTTTATTAGATTATATTAATTATAACGGGATCTACTTTTTTGATTTTCGTCGAGGTCTCGATATTTGCTGGCCGATCACCCCCAAATCTTCAGTTACTCTTGATCAAGATGCATGTAATTTGCGGAAAAATACCGGGAGCATGGCAAAAATCAAAAAACTAATCACGGTCTAAATACAAAAGTCTTGGTAAATAATACCTTTTGTACCTATTGGCGTAGAAACTCTAGGTCCATGGGGTCCTGAGCGCAAACAAGTTGTTCACAGAAATCGCGAAGCATCTGGTTGAGGTAACTGGCAGTGACTTAAGAGCTGGCGACTTCTTCGCACAACGTATCAGCATTGCGATACAGCGAGTAAAAATGTCGCCAGTATCCTTGGTACAATACCTTTTAAGTTTAGTCGTAGTTTCTTATATAATTATGTAAATATGTTCATGTAAATAAACATTTCATTTATAGAGTATTGACTATTGACTTTCATTATGAAAATGACAGCAGAGGGTTGAATCTCTCCAGCAAGTCAATAAAGTTAAGAGATGATATTGTTTACGGAGCAGCAGCAAGATAAACAAGACTCAGGCAGAGCCGCTACCATGAGATTATGACCATTGAATAAGATACTCGATATCTTATAACGTCACGGAAAATATTTGTAATTTTTGATTTCTTTTTTAGGGTTCCGTAGTTAACTAGGAACCCTTATAGTTTCGATACGTTGTGCGAGGAAGTCCCCAGCTCTTTGGTCACCAGTTAATAAATAGCTCTATAAATAAATTCAGCAATAAATATATTTAATCAGCAAAAATAATTTTATAACTTAAATCCAAATAATACTTATAACAAAGATGAAATCCAAAAGTACACATCTAATAAATAAAGAAAAAAATGAACAAAATTAAATCCAATGTAGTACGCAATGGGTTACTAGACTCATATCGAATTTGGTACAATAAATTACTGTCGTCTGTAGTATTGATACAAAAAAAAAAAATATTTATAGATTTTGGGTATTAAAGTGTATGATGACTAAGTACGTATTTTCGATTAAAAATTTGTGTATTTTTTTATATTTTGCCACCGAAATGTAAGTGACGTCATCAAATCCGAACTTACTTCATGTCAAAAAACCTGGCCAAGAGCGTGTCGGGCCACGCTCAGTGTAGGGTTCCGTAGTTTTCCGTATTTTTCTCAAAACTACTGAACCTATCAAGTTCAAAACAATTTTCCTAGAAAGTCTTTATAAAGTTCTACTTTGTGATTTTTTTCATATTTTTTAAACATATGGTTCAAAAGTTAGAGGGGGGGGACGCACTTTTTTTTCCTTTAGGAGCGATTATTTCCGAAAATATTAATATTATCAAAAAACGATCTTAGTAAACCCTTATTCATTTTTAAATACCTATCCAACAATATATCACACGTTGGGGTTGGAATGAAAAAATATCAGCCCCCACTTTACATGTAGGGGGGTACCCTAATAAAACATTTTTTTCCATTTTTTTTTTTTGCACTTTGTTGGCGTGATTGATATACATATTGGTACCAAATTTCAGCTTTCTAGTGCTAACGGTTACTGAGATTATCCGCGGACGGACGGACGGACGGACGGACGGACGGACGGACGGACGGACGGACGGACGGACGGACGGACAGACAGACATGGCGAAACTATAAGGGTTCCTAGTTGACTACGGAACCCTAAAAATGCCGCTTTAGAAGACGACGGCGATTCGCCGCGTGCCTTATTAAAGACGACACTCTAAATATACTGTTTAGAAAATGGCCGGAGTTTTCAAGGGCAGAAAATCTGTTAGAGTATACCTACGGGCGACAAGGTTGCTCAGCGACTTTTATGTCGCTCACATCCATGGGCTAGTATGAGTGACAAAAAAGTCGGCTAGCAACTTTGTCGCCCGTGGGCGTATCATCGTCCTCCTTGCGTTATCCCGGCATTTACCACTGCTCATGGGAGCCGGGTTCTCTTTGATAACTCTTTAGGGCTTGTGTCGTTCACGAACTATGAACTGTTAGGAATAAAATCCCATCAATGACCGAAATGAACTGAATCTTTCCGTGCTCTGAGAATCGGTCTTTGCTCATTTAGTTCAGTATAGGATCGGCGAGCGCGAGCGGTTTGGATCGAGAACGAGTGTGTGACTGCGCCGACCGAGAGCGAGAGCTACTTAGCAGAGCAACAAAAAACGCATCATGTTTTCATATTGAACTTCGTTTACTTACAACCTTTCGGCCCGGAATGTTACTATCTGTGGACTATTCGTATCATTTTGACACTATTCGGTCCCATTCGTTCTGATCTTTCCGACCGCAGTGGTCGCTGGTCTGGCTGAACTAAATGAGCAAAAGACCTAAAAGAGCGAACTAGTTCGTGGGAGCGATTGAACGAGATCGAGCGCTCCGATCAACGAACGAAACGGCACAAGCCTATAACTCTTAGTCTAGACGAAAATTGGACCGTATTGTGCAATAGGATGAAATAGACATAAAGTATAATTTTCACAGATATATGAAAGAGATAGGGCATGCCAGGCGATTTGTATTGAACGTGCCTGTCGCAAGTTGTGGAACACACACATTTGTAGATGGAAGGTCCTATTGGGCTATTTTGCAATGCGCAATACACGCGCATCATTTCTTTATCTGTATACATACGAACGACCAACGAGTCGTGTCACCAAGCACACACAACGACAACAGAGAACTGTAAGCTCAATGAGCTAACAAGTACGACACGTCCGCCGGCGGCTTGTCTCTAGTATTACATGTTCTAAGGTTACTTTCTACAGGAGCTTAATTTCCTTCTTTATACATTTACGGCTGACCTACGGTAGTCGCCCTACGTCGTAGCCGATACGTAGCAAATTCTTCCTAGAGGCAAAACGAGCACGTGCGATTAGTACTGAATGCGTTAACGAAATAACGATAGATCACAAAATATATAATAGTACAAGTACAAGAAGGCTCACTCCTTTGATGTTCACAAAATGCCGCCATTCTAAATTCTTACCTGCATTAACAAACGGACCACACGCGAGCAGACATTTAATTTTATTGCACCGAGTGAAGATCGTCGTCACCAGCACTGAAATGGGCCGCGAACTCGCGGCTGCCGACATGTACTTGTAGCGCGGCGATAGAATCGCGGAGTGAGCCGCCCCTGGATAAGTCAAGGTTTAAGATTCACCAACTAGTATCATTTATTTTCACTCAGTGGTAAAATAGTAAGTACATTACGATACAAGTGCGGAAAAGGGGACGAGTGGCCACTCGTTTCGAACTTCCTTTTTTCCGTATCGTACTATTTTTGGTTGCTGTGCTTACTTACTCTTGGCTTTACAATATTAAAAACGACCCGCCGCAATACAGATACATCAACCTTTCAGCTTAATGCACTTTTCAATCTCCATCGAGGAACATCAATATTGTTGATGACACCATAATGGTGCGCCCAAACAACCTCCGTTGAAAACCTAAAACAAAGCATAAAAAGTAACAAAGCTTGACGCGAGCAGAGCACGCTGCTAACCGATGCGGAAATCAACGAGATAAAACATGACTAAGAATAATATGAGGGCTACCTGTTTAAACATGTTACATCATCATCCTCCTTGCGTTATACCTGCATTTGCCACGGCTCATGGGAGCCTGTAGGCCTAGTACATGATTGCCGCGAGTATGTCGCCGCGAGATAGATGACACGTCTTCTTCTAACTGTATTAATGGCATAAGGACGGGTAGTCTATCTCGCGGCGACATACTCGCAGTAATCATGAGCTAACCCTGCAGGGGTCCGCTTTGACAACTAATCCCAAGATTTGGCGTAGGCACTAGTTTTACGAAAGCGACTGCCATCTGACCTTCCAACCCGGAGGGTAATAACTATGCCTCGTTGGAATTAGTCCGGTTTCCTCACGATGTTTTTCCTTCACCGAAAAGCGACTGGCAAATATCAAATGACACTTTGCAAATAAGTTCCGAAAATTCATTGGTACGAGCGGGGGTTCGAACCCGCGACCTCCGGATCGAAAGTCGCACGCTCTTACCGCTAAGCCACCAGCGCTTTTACATACCATAAACATCTTACATACCATAGATTAAATATAAGAAGATCATACCAACCCGTACATTAAAATGCGACCGCCTAAGATCGCGCATACACTACACCACACATAGACGGCGCCACAAAAAAATGCCTTGTTGCCATCGATTATTTGTAGATTGGCGTTAAGTGTCGCTTTCGAGCTATAAACGTATGTCAAAAGTGACACTTAACGCCATCTACAAGTATAATCAAAAGCTACAAAACATTTTTAGTGGCGCCATCTATGTTTTATGTAGTATATGCGCGTTCTTAGGCGGTCGCATTTTAATGAATGGTATGGTATGATCTTCGTATATTTAATCTATGTACACGCATGAATTCCCAAAAAGTGGAAGGCTGAGGACAGAAACCGCAGAAGTTTCAGCTACTCTTAGCAACAAGAAACGGAATTTAAAGCGTTTTCGAAATTAAAACGTGAAATTCGGTAGGAGAACGATGGTTTAGGAAATATAAGAATAAGGGCCGGTTGCATCAAACCGTCTGTTACCGTTAATAAAGCATTCGTAAAATTTTATCGTATGGGAAGTTTCATAGACGTCTGCTGCGAGACGATGATGTGTCTGTCAAAATGTGGTTGATGCAACTGGCCTTAAGTAGAAATTAGCGTATAATATAACTACAGTAAGTCACTAAGTATATTGATTTAGACTAACACGATTTGCACTCATAATTTTAGAACAAAACGGGACTTAATCGCGTAAAAACTTACATTTATATTAGGCCCGACGTTTCGAACATCACATTATGTTCGTGGTCACGGGTAGACTGGCGAGGAATTGCATCAACATCTTCTAGCCGCGCGAGTTTCTCGAACTACCCGCACTTGTTCTTGATTATTCACTTTTGCGCTAGGGTTGTCACTTTGCCTACAAACAACACTCACGACATCAGCCGGTGTGTCCCTCGGTGTTTTTTCACGCTTACATTTGCTAATCACTGGATTCCACGAAGAAGAAATTCCCTGTCCCTCATTTTGGTTGAAATTTCGATGCTTCCTAATTTCAATCGCTTCACGTACTTTTCTGCTGTAGAACAGACGTTCCGTTGATAGAATTTTGGGACTATGGAGCTGGAATTTTGGGCTATGGTAGTTCCTATATTGGAGAAACCAAACGCACAATAGCGGTAAGGGTCAAGGAGCATATCGCGGCTGTCAAAAACCGCCAAATTAATAATTCTGCGGTAGCTGAACATCTGCTACAGTCGGGACCAAACCACTGGATCGAGCTCCATAGTCCCAAAATTCTATCAACGGAACGTCTGTTCTACAGCAGAAAAGTACGTGAAGCGATTGAAATTAGGAAGCATCGAAATTTCAACCAAAATGAGGGACAGGGAATTTCTTCTTCGTGGAATCCAGTGATTAGCAAATGTAAGCGTGAAAAAACACCAAGGGACACACCGGCTGATGTCGTGAGTGTTGTGTGTAGGCAAAGTGACAACCCTAGCGCAAAAAGTGAATAATCAAGAACAAGTGCGGGTAGTTCGAGAAACTCGCGCGGCTAGAAGATGTTGATGCAATTCCTCGCCAGTCTACCCGTGACCACGAACATAATGTGATGTTCGAAACGTCGGGCCTAATATAAATGTAAGTGTTTACGCGATTAAGTCCCGTTTTGTTCTAAAATTATGTCACTAAGTATGTCAGTACTTCGTTTGAACACTTTTAGTAAAATCCACAGTCTCTGGTATTAAACCATTAACTTCTCTTGGTCTGACTCCCAACACAAATAACTGAACAAACGTAAACTAAAAACTTTGTGTCTAAATGTTTCACTGGCTAACTTACAATATAAATTCAGGACCATAGATTGTAGTAACCCCTAGATGACGGATAAGTTACGTCATCATGGCACCACTTTCCACTACAATATATGACCGGTAGCCAGTTGCTCACCAAAAAAATATATATTTTCATAAAGTTGGAGAGAAAAAGCGGTACCACGGGACATTGAAGATCGAGTACATATACATATCATAAAGGGGTAGGCAGAGCACATGAAACTGCTACTCTTGGCAAATAAGGGATTGAAAGAAAACGAAATTGTGACATTGCAGAAGATTGAAGAGAATGTAAGAATGTGTGTGTGTGTGTGTGTGTGTGTGTGTGTGTGTGTGTGTGTGTGTGTGTGTGTGTGTGTGTGTGCGTGCCTGCGTGCGTGCGTGTGTGCGTGTGTGTGTATGTGTGTTTGTTTTATGTGCTGTGAGATAGCATTGTAGATCGAGTATAGTAGCTATATCTGTCTTGTTCAGTATATGGTAAGCTTCATAAGAGTGCACAGAATGAAATAAAGTTACTTAGATCCTAATACTTAACACCCTCATTAACATTCACACATAAACATTTAGACATAAAGTTACTTAGATCCTAATACTTAACACCCTCATTAACATTCTGTATACTTATAACATGTAAAATGGTGCAATAAAGAATATTTACTTACTTACTTACCCTCGGTCTATATTATTTTCCATGTGCAAGACAGACACGAGCAAACGCGTCGGGACGGAGACACATAAAACGTAATGAAAACACGTTTGCCCACGGTGCTATGTGCTACCCGCTGCGATAGGCACGTACTCAACTTGCCAAGTAAAATATGCTGTGCATAAACACTTTGTATCACACTTTTTACCGGTTACAGTAAGTGCGTTTTCACATTATCCGATCCGATATCGGAAGGATTTCAAAGGCAAAAATCAAAGACGGCTGCTTCAATGTATGGAATATCGGTCCTACATCCGTTATCGGATCGGATAATGTGAAAACGCACTAAATATTACCTTTTAATATTATTTTATTAAATCTTTGATATTTGTAGGTACATAAAAGAACTGACTGAGTGACTTCATAAATATATACCTTAATAGACAGTTAGACACCCGCCTGGTCCCGTTCTAGCATAACTTCTAAGTGCATTTTCACATTATCCGATCCGATATCGGATGTCGGACCGATATCCCATACATTACAGGCGCCATCTTGGATTTTTTCTATTGAAATCCTTCCGATATCCGATATCGGATCGGATAATGTGAAAACGGCCTAAGTCATTATTTTGATTTGTTTCTTTTTATAATCTCATCATCTAATAAACTAATCCCATCATTTTTACGAACTATGAAAGTATGTTCAAACAATTCCTACAATTTTCTCCTCGCTTCCCAAAGCTTATTAAATACCATCTCAAACGGTTTTTCTTTTGTACAATATAAATCAAAATATTTCCTCCGAATTCTGCGACCTTATATTTTCCTGTTTTTCAGAGGTTTACAATCAATCTTCTTTAGTCGAGGTCCCGGTCTCAAAGGAGGATAATTATTCTTTGGGCCTCAACAATGCTTTGTCGGCTGTCCCAGTGTTCGGCGGTAGAATAAGAAAATGTACAAATATATTTCACAACCCTTTTCGTGTATATTTTAATGAGTAGGTAGGTAAACATAAATGCTCGCTGTTGATAATAAGAATCCTCCTAATCCTGGCTTACCACACCAGAATACTCGCTGCAAGCATGCTCTCATAATATTTTGAGATAGGTACCAATTCCGAGAACTACTCTTTACCTACTAAAGGTATTTGATTAATTTTTATTGCTATCGATAGTTACTTCAATTCAATGTGAATGTTGAAAAATGACAGAAATAATCGTCAATAATATGAATGAAGTAAGTAATGGGATTAATTAATCGGGTAGACGTCTGGTTTATAGTATAAACGTGTATCAATTCCTTAAGATTAAAACGATACAGGAGGGGTCAATTCTCCATATAAACGCTCTCGACTATTTCCTCCCTGCTTTTTGACGATAGAGCAATGATTTTTTCAC
Organism: Leguminivora glycinivorella; assembly: GCF_023078275.1. NCBI lineage: Eukaryota > Metazoa > Arthropoda > Insecta > Lepidoptera > Tortricidae > Leguminivora > Leguminivora glycinivorella. Next base: position 997,852 of record NC_062975.1, read on the forward strand.
CACAGTTTATTATAATTTTTATAAGTGTCGGACCTTTTTGATTTTTTTGATATTCTTATTTTTAAAGACGCTTAGAGCTCATCAAAAACTACCAAAAACGGCTTTGATGATTATGGCGCAAAAAAGGTGTGGTATTCAAAATTGGTAACAATTAGCCAAAACATTTGAAGATTGATTAAGTTTTGAAGGAAGAAACAGTTGACAGCGGAACCTCGATCTGAAAGATTTTTTCGCATTATTTTTTTAATGAGTTGTTCTGTAGGGACAATTTTTTTGCTATAAATCTAGTTAATAACACTAGTATATTTAACTAAAATTCCCAAATTGAAAAGGAATTTCCATTTTAGCATTTTTTCGCTCCTGTAGCCTCTTAAGTATATTTGTGACAACCAGCGCCACTCTTCACTGCACGTTACCAACGAACAGCATCTTCTAAATAACAAGTTCAATCACATTGTCAGACACTTCTACACAAAGTGCATTACGAACACGACGTTGCAAGTGTTCCATTCTCGCAGCGACATAGAAGTATTTCCAGTTTCCACAGAGAAAATCACACACTAGAGAGCGGACACGCCGTCGGCGGACGTGACGGTTGTTAGCTCATTCAGCATATCGAGGTACGTAACCAAATGCACAAACGCATTCGTTAATAGGCATTTTAAAAAAATGGGACCCAAAATTAGTGACAGTTACTTATTAACAAAAATTAACTCGATGTCAGTTTTGAGACGACAATCAAGAATAAAATGTGTCTAAAATAGTTATTTGTTATACAAGGGGGCAAAGTTGTATTTTAATGTCGAGTGTGGAATTGAAAAACGAGCAAGTGAAAGGATTCTATAGTTGAACCACAAGCGAAGCGAGTGGTTCGAAGATAGAATCCTGAACTTGCGAGTTTTTTAACACACGAGAAGTAAAATACATTTGCACCCGAGTGTAACACAAAACTTTTCCACTCACTATAGTGAGGAAACTACAACGCAAAAAGTGCTTTTATCACTGCTTCCAGTAGTTCCGCAGGTGAATCAAATCATCTTTATTACTAGATTCACCTACTTTTATCAATTTTAAAGCAGTTAATTTGACTTTATTCAAGGTCAAATTACTTTACCCACTAGTGGATAAAATCCGTTTTTACCCGCTGGTATTAAAGGACGAAACACGTGTTTCCCAGCTAGTGAGGGGAAAGCCAACTTTTTCATGTTCTAAATGTATATTAGATATTGCTTAAAGTTTAAGTAATTACTTAACAGAAAAGCAGTATTTTTATTGAAAATTCATGATTAATTGTCGTCACAAACCTGACGTTCACTAATTTTGTGTGCCAATTTTTGAAAATGCCCTTATATCGTTTTCGTAGCTAGCTATCTCTATCGCTCCTCCGTATTTGCGCCACAGAACGAGACTGCGCTTCGATCAGCGCCTACGATTGCCGTCAACACGACTCACCAGTCCTAGTAGTCATGCGCATGTACAAGGTCATGGAAATGAAGCACAAGCCCAATAGCCCAATAGGAGCGTCGATCTATAAGTGTGTGTGTGGCTCCAAGAACTTACGACAGGCGTACTACTACTACAGCGTCAATGGGCATTTTAAGAATTTGGGTCCCCCCAATTAGCAAAAGTTGTTAACAAAAATTAACTCGCTGTCAGTTTTGTGACGATAATTAAGCATAAAATCTGTCTAAAAATTTACTTTTTTCACATTCTGAGATTATCGCTTAAAGTTTGTGTAATCAACACAAAAACAACATTTTTATTGAACTTTCATGCTTAATTATCGTCACAAAACTGACAGTGAGTTAAATTTTGTTAACGACTTTCGCTAATTGGGAGTCCAAAATTCTGAAAATACCCCAATACAAATTCCCCGACATGTCTGATCTCCTTTCTTCCTATATCTGTATTTCCATTCGGAGACAGACAGGACCTCAACAAATGCATTTTGTATGTAAAGCAGCAAGAGTGAAGATTTACTCCGTAGAGAGACTATTAAAATTTTACGTCTGCACTTCTCACCCTCGGGGAGCAAACTCATAAGAAATGAGCTTTATATAGGTTTTGTTTTAGAGATAGCACTTATTTGCATATGTTAAGCGAATACTTTTGCCACGTACACATTTTATTTTTGTTAGAAGTTGATCACAGGCAATATGAATATGTATTTTTTACGGATCTTTGTACCTATTAATTTATTTATTTGAAAACATATTTCTTTCAACCCCTTATTTGCCAAGAGTGGCACTGAAGCTTTAGTAAGTTTCATGTGTTCTGCCTACCCCTTTATGGGATACAGGCGTGATTGTATGTTGTTATGTTGTTGTATATTTCAATGACATTACAAATAAATCCAATGCGCCATGAAACTTAAATGTTAACAACAGTAAATAAGAACATATAACAAACAAAAAATTACAAACAATAAAATTAAACGATAATAATATAATTAATATGACTACGACGCGCCATGTTGCGGAATTTCATTAGAACTAATTTCTTCATACTAAACTGAACTGTCCAAGCGGACCCCAGGCTCCACAGAGAACCTCCTGACGTTGTCTGTGCCAGGCTCCCATGAGCCGTGGCAAACGCCGGGATAACGCAAGGAGAATGATAAAACAAAACTGTCACCGCATAGATCAGAATAACAGCCAGCGCCCTCTTGACAATAGTCACATAGTCAAGAGTGACGCCGTGTCTTGCGTGGGCGACAGTCGCGCGACCGTCGCCGTCGCGTCTCATACTTCTATATCGATAAGGTTTGATTTCGTATGCGTCGCATCGCATCGCCGTCGCGCGACCATCGCGCGACCGTCGCCCACGCAAGCTACGGCGTGAATAGGCTATTACTGAACCAGTGAGCTACAACCTCGGCCTTGTCGTCACTTTCCATCAGGTGCGACTAAGGTGAATCACTGGCCAGTTTATAAAAAAATCTGGTCAGGGTTTTAAGTCGTGTTGTCCTCGTTGAAAAGCTGATTTCTCAAAGTAGGGCAGTTACACTTGGGCAACCTAACCTCTAACTCACGCCTTATTAGTCTTATTACCGAATGGGGTTGGCACGTCAAACTGCTCAAATATCAGTGCCACCCTTAGGCCAACTTGCACCAATCATCACACTCAGGGTTAGTGGGCTGTCATCTGTCAAATTCCATATAAAATGGTGGTTTAACCCTCGGGTTAACCCTCCATTTTCGTTGGTGCAAGTGGCCCTTAGCAATTAACGGATTAAAAGAATGCAATATTGCAGTGACCGGTAATCCCATCGCCCACACAACAATTGAACCCCTACGACTTCAACGGGAGATAAGGGGGTAGTGAAATACATAGTCCCTGACAGTTATAAATGATTTTCACATCAGGCTAATCGAGGTTTCTTATCAGTGCACGTTTGAATTGGTCTGTACATAATAACTGGACTATATCGAGCAAGACGCTGCACTTAGAGAGGGGCGTAACGCGATACAGCGACACAGTTCCAGATGAGGTTGTTATCTGATCCGTGACGACATTTGGAACTCTGCCACGGTCCTGGGTGTTTAGACAAGATGTCAAGTCAAGCGATAGCTAGATGTCTCTTTCAGACAAATCTCAACCTACTCTAATATTATTATGACTCCTAAAGGATATCATTCAATTTTGCCAGAATAGCCGATGTGACAATCGTTGATGCAAGGTGGCGATCAAAATTATTCGAAACGCAGTCAGACTTTGTCGTGCCACGCTCACGAAACGCTCACGATAATATCTCTTTCGTAGCTATCTATCTCTATCCCTTTTGCATATTGGCGCGAAGAGCCAGACTACATTTCGGCAGCATTTCGATTGCGTTCCGTCTCGCAGAAATGCCATTCGGCTACGGGGCCTGGTAGGCTGGTATAGACATGCGCGCCGCCGCGGCACGCCGCCGCTGAAAGGAGCCAGCGCGCCGCCGCCGCCGCCGATAGTGTGAATTTCGCGCCGAAATAGAGAACCATACGAGATTAATAATATTAAAATCCATTGAATATAAACAAACGAATGATACGCGCGTACCCCGTGTCCCTTTAGTTTCATTATAGTATTTTATGCAATTAACCGTTGCTTATGAGAGGTCAAAAATGGCGAGTGCTGTGGGTAACAGTTTGAGACGGTAGTATACAAAAGCTCTTCCTAATATCCCCATTATATAAACGCTCTCTTTGAATGTTCTACACATTCCAACGGCGCTGCGAAGGCTGACAGGTTCTAATAATCTAAGCAGTCAATAAATTTGCTGACAAACCGAACTGCCCTCCGCCGTTGGATGGAGTCAAGCGGAAGGAACTGGTATTGCGGAGCGCCAGACCAGAGATGGGGACAGTACTCAATATTAAGGTCGAACCTGCACTTTATATAACAAAAGTCGCTGACGCTGACCTGGTAGTTTGGCCCTGTTCAATGAAATCGTTAGAACCCAATTTAGCTTCATGTTTCACATGACTTCGAAACTGGATACGGTTCGTAATATCAGCACCAAGTATCTATACTTTTGGTTAGAGATGGTAAAAGGAATGCCCTGAAACTTTGGCGCCGTGGCAAATGGTGTTTTCTTAGTAGAAAACGCACTAACTATACTTTGTTTGAACTGGGCTAGGTTAAGATTACCCAATTATGAGACCAAAAACGTCTCGATCTCAAACACAAGGTTGCATCCTATACTCCGACAACTGCTCAGGGGAGGCATTTTTGCACTACCTGTATAACGGCTATCGGTAGTGTTATCATCTGTATAGCAATGAATATTGTTAGCAGACAATAAATCATTGAATTGCAGAAAAAACAAGGTAAACAGTACAGATCCTTAGGATACGCCAACGTTTATGAGCTTATAGTTCAAGCATACTTATTCCGACAGTGACGACTGAAATGGTTCGCCTAAACAGGAAGCAGGAACCAATCTGCACAACCCTTTAGGAAGACAGGTCAGTTTAAAGGGAAGAGCCTTACACCAACCCCTATAAAAGGGCTTTGTGATATCCAGGCTAACAACCAGTGCTCTCTATAGCTGTGGCGCAACGACAAGTAAGGTAGACAAAGAGGTCTCCAGCGCCTCGACCATAGCGAAGACCGTACTGCCGGGTGATATTGAGCTGGTGGTCTTCAAGGTACTTAAAACTGTTTTCAAACCAGCAGAGCGGACATCCCTTTTCAACGCTTATTTGCTAGGTTGAACCCAGGCAATATTGAAAAGAAGACAAAGCGACCAACAGAGAGCAAGGAAAGTCCACTTTCTCTTTTGAGGAATGAGCCAGTGAGTCATCAGGTTTGGGCAAGGGTAAAAGTGAAAGGAAAACTTGCAGAAGGTCTTCTGAACAGTTTCTACTTCTAGTTATCTAGTATAAGAACTGGGAGTCATCATCATTGGCCACAGCATCTTTCCAGATGATAGTTGCAGCACTTGCAGCGACTAAGTAAGAGGTAGCTGTATTCTGAGTAGGCAGTCTACAGCCTACATCGGTTATGATGGCTGTACAAGCCAATGTCGGATCGGCATTTTCTGCCGCATCGATCACAAATGTGCCTTGACTCCTGGGGTGGTCCAGCAGCTCTACGGAGACGCTTTTGCTGGAGTTGGTCCAGCCAAAGCTCGTCATGCTTTATCATACCCTCCCTCAAGCTACGACGCCACTCCGGTCTCATCTCCGCACGCTCCTCCCAGTTACAAGATGGAATATTGAAGCCTTTCATGTCACGTTTGTAGGAGTCCTTGAAACGGAGAAAGGGTCGCCCAACCGGCATAGCTGGGCATTAACTCTTTAATCCGTTAATCGTTAATTAACGAAGTTAACATTTCCATTAACGGATTAACTTTTAAGTTAACTTGCAAAAATGTTAACGGACTCGTTAACTTCCGTTAAATTTCTCCGAGTCCGTTAATCGTTAATCTAGTAGGGCACAGGCGCCATCTGCGCTGCGAAAAACACGTTCTGAACGCTACTATAAAAGCCCGAAGTACGGCAAATCCTATGATTTGCCGGTAAATCCTAGGTTTTACCGATGTCGATTGCTAAAAGTCCGAATTATTACCTAAAAAAGTATTCTTCACGTGGATTTGCTTTTACTAACTTTGATTCGTTGAATCCTAAGCTTTACCATGGCGACTGTTGTAGTGATAGGGCAGCAAATTCGAGCCCTATTTACGACCACATTCGCTTCCCTAGCCTCTACCACCCAAAGTGCCACAACAGGCCCCGTAGCCGAATGGCATTTCTCCGACGCCAAACGAAAGCGATACGCCGCTGGCTCTGTCGCGCCAATACGCAAGCGCGATAGAGATAGATATCTACTAGCGCTTCGTTTCGTGAGCGTTTCGTGAGCGATTGTGCCATTCGGCTAGCCACCCAGTCCCGTTACCGCTAGCATCTCTCCTGACACAGCTCTTGGCAGCTCAGGCGATCACTGTCTTCCACGTGCAGCCTAGAGTTCAATAGGCTAGCTGTACTTCGGCCTTTTACAGAAATATAATACGTTATAGTGGATACTGATGAACTAAATATTTAAAGAAAAGTTCATTTTTTTTCACGTGTTAACGGATTAACGATTAACTTTAACTTACGTTAAATTTGTCGAAATGTATCGCTTTAACGATTAACGAAGTTAACTTTTTTAGTAACGGATTAGCGATTAACGAAGTTAACTATATGATTAACGGTGCCCAGCTATGCCAACCGGTCTCTTGGCTTCGGCAATCTGTCCGAGCATGACTTCGCGAGGCAATCTGTCAGGGTCCATTCTGTGAACATGTCCCAGCCAACGAAGTCGTCTCTGTTTCAGCATAGCCGTTATGCTGTTGCATTGGGTTCTTGAAAGAACAGCTTCCGGTAACCCGATCCTTCCAAGTTACTCCTATTATGGTTCGAAGGCAACGCATGTGAAATGCATTTAAGCGACGCTCTTGTTTGGAATAGGTGGTCCACGTTTCTGACGCGTGCAGCAGGATACTAAGGACGCAGGCTTTGTAAACGTGAACCTTGGTGGAAATAGTAAGCTTGGTATTAGCTCAAACTCGCTTAGAGAGTTTTCCAAAAGTTGTTGCGGCCTTTCCAATGTGGGTATCTATTTCCTTATTGTTGCAGTAGTTTGATGTTGTGGTTGATCCCAGATAACAAAAATTATCAACAGACTGAAGTGTGACTTGATCAAGTGTGATTGCTGGTGGTACATCGGTGCCCTGGACCATTATTACAGTTTTCTTGGTGTTCACGCTCATTGAAACAGCTCGGCATGCACGACCAAACCAGGATACACAGTGCGATGAAACCCCGATCTAGGAGGACAATATTATTTAAGCCTCAAAACCGACTCTAGTAGGTCATATTATGATGTCAAAATAGAAATGAAATGAAAGAAATTACAAATTCACATTAAAATTATGAACCAGTATAAGCTGACCTATTGGTACTAAGAATTACTACACGCGTGGAGGCCAATTTATATTGGTCATTGTTTTAGGCAGTACAAATGTAGTTTTTGACACACAAATTCATATTATTTTTCACAGCACTATGAAGTAAATAAAACAACACTAATTTATGCAGTTTATTAGGTAAGTACCTTACTCTGAATCGCTAAAACTAGGCAAATTAACGTCACGTAAACTGTCTTCATTTCGTACTTTTCTAATTAAGTCCAAAATTGTGGAGTACGTCATGGTACGTTTTTCAATTGGTATACGATCTAATTTAAAATGCAACCAATTTTGAGACCTCAATATTCCTGGGGTCCGGTTGTTCTTCTGGTTGAGTTAATTTCAAAAAACACGTTTGACCTCGAACATCCGAAGGGTCTCGTCGATTCCTGCTATAAATAGCACAATCCAAAATATTATTGTTCTCAACTTGTGTAGCCTTATCACTCTTATCAGCTTTAGACGTTAGTGGCGAAGATTGTTGTTCATATAACTTGATTTTTTTCGAAGGTAAACTTCCGGAAAGAATACTTGGGCATGTAGATCTCTCTCTGTTTGAGGTCCAGAAGTCTGGGGAGGATCACATCCAAATGAAGACGTAGAAGGTTGTATATAATATTGAATTGTAAACTTAAGCTCTTCACTAGTTAGCCATCCAACACCTAACGGTAGTGCTTCGAATACTTCTTGTTTTCTCCCGCAAGCAACCCACTTTTCTAATAATTTGCCAGAAATACGAGCTATATTTCTCTTGAAATTTCTTAGTGAATCTGGCGTGACTCTGCTCAAATCAAATTTAATTGAAAAATAATCGAAAAGACGGTTATTTTTATCCTTTTTAGCGTGTTTTACCATTCTTCATAAAACTCCCTCCTAGGTACGGATAGTTCGATTTCTAAAAAAAAGTCAAAGACTCGCATCAGATCGCAGTTTCTATCATGCATCAAACGAAAGAACATTAAAAACTCTATCATTAAAAAAAAATCCAGCTCGGGGGCAAGGGGGGGCATCCTTTTCCTTGTCTATGAAACACGAAACTCATGCAAAAAAATTGGATTTTTTTACGTTAAAGTTGATTTTTATTGGCAAAGGAATATCCGTTTTTAACAATTAATATTTTAAAATGTAGTCCTTACTATTTACTTCACGATCCATGACTAGAAGTAGCACGATCTGATTGATAATTATTATAAAATATTGATAAGCGAAGAGCAGTAAAACGCACGATTTCACTATCGATGACAGTGTTTCGGTTCGCTTCGACATTATTTATTAATTTTATGAAGGAATCATTCCTTCTAGGATGTTAGCTATCGCTATAGCCACCACAGATAATGAAATAGCGTGACCCTTTTTGTCCACCTAGATCGGGGTTTCATCGCACTGTGTACTTTAAGTTTTATTTTCTAAGTAGGTTATGTTCAGTGTCTGTCTGAGACATTACAGTTCTTTAAGTTTTATTTTTAGGTAGTTTTAGTTTATTACTTTAAGTTTTATTTCGTAAGTAGGTTATGTTCAGTGTCTGTCTGAGACATTACAGTTCTTTATGTTTTTTAGGTAGTTTTAGTTTATTACTTTAAGTTTTATTTTGCAAGTAGGTTATGTTCAGTATCTGTCTGAGACATTACAGTTCTTTAAGTTTTATTTTTAGGTAGTTTTAGTTTATTACTTTAAGTTTTATTTTGTAAGTAGGTTATGTTCAGTGTCTTTTGTGTAGGTATATTTTTATTTTGATTGTTTTATTTGACAACAAAATTTAATTACAGTTCTCGTCGTCTCGTTCACTTTGCTGCAGGCGTCTTGGCTAGGCCCTCTGGCCGAAGTCAAAAAGGCAACGGCGTTAAAAAGCGTTTATGAAATATTGCTGGCCTGGTTACCGTGCCTTTCACTGAATACTGTTATTCGACCTTTTGGGCTCTTTGCCAGGTTATTTTTGACTCGGGAAGGTGAGGTTTCATATTTATTATGGAAAGTGCTTACTTGATGTATAGCCTTAACTCCATATATAACTTGTTTGTCAGGATTCCATATTGAAAATGATGTGGCAAGTAGCCAAGGTACATGCTTTTCATCTTAAATAATTATAAATAGTTCTGAAACTCAACACAACAACAGAGTTTTTTTCCAACGACATTGTTAATTTCAAATATAATTAAATTTATAGACGCTTAACGTTTTACCTACATTTAATTATCCATCCATCCTCCTTGCGTTATCTCGGCATTTGCCACGGCTCATGGGCGCCTGGGGTCCGCTTTGACAACTAATCCCAAGATTTGGCGTATGCACTAGTTTTTACGAAAGCGACTGCCATCTGACCTTCCAACCCGAAGGGTAAACTATACCTTATTGGAATTAGTCCGACTTCTTCACGATGTTTTCCTTCACCGAAAAGCGGCTGGCAAATATCAAATGACATTTCGCACATAAATTCCGAAAAACTCATTGGTGCGAGCCGGGGTTCGAACCCGCGACCTCCGGAACGAAAGTCGCACGTACTTACCGCTAGGCTACCAGCGCTTATCTACATTTAATTATGTTGGAACTAAATAAGTATCTAAAATTAAGTTTTTAAATAACCTATAACTTGACTAAGAACATTGTCTAGAAAACAAATGGCCCTTAAAATAAATCCCCTGCTTAAATATATGGAATAACTAGCTTTTTCCCGCGGCTTCGCTCGCGTTAGAAAGATACAAAAAGTAGCCTATGTCACTCTCCATCCCTTCAACTATCTCCACTTAAAAAATCAAGTCAATTCGTCGCTCCGTTTTGCCGTGAAAGACGGACAAACAAACAGACACACACACTTTCCCAATTATAATATTAGTATGGATATTCCACTACCAATTAAAGTCATAGTTAAAAGGTGTCCTTATTACCCTGTTTCTCTCAACGAGTATACTCCCTGATGATTACACAGCCTATAGGCAAACAAAAATGTCGTTAATGACCCATTACACGCATAATTAATCGTTATCTCTAATTAAGAAATACCTCCTGAAATACGTGAAATTGCAGGCTCCGTTCAAGTCTGTGAATAAATGATCGAACCCTTCGAACCATTAATTTTTTTAGTCCGCCATTGTCTTTAGCGATAGGGAAGAGAACCGAATTAAAATGGGTTTAAAATATGTAGCTCAATATAACCTGAAAATTTGATAGTGAAGTCTATAGGTAATGAAAAATTGTTTTCATCACACTCGCACACTAAATGTGCTATTGCACGCAGGCGGAGCGTGAGTTATAGAAAAATCGTTCTCCCTAGGGAGTTAAGAAATTTCTAGTACTTTATTGAACTCTTTTTTACCTTTTTGCATATTTTTTATAATGCAAGTGTGTAAAAAAAAAAAAACATTGTGTGTAACTCGGGATGTATGAATATTACAAACTTGAGTCTTTAAATCGCTCCAGCAAGCCGTCGCGATTTAACTTACTCTCGTTAGTACGAGGGTCATGCCAAAAGAAGTTAGATACTCCATGGTCATTTGATTGATACTGGCCAGTTATACACCAATGTAAAGGTAGGTTATCTGCTTATAAATTTAAAAATGGAACACTTGGAAATTCTTAGGATTCCTTTTTTAATTATTTTTTTTCTAAATAATTTTGGCGGGAATTTTCCGCAACAATGGAGCTTACTCGACGTGATTTTCGTGTTATGATATATTATGACTTTAAAAAAGGTTTAACACCTCAAGAGTGTTTTGAACTTTTAGTCTCGACTTTTGGAGAGTCTGCGTGTTCACGTGCAACTGTTTTCAATTGGTTTGCTGAATTTAAAAGAGGACGGGAGAGCTTTGAAGATGAGGCGAAGACCGGACGGCCGCCAACCGCAGTCACTGAAGATAATGTAAAGACTGTGGAAAAAAATATTCGTGAGAACCGACGAATTACATATGTAGAGCTCGAGCGTGAACTGGGCATTGGATCAGCAGCATTGCAAACTATAATTCATAGTAAACTGTCTCTTCATAAGCGTTGTTCAAGATGGGTGCCGCACAAGCTCACCGATTTACAGAAAGACCGTCGCGTGGATTGGTGCAAATTTATGATAGATAAATTCGACGCAGGCGAGAACAAAAACGTATATGATATACTTACAGGTGACGAAACATGGCTATATAACTACGATCCCGAAACAAAGCGACAGTCCACAGTATGGTGTTTTGAAGATGAGCCGACGCCAACAAAATGTCGCCGAACCCGAAGCACACAAAAACAAATGGTTGCCTCATTTTTCTGCAAGACGGGACATATTGCTACAATAGTGCTAGAAGATCAAAAGACAGTTAATTCAGAATGGTATGTGACAGTTTGTGCCCCAAGAGTACTGTCAGCTTGGTGTGACAAGCGGCCGAAGTCAGGAACCCGGCACCTGCTCTGGCACCACGACAACGCTGCCCCGCACACTTCCGCTAGAACACTTGACTATTTCAGCTCAAAAAACGTGACTATTCTGCCCCACCCCCCATATTCCCCTGACCTAGCCCCCGGTGATTTTTATCTTTTCCTAAAATTAAAGAAAAATTAAAAGGAAGGCGATTTGAGAACAAAGAAGGTGCGTTGGCTGCGTATAATTACGAAATTTCTGAGGTGTCTAAAGAAGAGTGGTCATCGGTATTTTCTAAGTGGTTTAGACGGATGAAAACGTGTATACGTGTTCACGGTGAATACTTCGAAAAAATAGATAGCTGTAATAAAGAATAAAGTATGTAAATTTTGAGTATCTAATTTCTTTTGGCATGACCCTCGTAATATTCAACTTCCTCCCCTTGTTGCACAATGTACTATTACCTATATAACATGGCATTCTAAAGGCAAAGACAGTAAATCCTTAGTTTTTCACATAGTCAATACGCAATAACGTAAGTAGGGCTGTAGCAAAATAGTTTTCCCCTCACTAGCTCGGAAACATGTGTTTTGTCCTTTAATACCAACGGGTAAAAACGCATTTTATCCACTAGTGGGTAAAGTAATTTGACCTTGAATAAAGTCAAATTAACTGCTTTAAAATTGATAAAAGTAGGTGAATCTAGTAATAAAGATGATTTACCACCTGTGGAACTACTGGAAGCAGTGATAAACGCATTTTTTGCGTTGTAGTTTCCTCGCTATAGTGAGGGGAAAAGTTTTGTGTTACACTCGGCTGCAAATGTATTTTACTTCTCGTGTGTTTAAAAAACTCGCAAGTTCAGGATTATATTCTCGAACCACTCGCTTCGCTCGTGGTTCAACTATAGAATCCTTTCACTTGCTCGTTTTTCAATTCCACACTCGGCGTTAAAATACAACTTTGCCCCCTTGTATAAGAAATAACTATTATCTACATAACATATATCTTTCGCATTATACAGACAAAGACAGAAAATCCTTCGCTTCTGACTCCGTTACGTTACGTTTATCGGCGAGATTGATGGAATGTCACTTGCAGCTAAATCCGTGCGGCGCAGCCTTCACCGGGAATAGAATTTGCTTGCCAATTTATATAAAGTCAATACTAGTATATGTAAAAACAAACTTCAAATGTTCCGACGTGAAATGTAAAGTGAGTATGTTACAAACATAATTATTCGCTTTGTCTACCACCTTACGGTGTGTTCACATTATCCGATCCGATATCGGATGTAGGACCGATATCTCATATATTTCAGCCGCCATCTTTGATTTTTGTCTTTGAAGTCCTTCCTAAATACGATATTTGATCGGATAATGTGAGAACGCACTTTAGTTCTTTGACATCGCTTCGCTTTAAGGGTGCTACGATTTTTAACCCCCGACGCAAAAACGACGGGGAGTTACAAGTTTGACATGTCTGGCTGTCTGTCTGTGTGTGTCTGTCTGTGGCATCGTAGCTCCCGAACGGATGAACCGATTTAGATTTAGTTTTTTTATCATAAAGCTCAGTTATTCGGGAGTGTTCTTAGCCATGTTTCATGAAAATCGGTCTACTATGTCGCGGTCGGCGGTTTTTCCAAAATGTTGTGGTTATTATAGCACTTAAAAAAAACGAATTTTTAAGAGCAAGTTTGGCCTGGCAGGCAATTATGGTCGCGCGATAAGTGATAAAATAGCAGGCCGTCCCTATCGCACTATTTATAAGTGCGATAGGGACGGCCTGATATTTTATCGTCTATCGCGCGACCATGCTTCCCGTGCAGGCTAGCCACATAAGAGCGCACAAGAGGGAAAACTTGATTGCTGAGGTAGCCGTCATCGAAATCGATGTAATCGATGTAGCACTTAAGTAAATAATTTCATCGAAATTTGACGTTTGAAATAATATTTGAGGCTGTCAAAATCTTTGCCAAGTTATCTTGGACGGACTCGGCGTCATAAATATTTTCGAATCCCGAGAGTACTTAAGGGACTCTGGACCCTTTCAGAAAAGGTTAAACGAAACCTTACTAAAATGGCATTTTGTGCCCTCCGATGTTGCTCGATTATTGTAATAGGTATATTTGTAGCAATAACAGCTCGATTATTATAGGAAAGTATAATTATTTGTATTTTGTTGTATTGAAATGTTACATGCGACATTACTATTACGTACCAAGTTATATACTATTTTTTTACAAGCTTTTCTTTACTTTCACCTGTCCCGTTGTCTGTCTGTTATCAAATCTTGCAAGTTAAATTTGGCCCACTTCCCGGTTTCCAATTCAGCTGAACTTTTGCACACATGCAATATGATGCAATATCCGTGATAGCTGATTTGATGATGGAGCAGATAGGTGACAACAGCTCAAATACAAATCAAAGCAAAATAAGGTTTAAAAAACTCCGTGGTCTCCGGCACTACAAGTATGCGCTGTTGGTACCCTCGCATAGACTTCAGAAGTCAGGGAAGTCACTAAGGGTAATAGGTGCCAAAATATTTAATAAATTACCTGATGTAATAAAAGGCTGTACTGAACGACGCTTCACTCATGAACTCAAAACGTTTTGCACAAATAAAGCATACTACTCGGTGAGAGAGTTTCTCGATGAGTAATGTGTCAAAATAAACCTTGGATGAGAGAATTATTATGAACAAATTAAGTTGAACGTTAATTATTAATTTATTTATGTGATTTAATTAATTAATTATTAATTTTTATAATTTAATGTAATGATTTTATTGTGATTTTGAAATACTTATGATTATTTTACCTACTTGTAAATAGTGTATGAAAGATGAATGTGACGATGTACAATTAATACAAATAAATATTCTATTCTATTCTATTCTATTTTATTCTATTCTATTCTATTCTATGCCGTCCTCGAAACATCAAAAGGTTAGTTTCAAAACTTAATTATACGAAATTAAGTCCCGTTTCGTTCGAGAAAGTTTAAAATAATCCTATAATACTGACACCTATTTATGAACTCATTTTATTTATTACATTGAATTCGATTTCAGTCGGAGCTGCTCTCAATTACGTTGGCACCCGATCTAAATTAATAGCAGCCCGTTTGATTGATCGAGCACGGTTCATTAGGGATCGCAAGTGGACCTTGGATGAAGGACACCACTTTTTTAAGGGTCTCCCCAAACCTATCGAAGCGGAATCGACTCTAGCCGACCAAAAATCGATCGTTAGTCTGAAGACGCTTACGCATCAGAAAGCTGATGAACCAAAGCTAAACGCATGCATATTATTATGTTCATACTAACTAGCGATTTTTGTTCGGTGATAGCCGATTGCGCACCGATTAGTTTGGAGAGACCCTAAGTTTATGTTTTACTGCGTAAAATCACTAAATTACTTTTCTAGTAAGAAGAAACGTCTGCAAAAAATATCCAATAGCTTAGAAATAAAGAAGAAAATTAATTGTTTCGAGCAAGGCTCGGTCTATCGAATCTGATCACACCCCATTGCTCTGCCAACTGAGCTATTGAGACCTTACTCGAGACATCGAATATATTCAAATTATAAATTCATATCATTGAACGTACAAGTTGCGGGAAGTGGCCAAAAAATTTTATAATTTCTTGGATTTACAGAGCAAGTTCAAAGTAAACATAAAACTTTTGTTTTAGAAATGGATATATAATCGATTCACGTTTATAAATATGAAGTAAGTAATATTAATATTTTCCATGCAGAAAAAACTTTACGTCGCATTCAAAAGGGAATCGTAACAACCCCAAAAAGTGTAAAATGTTATGCAACATAGAGAAACTGCGTGATTATCGGACATCGGTGTTATCAGAAAAGTGACTTCTAAAATAAGCTATTATTTATTTTATACCATTCGCAGCCTTTCCTCTATCGTGGATTTGAATGTGACCTTGGAATCGGTGTCGGTCCGATAAGACCGCTATTTTTTCTAATAAAAGAAAAATAACCTACAATAAATCGTTCCCATCTCGCTCTGAAACAATGTAAATTCAACGGCAAAGATAAATCAAGCCTAGTGCCCTGCCACAGAAAACTTAAAATAACAGAAAGCGAACTAGTTCAAGTAGGTGTTCGTTCATATTCACACTTTGATAATCATCGTCATCATCATATCAGCCCCCTATCGCCCAATGCTAAGCATAGGCCTCTCTTCTACCACTAATTCGTGCTTTACAATAATTACAATATAGTTAATTCCATTCAAAACTAGGTAAGGTACAGCGGGGCAAATATCGACTGGAGGACAATTATAACTGATACATTTTTTCCATTACTACACTATTAAGTTGAGTTCCACATGCATCCACTGAACGCGCGTGACATATATAATCAGTCCCTTGTCCCGGTCCTGAGCTAGTCTCATCCAGTTGTGACCCGCAATTTTCCGGATGTCGTCCACCCAACGAGCTAACGGATGCCAAGCGCTTCTTACATCTGTGAGCGGCCACCATTCTGTTAACATTTTAGTCCATCTGCCATCACTCTGCCTAGCAACATGTCCCGCCCAACTCCATTTTAGTTTGGTAATGAGGAAACCCACCTACGACGCCTATCACCTTGGTGCGACGAAGGATCTCGGCATTCCTCACCCGATCTTGAATCTTGATACCGAGCATGGCGCGCTCCACTCCCTGTGCAACTCGGATCTTATATGCACAGCCTTTTTAGTGAGCGTCCATGTTTCGGCACCGTAGGTCATGGTGGGCAGGACACATTGGTTAAAGAGGCATTGTAGAATGTTACCCCTGTCGGTATACAGTCGTAACAGTCAAGAGCCACCATTTTATTGGATAATCTGTCACACATATATATTTTCATTCACTCATTCCTACCATTCATTCCAATTCTTGTGAATGTCACCTGTACAAAGTCAATCTTCTGCATTATACTGGTAATATTCCCTGTGCCTAGGTCTCGGATGCCGTAACTTCCCTCCTATTTGAGCTTGATAACAACTCTGTAGATAGCGGACAAAGTTCACGACGTTTTAACTCGCGCAATTTCTACTTTAATATTCTGAGCATATTTTAACTGGAATTGCTGTTTTCGGACCGAAATAGTAACTAAAGTTACAGCCTGTTTTGCATGTATAACGAGTTTTAAAATTTGTAGTTTTAATATTGGTTCTTTTTTTTTCAATATTTACATATTGTCGGTAGTCTATTTTGAACAGACTATTATTCTGGCGACAAACGCTGCAAAGGGTTCGAAATGTCGAGAGGTTCATACGAATAAATTATGGGCGATTCTCAGGGATGACGTTCGGTGCCTGATTTCGGTGCTGATTTTTATTTACTAGTTTATTGATATGTCAGTCAATTTACTAAAATCTAGTTTTAATATAAAAAATATTGGTGGTGGAGGCCTCCATTAGAACCTTATACTTTGTAAGAAATCTGACATTTTAAAATCACCGAAATTATGTATGGGCACTGTAATCAATTTGCCCCACCGAATTCAATTTTTTACACATTATTCTACATTTCAACTTAATACATAACTTATTATTCAATGTATTGACATTTTTCATTTTAATTCGATGACAGGTCATGTAAAAAGGCTCATAATCGCGCAATTTTACTAAATTTAACATGGTAATATGCTAGTCACTAACGCGTAGAGAATTTTGTACCCATAGTACCTATGACTTAATTTGCTTAGAAACATAGTTCTATGTTATTCAAAGTATATCCTACTATTTAACTATGAAATGTTAGAAAATAATGGACATTTAATCAGTTTACAACGTGACAATCGAATTCGGTGGTCACTTTTTTTGATATCGGTGGTCAAAAAATCCACCGAAACCACGGAAATCAACTCCACTGATATCAAATTTTATAGCTTTTTTGGAGATAACTGCAATAGCATGCATGATACAGAGGAGATGTTGTAATGACGTAATAACATACTTTCAACGAATTATTAGTACCTTACATAATGAAAAATGCACCTAAACTGTGGGAGTAAATTGATCCACCGAATGTTAAAAAATATGGGACCAAACCCAGCGAACGACTGAGAAACCTTCAAAAAGTCCCCTTTATAAAACGGTACTTCATCTCCTCTACACTGAATGGTTAAAACATAGCTAAAACATACTTTATTAATGCCTTTGTGTCCCTGATCTACTAATTTGTAAGAGTAGTAGTACTGTCATGTTTAAAAAATTACACCGAAATCAGTCACTAGCCCGGGACACATGGTAAATTTGTCTTTACTCGATGAGTTTAGCTAACATATTATTTTTATACATAAAATATGATAGGTTAACTAATACCTTATACGTGAATATCTATAACAACTGCGATCAACAACTCCCTCTTAAGTTATGATTTTTTGTTTTGCAAATTCTGGGTGCGGGACACGCCCACCGACGGTCATTTTTCGCATTTAATATTTTATTACTCATATTATACAAATAATAAATAAATAATGTTATAGTGTACCAAATAGAACAGAAGCTAAAGATTATGCCTGATTTAATTCAGATTTTTAAAACAGTCCGTTCTGACGTTTTTTGCCCCGGACACGTAAAAACGCGCCTCCTGAGAAATGCCCTTATATAATAAATACACATACATTTATGATAGGTATGTTGGGTACGGTACTTCATCATAAATCATCATCATATCAGCCCTTTATCGCCCACTGCTGAGCATAGGCCTCTTTTCTAGTTCACCACTTCACCCGGTCCTGGGCTAGTCTCATCCAATTGTGACCCGTTATGTTCCGGATATCGTCGACTCAACGAGCCAACGGATGCCAGGCACTTCTTACAAGCCAAAATCATCTTGTAAGCGGCCATTATGAGTTACGGTACTTACGAAGATGTTTTTCCAGTGATACAGGCATTTGTATTGTACCTAAAATTTATAATTAATAGATAAACAATAAGACCCACCTTCAGAGCGTCAAAGAAAAACTAAAATACGACAAAAATTTCCATAAAATGATTTGGAACGCTTCCGAACAACGCTGAAATCCCTGGATGCGCTTACAAATTGATTTATTATTAAAATCTGAGCCGGGGCTTGCTTTTATTTCGTCTGCGATTAATTAAACCAATGGGATTATAGATGGACAGATTAACGACAGCCCGAATATTGATGAGGATCCATAATTCACTGCTAACCTTGTATCTACTTAGAAACACACCTACCTACCCGTAGCTCAGGTAAGTTTTTTTACAATAAGGGTTTTGAATGATTCACGGTTAGTTTCATAAGGCTTATATTGACCGGGATATAAACCGTTTATATCCCGGTCAATATAAGTTTTAGTTTTATTTAAGGTAGACCGGGGACAACTGAAACAATTTATACTTAATCGCTTGTAGCATTTTAATTTGAATAGTTAGGAAGATAAGAAAGTTATTTTTAAGAAGGAAATTTATTTGGCTTTTAAACAAAATTAGTTTTAAAGGTATGTTGCCCATGGTTATCTTGTATTATGAAATTAAAGAGGAAGCGGGAGAGTGGTTCAATTGACCCCACATGGTTGTCAATTGAAACACTATGCGAGGTCATTTGAAACACCCCTTATAAATTTGGGAAAAATAAAGAAATGTTTTTATTCATATCTTTATTAATGACTGCCGTGTTACAAAAACAGACCACCAAAAGATCACTTTTGTAGAAGAAACTATACAATAAATATCAGCGCCTGAAGATTCTTTCAATAACTTGACATAAGAAACGTATGTAAAAAAATAAATACTTGACTTTTAATCTTCTTTGTTTCGGTAACTTCTTACATATATATTTAACATCTTGGTTATTATGAAACTGTAAGATATAATTCTAT
Organism: Leguminivora glycinivorella; assembly: GCF_023078275.1. Classification (NCBI taxonomy): domain Eukaryota; kingdom Metazoa; phylum Arthropoda; class Insecta; order Lepidoptera; family Tortricidae; genus Leguminivora; species Leguminivora glycinivorella. Next base: position 1,017,478 of record NC_062975.1, read on the forward strand.
GGAATAGTCATAAAAAATATTAATGTGTTTCATACAAAAGTGGGTGTTTCAATTATAACCTTGTTTCAATCATAACCAGTCCGTAGAACAACGGTGTGCAGTGTATGTAGACATTTTTGAAGATCTGTTGGTCACATTCTTCTGTTTTCAGGCCAGAGTTAAACGTAGATATTGCTACTTTCATTCGTTCTTACAAAAAACAGAACCCCATTGCCAGAGATGCGATTTATTTGAAATACTTCTATTTAAAATGCAAATACAAAATGCAAAATACCTATTTTGTATTTTGCATTTTGCAGTCAAACAAAATGTGAATAAATGACGCTTGTATTGCCGAATTTGACCGATAGAGGCGCCTGCTAGCCATGCGCGCCCATAGATTTAGAATGGCATATAATTAACCGGGCAACTAAAATATTAAACGGGAAGTTAAGTCGGGCATACAATAATATAATTTGGCTGTGTTTTAATATTGTGGCGACAAAAAAAATATATGAGAGTCAAATATTAAGCATCATTATTATTGAAAAAACGGCAGCAAATTTCAAGCGACAAAAATATTGCCGAGGAACATTAAACAATATTTTGGCGACTAAAATAATAATTGGCACCTAGTATTGTAAAGCGTAAGATTTTTAATATTTGTAGTCATATAGATGTTAGCACCTAAATAATTATACTTAGCTCATCGTTTAAAGTAGTATTTAAATTGCGGAGGCAACTAAAAAAATTACTGGGAAGTAGGTTTTTTAAAAAAAACATAAAATCATTTCTTTATGGAAACGATGGTCCCATCGGAAAATCAGCGCTGGAAGTCACCAGCAACACGCTGAGATGAGGCCATTTCGTGGCACTTCATTCCTTTCCGTCTTGTTGTTATTATGTGTATTTTGTCTTGCCTGTGTTCACGAATAAATGTTTATTCTATTCTATTCTATTCAAACATCGTATTTGCGACCCGTAAACCACGAGTAGTATTTAAATATCTCTATAAGGGAACGCGTACCAAATCATTTTATAATAAATACACAGCAAAAAGGAGTGTATAAGCTTCTAATGGGTCGGTAACGCGCATATGATACCCCTTGAGTAGCAGGCGTCCATAGGTTACGGTGACCACTTTTCATCAGGCCGATCGTATGCTTGTTTACCACCGACATGGCATTTAAAAAAAATTACCGTGATAATCGTATAGTATAATATTAGAGGTATAGGAGCAGAATTATTTTCTGCTAGCAGAAAAGTGGGTTAGTGTTTAGGTTATTTTTTTAGTAGAATATAAGTCCTACCAAATTTGCTATGGCATAATTCTTAGGTACTTTGTATGAACAAAACAACGATAGCAAAAAGGAAATGAAATACAGTCCCAGCCAGAGGCATCGTTAGGTACGACGACGAGCGAAGCGAGGAGGAGTGTTAGGTATCTTGCATCCCCAACACACAAGACTCGCTATCAAAACAGAAATAGGAAGAAGATGGACAACTTTATACTGCCTAAATATTATGCAAACAAAAATCTACGGAAGTATAGTCCATTTCAAATACGATGGCCCGATGGCACTTGAGACGGTCAATTAGCGTTAACAATAGGATTAGTGATAACAAAAGATACCTGGCCAGACCCTTTTGGCGGCGTGGTGTTTTTCTCGCAACCTAATGATCTTGATCGTTTAACCTAGTAGTCTTTATTAGTGTAAATATGTAATATTTGTTTGTAATATTTAAAGAAAGCGAATGACCTTAAACATGATATTTTATTTTAGTATTTTAGTTTTAAATTATTAGATGTTACATGTTGTATAAAATTTTTCGTTTTAAATTATTAGATGTTACCTGTTCAATTAATATAAAAAAGGCATACAATTATAATTAAAAATACTGTAAATATCAAATATTATGTATTTTTATTTTCAAGTCTCAAAATGTCTCAATCACGCTTTAGTTGCATGCAGATTGCACCGACGCGTGCCAATTTGAAGTGGGCCTAATTAGATAACAAAAGGCAAACATTATGAGCCCTATTGTTAAGTTTCGAGTGCCATCGGGCCATCGTATTTGAAATGGACTATACTCTTAATTTAGAAGATTATTTTGCTCATTAACATTATGCCAGCATAAGATTGGATATTATAAAATCTGCGGAACGATTTATGCCAAGGCATATTCTGAGTAAGGTTTTCCTGCCAAAAAAAATGAATCTTTCAGAGTGACGTTAAGACTGCGTAAGACCGGCCTTAGATTCGATAGAGTAAACGTCATGAAAAGTTAAATTCATTGTATAGACGAAGTTGCCTGCACCCCCAAACACCTAATTTCTTACCCATAAGTACAATATTTTGTCGACCATTATATTTTATAAGAATCCTTTTTTTTTATTAAAATGACAGCTCACGTGATGAGTGCCGATATATAAATTTTAAATGTACTTTTTATGTTAATTTGCTATATAAATATTTTAAAAGAACTGTATATTTTATATTAATAGATAGCCGTTTTCCTATTAAACTGTCTCTCTTAAATTGTTTCCAATATAATAATTCAGTTGCCAAATAAATAGTTGGTACTCGCGTCTGAATAAATTGAAATAATTTGAGGCCCCATTTTAGTCGCCAAACTATTATATTTGATACCCATTTCTATGGTTATTTAGTCGCCCGGTTAAATACGTACCATTTAGAATTATTAAACTAGATTGTGTAGTTAGGTCAAAAAGTGTGTCCACATGAGAGGTCATTGTTTGGGCTGGTGTCCCTCTCGCACTTACTGACAATGTCAACATTATTCAGTGACGTCATCACTGTCATACATTGGGGATACCAGTTAATTTTCAAAGTCACTACTAAATCTACTAATACCCAATTAAAGATATTTTTTAATTATACAAATCTTTGATTTATGGGCATTAAAATAATTACATTATAATTATTTTCTAATTCTTTAAAATATAACGAAACCCTACTTTGAATATAACACTAAAATAAAATAAGAAGTTTTAAAGTCAGGTAATATACAGATAAAAATACTACTACTATGGTAACCTCATTAACACTGGTAACACGTGCGAGAGGGACACCAGCCCAAACAATGCCCTCTCATGTGGACCGTTTTCGCTAGTCTGATACGATCAACTTTCTCTCTCGGTGATAAGGTTCAATTTAGTATGGCAAAAAATGTGATTGAGCTGTCCCCTGTAAAGGTCTTTGTGCGTGCCTGACTGACTAGTGTCAATTTGACACTGTCAATGTCAAACGAAAACGAATATTATCTATGGAAAGCGACGCCACTGACGCCGACGATTTAACGGATTTATTGTTTGCTGGACTGCTGGTGCTGAGTGCTAATGACTGATTTTGATTTAATTACCTACCTACTTTTAAGTGTTGAGTTATTATTCCTATTGTAAAAATCCTAAGCTATAGAATGAAAATAAATAAAGAGCATTTAGGTGATATAGGTATGAAATATAAGAACTAGATGCACAATCAACAAAATGGAGCCATGGCTCTCTTTTCGTTAGTGTAGTTTTTTTACATTATTTAAGTGAGTAGGTAAAATAGGTATAATAGTACCTAAAAATAGTAGGCGATCAATAAATTCTGTTATATTATTAATAAATAAAATAACATAACATAATTTATTGATTGCCTACTGATAAATATGACCAAAATGTCATTCATTACTTTCATTAGGTGCCATGTTATTAGACGTTTTTGTTCGGCATTGTGACTCTATTTCTCATGATTATTAATACAGAAAATAAATAAAAATATCTGAGATTTGGTCAAAAGGTATTTTATTTTGAAAAAGTATTTTGAAAATACCTATTTTGCATTTAGCATTTGAAATACAAAACGCAAAACTATTTGGTATTTTGCATTTGAAATAGTAAATCTGAAAAGCATTTTGCATTTTGTATTTAAATGCTTTTTTAAAACCATTTTGTACATCTCTGCCCATTGCATTGATAGTTGGTTACTTGTGGGGACGATTAAAACACAGGGACGTTTGGAACGTTTCAATCGTCCACAAGGATGTTGTTCCTATTGTCCCTACAACACATGTTTGATTTCAAAGTCAATTATTTACCAATTAATGACACTCCATCACTGTTCCATGGCACTTTAAATATTATAGAATCCACACTCATATCACTTAGCGAATGTGTTTAAATTTTTATTGAACAAAAGAAATCATTAAAAAATACATACGTTTAGATCCACAATCTTAGCGAATTAAAATTTTCATACTACACGGGTACACAAAATTAGACAAAAATATAGGAAAGCACCAATAGCTACTTTTTTGGTCGAAAATTTTCATCGGCTCCCTGTCACTGCCACGTCACTCGCGTGCCCGATCGTTATTGGTTCAAACTTGCAAAATGGTCGACCTCGTATGGTGAGTATTGCGTATTCCACGTAGGTATTGTAGTTTTCGAGAAATTTGACTTGTTTCAACCGTAACATGTTTCTATTGTCCCCGGTCTACAGTTCATAATTAAGGTGCAATTTTCTCTCACTACTTTAAAAAGTCTCATGTACCTAATGTAAAACGTGGAAAAATACACGTTCGAAATGGGAATTTAAATTTCCTCTCTTCCGCACTTGTATTGTACCTAATATTTATTTTAGTGGTGATTATATTTTATTTAACGTAACGCATGGGTATTAAAATAAGTTAGGTTATAATCATGTTATACATAATATAATAAATTATACTTATCGGTTGTTTTTCGTGTAAGCTCCTTTTGGTTAACGAACTAAGTTAACAACGGTTTTGTTAACCCCATCTGCGAAAAGGTTAAGTACCTACCCGTCATCATATCATAGGAATTTGATGATTAAAATAACCTTTGTACCAGCGGGGCTGTCAGAATCGCTGCCGACTTAGCTTGTTATAATTCTACCTAATTGATTGGAATGAACTGGAAGTATCTAATATATAAGCTTTAAAGTGGAAAATTACTGCCTTGGTTGAGACTCGAACTCACAGTAGAAATACTGGAGCTCAAAAATATTAAACAACGTAACAAAACTACAAAGATTCTGAGTTTTCCTTGCCTACCTAGCTAACCCTAATGCTTCAAACGCCAGAATATATTTGTCCGCTAGACTGAACTCTTTAGATTAGATAGTGCACCGGCCTTGCGGAAATTGGGAGCTTCTCTTTGCCTTCAGTATTGGGGCCAATTTGGAAATACGATCTCGCTTTATCGACAGGTACAGACAACCAATTGGAACCCTAGGCCACTTACGACCATGTCAAAATGACGAGCAGTAAGAGATTTCTTACAATCTGATTTATAACGTCACTATGAAATAGTTCTACAGTGGCCTAGGGTTCCAATTAGTTGACTGTACAGCCAATACAGAGTCTAGAGACTACTGGGCCCGTAGCCGAATGGCATTTCTGCGACACGAAACGCCACCGAAACGCCGCAGAAATGTATGTATGTATGTATAAACTCTTTATTGTACAAAACACAAAACACAAATATGACACAGGATAGACAGTACAAAGGCGAACTTATCCCTTTAAGGGATGTAGTCTGGCGATAGATATAGCTACGAAAGAGATATTATCGTGAGTTCGTGAGCGTTTCGTGAGCGTTTGTGTATTCAGCTACTCACACTGGTCATTCGAGTAATGCTTATAAGATATGACAACGATACTGTGTGTATGTCGTTGTCAAGAATGACGTTTCTGTTTTGAGTATTTTGGTTATTTTTGGCATTCCAAAATCTGTCTCGTGTCGATGTGTCATCTTAAAAGAATTGTTCAATTTTTGGCAACGAAGGTTCGATTGCAACTTATTGCTTCTTAATTAATGAAAACCATACGATTACTATTTATATATTTTAATTTCGTGAGTGACCATGGCAAGCGTGAGCAAAAACAATAATTATTTGTAGACAATATGATGTTAGGATTTTTGGTACAAGCCGCAAGCTATACAAGTAACACATAATAAAATGTAAGTACCTTTTCTGTGGATTGAGAAAGTATAAATAAATTGAGCCAACTTTCGAACAGGGGATCGATTTTTGAGTCTCACGCGTTCGAATTCAAAAAATTGTCACTGAAAATAATAAGCAAGTCACTGTTTTCAACCGGTATTTTAGTGACAAAATCCCGTATGCGAGATTCAAAAATCACCCCCTGGTTCTATTGTCCCAGAGCTGTAAGAACCTCTTTTTGACATATGACAGCGTCCACAAAACGTAAACTCGCGCAACCTAATGAAATTTTAAATAAAATCCTGTAATAATATTTAAAAAAATCAAGTACGTAAAAACAATATTTCGCTTACTTTAAACATAATCTAACACTTTGTTACATTTTTGCGGATCTTCGTTAGAGAAAATTTTACGATATTAATTTATCACGCAGGATTTACTTATATGTCATTTATCATTCATTTTTATTTTTAAACTAGTGCTGTGGCAGTCTGTCATTTCGATTCAAATGACATTTCAGTAAGTTGATAGAAATCGTATATTTGTAAGCGCCTCCTTGTACACAGGGCCTAATCGATTCAACTAATTCGAAATTAATCGTTAGATTTGGCAAACGATACGTCTTAGCCACATCGCAACATACTTCAAAACAAATGTGTCAAAAATGTGAACTTACAGATCCGGGACAATAACTACATCGGCTCAATTGACATTTCGTCTAAGTATAAAGGAATAAGTATATAAGTAAGGAAAGAGTTGTAGTTACAACTCTATGGAGTTCCATACATCATTAAATGCAAGTTATTTGTAGTGACATCTAGCGTCAACCACGCGTCACTCACGCGTCAACTAGCGTAAATTATCAGTACTGCTACTTGTCAATAGATGTCGCGACGAACAAAAAGTCTAATGCTCAACAATTTTTAGCTAATATTACAATAGTATTAATCAGTACTCTGTTTTCAATTCCTTCTGCTAATAATATAATGTGAAAAATGTTTTAACCCATTAACGGCTGATTTTTTTTCATGTCGCCGATTTTGCTAATTTTTAAATATATTACTATATTTCTTTCCAGGATCAGAGACCGAAAGTTAAAATTTAAATCGGACCAATAGTTTTGGAGAAAAATACTGATGCCGTATGGCACCTCTAGCCTTGTACCGTGTCAACAATTACAAGTTGTTATTTTTTAAATATTTATGTAACTTGTAAGTTTTACGTACATTAAGGATAAAGGCCTAAATCGTACTGGCAACTACGTTATCTGGATTGTTTTTTACACTATTATAAGACCCATCTAGGAGGTACACCCTCAGCGCATGGTACCAGAAAATGACTGATTGTTAGGTAGATTCCAGACATAGCCAACTGCTTTATATTGATCTCACTAATTTTGTTCTAAACCGTTTGTGAAACAGTCTGAATATATCTGTATATTATTAGTAACCACTAAGTGACCAAAATCTTCATCACAATGTAGCATTGACATCCTATTGTTCTATAATGGCTAAAAACGAGGTATATGAAGCTCCGGTGTAAGGTTATACTATATGAAGCTTTTAATTAAATTGATACCGGTTTTGAGATTTCTTAGCTGTAAAAAGCATCATCCTACCACGCCATCATCCTATCTTAATCTCAACCAGTGTTGTTAGAAATTAATTTATAACCAAGTGGGTTGAACCTTGATATACTGTATGGGCAAGAGGACCAAGATAGATGTTATAACTCAAAACCTTACTTTTCTTGAAGAAATTTCACTAGATATGTTGAAATAGGACAATAATAGTCTAAAACTGTAATCAAAACTCTAAAACATAAGAGGAATTAAAACATAGTACACGTAATATTATATCATTTGAAAAGACAACATACTCGGCTACTGATGCCGTACGGCATCGGCAAATTTTGCCGTGCTATACACGGAAAGTGAAATTAAAATTTAATAGTTTTTGAGTACCATCGGATCAATAATATATACCAAAATAGAATAAAATGCATTTAATTTATACTTTACTAGAAATAAAACCATTTTTGACCATTTTCCTCAGACCGAACATGAAGAATTTGCCCATTTTTAGATACTATATTTTTGGGTACTCGAAATTAGTAGATATAATCCAAATTGCTACAATATATGTGGTTATAGTGATAACTGGTACCCTTAGGTATCTAATTGACAACGTTTCAAAATTTTCAATGTCCCTAAATCGAAAACCATTTCGAGATATACGCTTGTAGATCACATAAATCATTTTTAAAAAAAATTTTTCCGCATTTTTAGTATAATAAATCTTAAAAATAGTTTAAAGGGGAAGTGACGTCAAATAGCTGATTTAGAGCTGCCACTATATCAAAAAATCTTCCAGTTGGGATGTCACTTGAGTTTGACAGTGAAACTTATCACAGTTCGTAGCAAAGATATTTAAAAAATCATGGCTTAGTCTATGATTCGTAGTCATTCACTAGTGGTTGACAGTGACACTTGACAGTCAGACATACCGGACTGTTTAAGCTGACTCTTAAAACTTTTTTTTTAGGAATGATTTTGTCGTTTTCTTAGGTGTATGAAACAACACATGTGACGTCACGAAGCTGTGTCTTGACGTTTGTAACTTACGCTCTTTCTGCTCGAAGCAGTAATAAAAAAGGAATTTCTCATTAAAATAGCAGTTTTTGGAAAAATAAAAAAATACGTGTATCTTTTAGTATTGAGTTCTTTCAAACCAAACAATAAAAAGTAGTACTCAAAAATATGAAATGTTGTCAATTCATCAAAAATCTGTTTAGTTTTTCAATAATTGTAACCTTAGACAGCGACATACTAAGCACAGGAAAAGCGATGCCGTATGGCACCGCTAGCCGTTAATGGGTTAATATTAAATTTTTGGCAGACGCGACACTGTTGATACCTAGTGTCGAGTAGTGGTACTGATAATTTACGCGTGATTGACGCTACATGTCACTACAAATAACTTGCATTTACTAATGTATAGAGTTACAACTCTTTATTTACTTATTCCTCTATTGTCTAAGTACCTTACATAAATACGAGTCGTTTTCAGGCGTATATCAAGAAAAATAAACTACCAGAAAGATGGCTCACGTAAGAAACTATTATACAACTGTAGATAGCATTTTAATGGACTAATAATAAAATCATAAACCCATTGAGTCGCTAATGGAGAATAGAGAGTCCATAAAAGTTTAATCACGAAACCAGTAGTTACTTTGACTCAAGTTTTAATACACTGAAAAAGTTACTTTTTGCAATTGAAGTACGGCATCATCTTCTGCTTTTACTAAATACGTAAGCTGTTTTTTACTTCTTGAAAAGCTCTTCTGAGGTAATAAAAATAAAATAATTCTCGTGTAAAAGCTTATATGGTAGATTACGGCTTACGGTTTATGATTTTCTTACGACGTTTGTAAGTACGCGAAACAGTGTTTACTTTTTTACTAAATTGTTTACAATTTACCAATAAAACCATTAGTGCGTTTTCACATTATCCAATCCGATATCGGATGTAGGACCGATATCCCAAACATTTAAGCCGCCATCTTTGATTTTTGCCTTTGAAATCCTTCCGACGGATAATGTGAAAAAGCAAAGTACACGCCTACAAAAAATAGTTATTTGTTATACAAGGGGGCAAAGTTGTATTTTAACGCCGAGTTTGGAATTGAAAAATGAGCAAGTGAAAGGATTCTATAGTTGAACCACGAGCGAAGCGAGTGGTTCGAGAATAGAATCCTGAACTTGCGAGTTTTAAAATACATTTGCACCCGCGTGTAACACAAAACTTTTCCCCTCACTATAGCGAGGAAACTACAACGCAAAAAATGCGTTTATCACTGCTTCCAGTAGTTCCAGTAGTTCCATTCAGTCCAGTATAAAATCGTTCTTGCTCTAGACTAGATAGATTTCAGGTCGGTGTTCTCTGGATATCAAAATAGTGTTTTGTCAGCTAATCTAATATCTAAACTGCGGCTGGTAACAATTTATGATACGCACAAAGCTTCTATCAATACGTTCACGGACCAATGGCCTCAAATATTAGCATTATGTTACTAAATTCTAATCCTAGTCATAGCTCTATTATTTATTTATAGGCACGTTTGAGCATAAATCTGCATAATAGCTATACAGGGTGTAACAAAAATGGTGGTGATCCGTTTAAGGGCGTATTCAGTATCGTATTCTCATCAGGAAAAAGTAGGATAAAAAATTTTTTTTGCAAAAATTGGAGATTCAACCGATTCGCGCGGCCCGGCTCATAAAAAAGTGAAAATTTTTTTAGCGAAAAAAAATTTTCTTCTACTTTTTCCTGATAAGAATACGATACTGAGTACGCGCTTAAACGGATCACCACCATTTTTGTTACACTCTGTATAATTAGGTCACAATATCAATTTAATTATATTTTCATATTATCTTTCAATGTACTCAGGATTCGGACTTAATTTTTTTTTTGTATGAATATTGTATTGTATTGTAGGTATTCATTTATTTCAGACAAACAGTCCATATTGTTACATTACGTTACATTATTTAAAATGTACAAATTACACTATATAAAAATTAAAGCTATAAAATTCAACAATTAATTTAAAATCAAACTACATTAAAACAAAATTAAATTCGAATTAAATTCAAAATTTCAAATTAAAATAAAATTGTGAATATTAATATGATATAATAAATAAAATATTAAATTAAATTAATTTAATAAAATAAAGTAAATAAAGAAATGTCCGTATGCCTGAAATTTTAAACATCAACATAAATGTTGGCACTTAACTAACATAAACTATTAAGTAAAAGGTGAATAGACGTTTGACCACGATCACACCTGATGGTAAGTGATGATGCGGTCTACGGTGGGAAATACATGACAATATTATATTAACGAAAAAATAATCGCAACTCAATTGAAATGAATGAATTTTACAAAATGATTATTTTTGGAGGAAAGGCTAAAAAGTTATCCGATTTTAAGGGGACGATGGAGATGACGACTTGGATATCGTCATTATGGAAAATATTTTTTAGATACTCGTACAGCTGTTTTCATACATTTGCTTTTTATTGAAATTACAATGATTATGAGAGTAAATCGTCAATTGTCTAAATTATTAAAAATAACCTTACTGTTGAAGGACCTGTGGGAAGATTACGTAACTCCAGACGAACTATTGTAACATAAAATAAACAAGAAAAAATAAAATTATGGTATTGATGGGTGCCGAACTTACTGCTGTTATTGTCTCCATAGTTCAGCGGGCGGCCACCCTTACGCCGTGTCTTGCGTGGGCGTCGGTCCGGACCGTCGCCGTCGCGTCTCATACTTCCATATCGATAAGGTTTGATTTCATATGCGTCGCATCGCCGTCGCGCGACCATCGCGCGACCGTCGCCCACGCAAGCCACGGCGTTACGAATATTTACTTGGTTCACTCTTTCCTGTCCACACTCGCAAATCGTTATTTATTTAAGTAATTAATAATTGTAGCTTTATTCGTCGTTGCGGATATTTTTACACATTGACATCGAATGTCTTTTAGCGGATTGACGTATTTACTTATATTTTTTAAGAAGGTCGGCAAAAAGGCGGGTGACATGAAAAATAAAAATGAGGTTGAACCTATCATAAGGAAGATCGAGCGGGATGGACGATATTATGAATGATAATTAATGAAAAGGGCGCGAACACTTACAGACTAAGGTTTCATTTTCCTTACCGTAGGTTAATAGTTATTTGATAAACAAGGGTGCAAAGTTGTATTTTAACGCCGAGTGTGGAATTGTAAACGCTGGCTGGTAGAATTTACCTACCTATAAATGATGATTTTGAATCATCATCAATGGTGATTTGATTTGGTGTGGTGAAAAATTTTGTGTTTCACTCGGTGGCAAAGTTTGTTTAACCTTCGTGCCTTGAAACCCTCGCAACGCTCAAAATTCCACTGTTCAAAATTCTACCTATAATTCTACCTACCTAACCATATATATTTAAAAGATATGTTTCTCCCCCCTCGCGCCTCGCCCCGCCCGCGCGGCCCTCTAATTAGTTGTTGACGCCTGACAGACTGTTATAAGACATGTGCAAAAACGGTTGTGCTTCCGTGATGAAGTGTGGACCCCGGCCAGTCCTGCCTGCAGTTCCTGACTCCCGGAGAGAAGGTTAGTGCATGTCTTTGACCACCTTGACAGATTTTTGCCCCCTCTTGTCCGTTCATAAACATTCCACTTTTTGTACCATTCTTCCTACTAAAATATCCTACAGCAAAAATACGAGTGTAAATCCTGCCTTGTTCAGACTTCGGTAATGTCTGACAATTCCAAACTTGCCGTGTTATAATTAAAAGAGGATAGTTATTCCTGACCAGCGAAATTCCAATTTTTTATTAAAAAAGTTCAACTACACGGCGGTAAACTTTTTTAATCAAAACTCGAATTTATGGTGTGGTCCTTGCGTGTTTCGTTACTTTTGTGGTTTATAGGCGGAATTATTCGATGTTGCTGGATATTGTGAATTACACAGTGTTTTTATTATGAACACGGGTTTATATTCCCAAAAGTGCTTTAAATCTTATAACTTAAACTTCAGTCACTGTCCATGTCAGTCAGTTAAGTGGAGTCGATTTGCGATATTTTTTAGGGTTCCGTAGTCAACTAGGAACCCTTATAGTTTCGCCATGTCTGTCTGTCCGTCCGTCCGTCCGTCCGCGGATAATCTCAGTAACCGTAAGCACTAGAAAGCTGAAATTTGGTACCAATATGTATATCAATCACGCCAACAAAGTGCAAAAATAAAAAGTGGAAAAAAATGTTTTATTAGGGTACCCCCCCTACATGTAAAGTGGGGACTGATATTTTTTTTCATTCCAACCCCAACGTGTGATACATTGTTGGATAGGTATATAAAAATGAATACGGGTTTACTAAAATCGTTTTTTGATAATATTAATATTTTCGGAAATAATCACTCCTAAAGGAAAAAAAAGTGCGTCCCCCCCCCCTCTAACTTTTGAACCATATGTTTAAAAAATATGAAAAAAATCACAAAAGTAGAACTTTATAAAGACTTTCTAGGAAAATTGTTTTGAACTTGATCGGTTCAGTAGTTTTTGAGAAAAATACGAAAAACTACGGAACCCTACACTGAGCGTGGCCCGACACGCTCTTGGCCGGTTTTTATTTGTATTAACTGTGTGCGTAGCCGAATGCACAAACGCTCACGAAACGCTCACGATAATATCTCTTTCTATCTCTATCGCTCTTGTGTATTGACGAGACAGAGCCAGGCTACATTTCTGCGGCGTTTCGGTGGTGTTTCGCATCGCAGAAATACCATTGGGCTAAATACGTCCCCTGGGTGATTTTTTTTTCGGTGGCAAACAGGTATACGGCCCGCCTGATGGAAAGCGGTCACCGCAACCTATGGACGCCCGCAACTCAAGGGGTGTCACGTGCGCGTTGCCGACCCATTAGAAACTTGCACACTCCTTTTTTGAAGAACCCCATACTGTAGTTCATCGGGAATACCTCGACAGGGAGCTCATTCCACAGCCGGATTATCTAAAACTGGACGAATCAAAACTTCTGAGGTCGTTTAAGAGTAAAGGGTGTTTCAATTTGATCAGCGATAAATTGTTAAAACTATTTTAAGGTCCTCTTTAACACGTAGTAATTAGGGTAAACTCGCCTCATTCGGCGACACGCCTAATTCGGTGAAACAACCAAAAATCGTCTTTCGGAATAGTGAAAGCTTGTATCACCGAATTAAGCGTGTCACCGAATGAGGCGAGTTTACCCTTTTACATGAAAGGATTATATACCCAGGGTTTTATTATTCTCCTGCCAAACTCTAGAACAGTACTTATATCGACAGGGATTGAAAGTTTGTTGGTTTGCCTACATGAAAGCCTGCAAATACGGGTACTAAGTGTATCAAAAGTTGGAACGGGCGCTGGTCATGAGTGCATTGTGATCCGATACTGCCCCGGGCCAATCAGATAGCCGCAGCCTGGGACTGAATTCTGGACCACTTATATAGCTAATATGTTATACTGGACAAGTTTTTTATAAGACATTATCTTTAGCGCAATTTCTAAATTAAAACCACAGTATTAGAACGACTGTGCCAAGACCAGCTCCTTTATTATTTATATAGGGTTTACTATCTTCATACTAAGAATCTTTTTTTTTTTTTTTTCAAAATGATTTTTTTTTAAAGATTTTCATTCTGTCATTTTGTCCTTATAAAAAATAAAACCACAAAAAAATATTTGAACTTCCAGGCTGCCAAACAGCGTTATCTAGTTTTAAGCCTAAAAGGCACATTATGTTCAGGGGTATCCTTTTTTGTATGGGCTTGTCTGTCCCGGTATTATATCGTCCTTGGTGGTATATACAATCCAGTCATTTTTCATAATTCTTAGTTCTCATCTTTGATATTAAACATATGTAACTTCTTTCTAATTTAATGAAACGCATGTAAAACAGCCAATAAATCATAATACACTGGCCCTTTTTATTTCCACCAATAAAGCCTATTACTGAATGATGGAAACGGCCATTAAACCCCAAATTATTATGTGCGGTGAAATCACCAATCGCCGATGGAATATAATTTTAGGTACTTTTGAAGACTCGTTAGCACGCCAATTGAAATTTTAAAATACATCGTTTGCCATACCTTTTTTCTATTAGGTATATGTACAACTGTATGTATTATTTATACCTCTATTTTACGACAAATAAGACAAACGAACAAATAAATGGCCACAGTTGCAAAGTTGGAGGCTTAAATTATAGAAGGGTTAAATTAAAAGATAAAATGTAGTGCGCTATTCCATTGCACATTACATGTAGCGTAAAATCATTTACATTTACATAGTAGAGCGGCGAGAGGGTCTCGGAAAAAGTTGATGTGACTGGAGAGTATACTGCTGACAAGTGGTATCGTTCTGATCGGTAGACTTTACTGAGTACGAAATAATGACTTGTCGCATTCTCAGACTGTGGGGGGGTTAACTATGACGTCACAAAGATCGCGGTCCCGGGTTTCATTTTTTTGCCAATTTGTCTAGAACCCCTTATCCAATTTTGAAAAATGAGGTATCAATTGAAAGCGTATAACATGCTGATTAAGATTTCTTATATGTGAAAAGTATAGTTTTGTTAGTTATTTTTTAATTAACAATAATGCAAAAAATACTTTTTTTTACTCTCTTTTTTGATTTTTGTGACTCAAAAAGGCAATGAAAACGGCCACTTAGCTAAAAAATATGTTATATAAATCATTTAACTACATTATTAAACTATCTGTTGCTTTTTAAATTTCTACGATCGGATAATAAATAAGCAAACTACAACCACATACCTGTAGGCGGGGAGTACCGCTTGACACGCGTTCCCATACATTCGGCGTCTATCAAATTACACCTCGCGCAAAATTCGTTTCAAGCAGATATACCTCTAATCTTATTCATCGTAACCTACCAATATTGGTATCATTTGAAAGGACAATTAAAGTACTTTAAGAAACAATGTCAATCATTTTCTTAAAATCAATAATCGCCAGTCTGCGGTGGTTACAAAGGAAAAAAGTGGGTATGCAATTTGATTGGTTTCCTAGGTTTGATACCCTAGACGAGTTTAAAAGGGGAGGTAAAGGTGACATATGGGTTTTTCTCTGGCCTAAAAGCTACACAGAGGGTCAGGGGAGAAAAAAACTAGGGTTTAAGTTTAGTTTTAAGTTATTTTTTCCTTTATTTGTTGATTTTATTGTGTTTAATTTTTTTGTAATTTTATCAAGGATACACGTTGGTTTCTTTTGCTAAAAGTTCCCTTTTTTATGAGAAATGTTATGAATTTTATGGCATTTTCCGATAGAGACTAAAATTAACTTTCAAATAAGGCCAAATAGTCATACTTTTACTTATATAATATTAAGGGTATGGCTATGTATCAGTAGGCCACATAGTCATACTTTTACTTATATAATATTAAGGGTATGACTATGTATCAGTATGACTATGTGGCCTTATTTGAAAGTTAATTTTAGTCTCTATCGGAAAATGCATTGAAATTTATAACATTTCTCATAAAAAAGGGAATTTTCAGCAAAAGAAACCAACGTGTATCCTTGATAAAATTACAAAAAAATTAAACACAATAAAATCAACAAATAAAAGAAAAAATAACTTAAAACTAAACTTAAACCCTAGTTTTTTTCTCCCCTGACCCTCTGTATAGCTTTTAGGCCAGAAAACAACCCATATGTCACCTTTACCTCCCCTTTTAAACTCGTCTAGGGTATCAAACCTAGGAAACCAGTCAAATTGCATACCCACTTTTTTCCTTTGTAACCACCGCAGACTGGCGATTATTGATTTTAAGAAAATGATTGACATTGTTTCTTAAAGTACTTTAATCTTACTTTCAAATGATACCAATATTGATAGGTTACGATGAATAAGATTAGAGGTATATCTGCTTGAAACGAATTTTGCGCGAGGTGTAATTTGATAGACGCCGAATGTATGGGAATGCGTGTCAAGCGGCACTCCCCGCCTACAGGTATGTGGTTGTAGTTTGCTTATTTATTATCCGATCGTAGAAATTTAAAAAGCAACAGATAGCTTAATAATATAGTTATTGGGTTGGCACAAAAGTAATGAGACACTTGGTTTACGTTTTATATTTTTTATTATTATTACAATACAAAAAGCTTAGTCGATGATGTAATCACCATTAGCATCTATGACTTCTTGCCAACGATCCGGCAAAGTTTGGATGCCTTTCGCCCAGAACTCTGATGGCTGTGCCTCGAAAAAGTTGTTCAACTCCACCTGTACATCATGGAAATCATTGAATTGTTTACCCCGCAAATGTCGTTTCAGGGCTCTAAACAAATGAAAGTCTGATGGTGCGAGGTCTGGAGAATAAGGTGGGTGGGGTATCGTCTCCCAGCCCAAGTTCTGCAGCTGTTGGCGAACGGTAGATGCGACATGAGGTCGAGCGTTATCATGTAGTAAAATTACAGTGGCTCGTCTTCGTCGTTTTTTCTTGATAGCAGAAGATAGTTCGGTGAGCTGTGTTGAATATTTGTTAGCGTTTACAGTTTCATTGTGTAATAGTTCATGAAACAGCATGCCTTGCGAGTCCCAGAAACAACAAAGCAAAACTTTTAAGCGGTTCTTTTGACTCAGCTTCGGTTGAGTTGGTGGCGTTTCTTCTCGAGGCAGCCAAAAAGCACGACGTGTATCGTTCTCATAATAAATCCATGATTCATCTCCCGTAACCAGATCAGTCAAAAACTCTTTACGTCGGGGTCGCAGCAAAAGTGATTGACAGATGGCGACACGGACTGCACGACTGGCGTCGGTAAGGATGTGCGGTACCCATCGAGCCAAAACTTTTCGATACCCAAGCTCATGCAGATGGTATTCCACAGCGTGGTGACTGCAGTTAAGTGCTTCCGCTAATTCACGAGTAGTAGCATCAGGATTCGACTGTAGTTCGCGGCGTAAATCGTCATCATTGAATGCAGGTGGTCGCCCTGAGCGTGACTGACTTTCAAGGCTCCTGTCTCCTGATTTAAAACGGTCAAACCATCTGGACACCGTGGCATGGCTTGTACTTCCAGCGCCCAATGCAGTGTTGATATTGTCAGCCGCAGCCCGCGCACTGTGGCCTAACAAGTACTCGTATAAGTAAAGTGTTCGAACTTGTCGCTCGTCCATTTTATTTCAATCTAACTAAACCAATCACGAGGGCGGCTTTATATACCCTCACATTAGAAGTACCTAGAATGTTCTACAACATACTAGAATATTATCGAAAACAATTAACTTAAGAAAGGAAATGTATAGAGTTTTGTAGAGTGTGTCATTACTTTTGTGCCAACCCAATATAATGCATTAAAGTAAGTAATATAAAAGTACTCACTTCTAGGTTTGAGCTCGTTAATTTTACCTATTCGTTAGAGTTAGGCAGGTCTATTGGTTAGACACTGGCAAAAAAAATATTGAGTTTACAAAATTAAAGCGTAAACTGTACCTTTCTTTCAACGAGCAATGCTACTTTCTATCTACATCATAATAATTATCAGATTCATGTCAATAAGTAATATTGCATTGGCAATATTACTTATTATGCAGCACTGCACCGCAGCACTGCAGGTGCAGTACAAATTTTCAGATTCATCGAAAACCAATAAGTGGGTCTAATTTAACCTGCAGAAATTGACCCACGCACACATAAAACTTGCAGGTGCTTAATACTTACTTCTATTTTTATACGTACCTGTCACCGTGCAATTTATATGAGTTTTCCGGCCTTTTGAGCCTACTAAATTGCGGGCTATGAGCATTAAACGTCGATTCTGCATTTCATTTCGATTCCCATTTGAATTCAGCGCTCATTCCCATGCGGCTGTAATTTTGTCACATTTTAAACCCAATAAAACGAGTATTTCGTGATATTTTCCCCTTTCGTGGTTTTCCGCTTTAAAATGTTCATGGCATTTAACAATCAAATGCAGTCAGATCGTTATTTGTGCCGCTTAACTTCAAACTTCGGTAAGTAAATCCATTCTGCTATAGTTTTGATAATTTTTTAGATCAATATTATAATATTGATATTTAATCAACCTTAATGCAGAATGGTTTTACAAGTTGCGGTAATTACATGACCTTAGCGCTGACAATTATTGCGCAGAAGTCAAAAACAGGTCTCTTAGGGGATTAAAGGGGGTGAAGAGTATGCGTCCCCATGCGCAGCTATCCCCTCCACATTTCACTCAGCGCTAAGCTTAAGTTATACCCAAGCTTGTAGGTACCCAAGTTTGAAGTTAAGCGACTCATTTATGGCTTTGAACTTTTATAGAATCTACTTTGGTTATGACTGAATTATTGTAATGCAATTGATGCGTCATGCTCACTGCAACTAATGTTAGCAACTGGCTACGCTCGTGGTTCAATAAGTATTGCTCACGAGATACCCGAGCAAGCGAAAGATTCCAATATTGAACTGCTAGCGTAGCGAGTTGCTAACATAGCGAGAGCGATTTGTGAGCAACTTCTAGTGTTATCTAATTCGTCAAGTTCATTACGTCTATACGAGTTAAGAGGATACGGTAGCGAAAATGCTAAATGGAAACCCTTTCAACTTGGTAATTTTAGTTAAATATACAAGTGTTATTAACTAGATTTATCGAAAAAAAAATTGTCCATTAAGAACAACTCAGTCAAAAGATAAGGTAACTGTACCATATTACGGGAACTTAAGACGTTTCCTACTTTAAGTGAGGATTGAAACAAAAATGCGAAGTTTCTAGTCGTGTTAACTATTTTATTTTGAGGATAAGTCTTCTACGATCGATTTAAGACACTATTTTGCATCGTAACTTCTAATTTATAGAAATTACCGTTGTTTTACTAAACCCTTAGTTTGCCCATTATTCCGGGATACAATTTTGGTATGGCTTTAATTCCGGGAGTCGTTGTACATTATTACGGGATATCTTTAAAGTCCACTTTGTTGAAGCATAATGTAAAGAAACGAATTAAAAATCTTGTTTACATAAATATATAAATGCACATATCGTTTTGATAAATGCTTATACAGAGTGTATTTTTTATAATTAGCAATATTTTGGTGGGCTGGAATGGGAAGGGAAATATGATATTTTACGGTATAACGATTATATGATATAACGACAGGGTGTTATAAGTTTCACTGTCTGTCTGTCTAAGGCATCGCTTTCGAATGGATGAACCTATTTTGATTAGTTTTTTTCGTTTGAAAGAGCTGAATTAATCGAGAGTGTTCTTTTTTTTTATTACTACGTCGGTGGCAAACAAGCACACGGTCCGGCCTAATGGAAAGCGGTCACCGTAACCTATGGACGCCTGCAACTCAAAAAAAGTGTCACATGCGCGTTGCCACCCTATTAGAAACTGGTACACTCCCTTTTTGTGTTAGATAAGTATGTTAGTATTATCTTCTTAGCCATGTTTGATGAAATCGGTGTAAATAGGTACTATTTTATATTTATATATGTCTATCCTATTATGTATTGTCCTCATGTAAATTTTAGCTTTCTAGTACTAATGATGATTGAGCTAAATCGTAGACGGACCGACTGACTGACGGACAAACCAATATGCGGTATAAAGATTTTTAGCTAACTAAGGAAGTTTAAAAACATAATATCCGGGTCTCTGTACCTTATTTTATGAGTTTATATATTTTAATATACTTTATATAAGTATACCGGAATAAGATACACTCATATAAAGTCGTGTACTTAATTACGGCAGTCAAAAAAAGGCTATATTAAAAGATAAACAAGATTTTTTTTCTTAGTATATTGGAAGATTATATAACAATTATACTCAAAACATTGAAATAAATAAACTTTGTGCTTTAATTTTATGAAATAAAACAAATTTAATGTTGATGCCACAGTCCAATATTTCGCACGTATTAATTACTCAATGAGTATACATTTCGTATTCAATTATCAGATTAAAATCTAAAAAATATATGTACCGTAATTATGTCACTATAATCTGTAATCTTTACTTAATGTATTTACATTAAATATATAAATATACTTAACCGCAAATAGTAATAGGACACAAAAACATTACGGACTGTGTTTCCGTTATTCCGTGATACTCCCGCAATTATGTACACCTCGTCAAAATGGTGTACATTATTCCGGGAGCGGGTATTTTAATAAAATTATGTTTTCAATTAACTTGAAAAGATGATATAAATGTCTTTTAATAACTATAAGATAATTATGATACAAATTTAATATCAATAAACTTACCATCATCACAGCAAACCCTTACGAAGTTCCGCTGCCGCGTTAAGCTCACCGTCAAACACGCCCATAGAAACCACTGCGTGGTTGCGACTGACGCGTTTGGAGGTACCTCACGGCTTCAAAAGATAATATAAATATCCGAAATTCGACTTTTTCGGTTCTATTTGATCTATAGTTAATTAAATACTGCATTAACTTAAGATTTTACTGATAGTTTCCTTATTTTGCGACAAAAACCAAAGTATCCCGGAATAATGTACCACATTTTACTATCCCGGAATAGTGTACAGATACCTTATTTCAAAAAAATCTTTAAAATCGAGGTTCCGCTCTCGACTCTTTCCTCCTTTAAAACTTAATCAATCGGAACGGAAGTTGAGAATCTGAATAACAATGAAATAATCTATGTCGGACCGTTTAGCTTTTTTGGTTAATTGTTACCAATCTTGAGTATCACACCTTTTTTGGCGCCACAATGAAAAAGGCCGTTTTTTGAAATTTTGGATTGGCTCTAGAGTCTTTAAAAAGCAGAATATCAAAAAAATCAAAACGGTCCGACACAGATAAAAATAATAACAATCTGTGTTGAAAAAATCATTGCTCTATCTTCAAAAACCAGGGAGGAAATAGTCGAGAGCGTTTGTATGAAGAATTGACCCCTACCGTATCGTCTTAAGCGCAAAACGGACGGCGAGCAGACGTATATAGGTCTAACTGGATCTGAATGGAACCAATTGTGAAGTTGCGAACTATTCGGAGACCCGATTTACACACCCCGTGGGCTTGCCGCAAAGGATGCATAATTTAGCCGCCTTAGACCGTTTTCACATTATCCGATCCGATATCGGATGTCGGAAGGATTTCAATAGAAAAAATCCAAGATGACGCCTGTAATGTATGGGATATCGGTCCGACATCCGATATCGGATCGGATAATGTGAAAACGCACTTGAACGTGCAAACTTGTTATTATCTATGGCGCTAGCCTCCTATCATGTTAAACTTAAATATGAAACGAGTATACGCATAACTCAATTTATTGGGTATCCTCTGTACTGTATCTACTAGAGCACTACTACTGTACCATCTTTGATGTTTGCCTTTGAAATCCTTCCTACATCCGATATCGGATCGGATAATGTGAAAACGCACTTATTATTTGGCGAAAACCTAACCTACGTAGGTATCTTATAGTTTTGAACCGCAAAGTTAGCTATTTCTTGTTTGTCAAAATTTTAACATTTGATTTAGCACAAAATAAGCTACACTGGATACCAAGGATTATTTATATAGGATTTACATACTTCATATTCATACTAAGAATCGTACAATTTTTTATCGCCACCTATAAAATACTATCATAACTATAATGATGCCAACAATTTTTTTTTTCAAAATGTGTATTAACGTGATAACATGATTTTAAAATACCTACTTAAAGAAATATGTCATTTGCTCATTTGTTCTTATAAAACATAAAAACACGCAAAAATATTTGGGGAAAATATGATTTTGGCCACTTCCAGGTTGCGAACAGCGCCATCAAGTTTTAAGCCTAAAAGGCAAATATCTACATTTCAGAGCAGCACAGGAAGCATGGTCGCGCGATAGACGATAAAATATCAGGCCGTCCCTATCGCACTTACAAATATGATGCGATAGGGACGGCCTGCTATTTTATCGTCTATCGCGCGACCATGCTTCCCGTGCTGGGGTACGCTTTTTATATGGGGCTTTGTCAGTCGTATTAAATCGTTCTTGCTGGAAACTAAAGATGTCTAGCGCACGTAGTATTAATAGGTACCTATAATACTCGAGTCCTCTCTGTGTCCTCTTAGATGAATGGGGTAATTTTTCATCTCCGTGCGATACGCGGCGAGTAACGGCGCCGCTCCGTCTCCGCCGGCCAGTTGCGGGTTAATGATGCCATGAGGTCACGCCATTGTCCTATTTTTAACCTTAATAACAGTATTTAAACCCCGGCTCATATCCTTGAGGTTTTCAGAACTTATCTGTGAAATGCCATTCGATATTTGCCAGCTGCGGCATTAGTTTTCAGACCCCAGGCTTCCCAGGACCCTAGGCCATGAGCCATGTGTTCCGCTTAGACTTCTGATTTTTTTTTCTTTCAATCCCGCACTTAGCTTATATTGCTACTGACTTTAGTAGACAGAACATAGTACTGTAATCAGACATCATGTGGAAACTGGAGCTAGGTACTCGCCGTCAAAAACAAAATCAAACTAAAAATAATTTTATTTAAAATTTAGCGTTAAAACACGTTACATAAGTTGAAACCATACATGGCTTTTGTATTGTGTTCGCCGAGATTTCGCCAGCGCGCAGCTTTGTGAAACTTTCCTTTACAAAACGTAAGTATCTAGGTATTTGAAAATCACTAGGTACTTGAAATGTAATTCTAAGGCTAATAACAATAGCAAACATAACCCAGTTAATCGGAACCCATACAGCTGCAAACACGGTCCGGTAATACAATAAAGACATTTTCCAAGCGTTATTTGCTCCGACGCTGTAGAGAGCCCCACACAAAGGGAACTGGCAGACCGAGATATGTTGTGACGTAAAGAAATAGCACTTGCACGGATATTTTTTATTCATGTCTGTGGCAAAAAAAATAATACATTACATCAGAGGCCGGGAAAATGAGGATTTCCGGCCAAGTGAGTATATACTTATAGGATAGGATAGGGATACGAGGCCGGGAATCCGTTTTCACGCCGAGGCATGTATAGTGCTTTTCTCAAACATACAATGAAATAAAAAAAAAATGCTCTAAAGGACAATATTTTAATAAAAAATAAACTAAGCGTTAGATGTCCGAAATTTTCACTTTAATAAAGCAGTGCAACGTTGCACATCACGATTCAATAACAATTGCATGTCTCTAGCACTTATTTTTTATTAAAATTTAATTTTAAACGAGTTGGTCCTGATTTTCTTTTCAAAACAACAAAAAAATGAAAAAAAAAATGCACGTCTGTCAAAAAAATTTTTGGAAAGCGTGGTGAGATAGGGAACCATCCCACCTATCCGCCATTTTAATTTGGCCAACGATGGACCAAACACCCTGTATAATACAACAAAATTATAGAGTTCAATTTTACCCACCGTAAAATATTTCACATTTCACATTCTATCTCCGTAACTTAAACGGAGACTTTAAAAAAGATTTTCCCCTCACTAGCTCGGAAACACGTGTTTTGTCCTTTAATACCAGCGGGTAAAAACGCATTTTATCCACTAGTGGGTAAAGTAATTTGACCTTGAATAAAGTCAAATTAACTGCTTTAAAATTGATAAAAGTAGGTGAATCTAGTAATAAAGATGATTTACCGCCTGTGGAGCTACTGGAAGGAGTGATAAACGCATTTTTTGCGTTGTAGTTTCCTCGCTGTAGTGAGGGGAAAAGTTTTGTGTTACACTCGGGTGCAAATATATTTTACTTCTCGTGTGTTACAAAAACTCGCAAGTTCAGGATTCTATTCTCGAACCACTCGCTTCGCTCGTGGTTCAACTATAGACTCCTTTCACTTGCTCGCTTTGCAATTCCACACTCGGCGTTAAAATACAACTTTGCCCCCTTGTATAACAAATAACTATTATCTTAACTTTAATCCCAGAGTGCTTGAGAAGTGCAATAAGTTTGAGGAAAATACTCGCAAAGTTTGAGGGATTACATTTATTTATTGTAGTTCTACATTGTAGTACAATGGGTAGGTCTACGTACATTGGGTTGTAAAATATTGTAAACTACATAAATAGGTTCAGCCTGACTTCATTTGCGTAAAATGAAATAATGAAGATAATTAATCTGCATAAACTTTCCCGCTAGATGGCACTGTAGTATTATAAGGCCAAAAAAGGGGTGGTAGGCATGTAATGTGTTTAGGTATTTGGTTTTGTCTGCGACAGTTTTTATCAGTGCCCATGTGTTCGTCGACAAATGTCAAGCACAGGCTTAAAACTAGATCTATCTCCATTTGTATAGAGCTCTGCAAAAAGTGTTAGTTTTCAGAGCTGCAAAAACATATCACGGAATAGCACTGTAAGTATTATTATCGCGTCCCAAGCAATGCGTTGGACTAAAACCATTATAACTTATAAGCAATACATAAAAAAAATCACAACCAATCCGATTCGATTCTCAGGATGATTCGAGCTTCTCAAACAGGTATTACCTAAATAGTTGTAGATATTTATTTAATCTTTATTCCTCAAAAGAAAACCGAGTACATTGCAAACACTATCGGACGTTGCTCGTGGCCTGACCTGACAGTGTAGATGTTGTAGATAAGACCTGAATCCAATATCGAATCAGGCAGATTGTGAAAATGCTCTTAGGCGTGTACTCGCAAGCACTGAGTGCACGCTCATATTTGGAGTGCAGTGGGGTGGGGAGTGCGGCGTGCATGTCAAACAATTGAAGCTCATTACAAGTGTCCTGAGTCGACGATGCATAGAGTGCAAGCACGTGACAGGTTTTTTTTACCGTGTTTTGAAATTTCGTTATCTGCCTACCGCACGAAGTGAGAAACAGACGTGTGTGATATTCCGACATTCGTGTTTTGTGGTCAGTCTTCTGAACGACGCAAAAATGACGGGGTGTTATAAGTTTGACGTGTCTGTTTGTCTGTGGGTGTGTCTGTCTGTGGCATCGTAGCTCCCGAACGGATGAACCGATTTAGATTTAGTTTTTTTTGTCTGAAAGCTGATTTAGTCGGAAGTGTTCTTAACCATGTTTCATGAAAATCGGTCTACTATGGCGCGGTCGGGGGTTTTTTCAAAATTTTAATATAATACCGACACAGGAATTACTACGTCGCTGCATCTGATTGACGAGGGTTCTATTCTACCGCGTTTATAATTTCCTCCACATGTGCTTTTGATTATTCATACAACTTGGTGCCTTACTCCCTTGGAATATTAGACAAGACTGAATGTATCCGACCTGTTTAAAAGTTGGATATGACAATCAACGCAGTTTTGGTCAAGTCACTGAAAAACGACGGATGTGAAATCAAACTTTAATCGTAATAGTCTACCGCAGCTTTTTCTATCTTTCAAAACATTTTGGGGTCCCATTAGTTAAAAAGAAAATTCAGAACCTTATAAAATATAGACGGGTAAGCAAATCTTGTCACTAAAATAAGGCGCGAAATTCAAAGACGATATACCTTCGTTACATTTTTCAAAGGTGCCTTTTATAGTGACAAGATTTTATATCCATGGTATACGTCTTTCTATCTATCTCGACGCGAACACTTAGAAGTAATTCTATCGTCGTGTCGTCGATGATATAAACTATAGCAGAAATAATATTTTGTAGCCTGAATACGCCTCCTTTATTTGCGGTTTATAGCACTGTTCAATCCCTAATGGCGCGGTTGTGGGCACTAAAGCAAAATCATTTGCGTACGAACCTTTCTTTTGTATTAAGGTCCGACCGAGAACGATATTTTTGTCTCGGCCGAGAACGAGACCGAGACCGAGATTCCATTTGATTCTCGGCCGAGACCGAGACCGAGACCGAGAATTTGTAAAACAGTGAAAAAACATGCCATTTTTACAAAAAAAATGTTTTCATAATCGAAATTCGACTATTAATCAGGAAACCAAGAGCATGTCGGGCCCCCCTTAGTGTTTGGTTCCGTAACTACCCAAACCTACCGCACCCCTTACCTATCTACCGTAGTAAAATAGATTACCTACGTCAGTGACAAACAAGCATACGGCTCGCCTGATGGTAAGCAGTCGCCATAGCCTTAGAGAGGCATGCAATTTCAGAGGTTTTACACGCGCGTTTAATACCCTGAATTTTTGTGACTTTTTGCAAGAACTCATAAAACAGGTTGACGAAACGTGTTTTCTAGGGGTAGTTTTCCAGGTTTTCCTTGAAAGTCTTTATTTACTAAGCTTTACTTTGATTTTGACGTATTTTTAGGCACATGATTAAAAGTTAAGGGAAACAGACTAGTTTTTTTTCATAGCGATTATTTCCAAAATGTTAAGTATATCAATAAGTCTTATAAGAAGTGAGTAAGGCAGCATCAATTAAAATTTAGGAAAAACCCCCGACCGCGGCATAGTAGACCGATTTTCATGTAACATGGCTAAAAACACTCCCGACTAACTCAGCTTTCAGACAAAAAAACTAAATCTAAATCGGTTCATCCGTTCGGGAGCTACGATGCCACAGACAGACACACACAGAGAGAGATAGACAGACAAACAGACAGACAGACAGACTGACAGACAGACAGACAGACGGACAGACAGACACGTGAAACTTATAACACCCCTTCGTTTTTGCGCCGGGGGTTAAAAACATGATTATGGAAAACCCATGCTTATTAAAAAAACTCAAAACGGCATCCACAAAGCTCAGAATTTCGTCCGACATTCGTCCATAATTCGCCATTTCTATCATATTCTATAGGTATTGTTCTTCCTTGCTGATTTGATTTTTCGCGTCGTCGTCGTCGTCTAGTCGTCTTCCACATACATCAAGTTGTCGTAAATATTTTACACTCTTTTATGAATTATTTTGTATTGTCTGCATTCGACTTTGAAAGCTAATTCGGCCGTAAATAAAGCAATGGAACGGCCAAATGTTTACTGCTTCGATAGATGGGTGGGTAATAAACAGCGAGGGAGATACTGATAAACAAAGGCTGGGACCGTACACAAGTGGCCAATCGGTACGAAGAGTGAATGATTGGCCACTTGTATACGGGCTATGTAAGAGCGTTTTCACATTATCCGATCCAATATCGGATGTAGGAAGGACGTCAAAGACAAAAATCAAAGTTGGCGCCTTTGATATGTGGTATATCGGACCGAATAATATGAAAACGTATTGCCAGCTCCTCGGTTGCGCTTCATAACATAAAATCTATTTAAATTTCTTGGATCTATTTAGATTTCTTGGATGAAGAAAACAATCGGTTACAGATAGGATATTTTTTATAAGATTTCCGTGGTGTTATCACGCAATAATTAAATAATCGACCGCTGCAGAACTCGGTAGGTATAACTCGACGCCAAGTGTAGGTATTAGGCGTTGCAGTTTTAGCCCCGACAGCATAAACTAGAGTTTGAAACCGGAGTAAGCATTAGCTGGTTCTAGGCAGTAAGCGTGTTTTATAGCTCTACGTGGAACCCGACAGAGGAAGCCAATGAACGGCTAGCTCGGCGGCCGCAGTGTTAAATCTTGTCTTGAGGCACTATAGCTCTCCTTGCGTTGGATTTTTAGTAGTAGATATAGAATTTTTCCTGTGCGTTATGCTGGGATATTACCGGGATCATGAGTCATAAACTTGGGAAGATTTCAAAAGCTTTTCTAATATTCTGAGTGGGAAAAAAATCAAGTAATTTTTGTCGTCACAAAAACTTGTGAAATTTTAAATTATGTAATAGGTAACGTCAATCTTAATACGTAATCTATCCGTTATGTTTTGCCCAATGGTTGACTGGTAGAAATCTTAAGGCGTTAACGAAAACATTTTTTTATAATTTCTAAATTGTTACCTACGTTACATTTTAACCTTAAATTATTTCGTTGATAAGCAGCAACATATTTTATTACATTTCACACATAAACGAATATCTTGTTAGAAATATTTCACGCTGGTTAGATAAGACCCTTCCCTATTTCAATAAAAATTACACTTTCAATCTGTCCCAGTGAGGAAGCATTTTATCGCTCACGAGGGAATTATTCTCGAACGCTTGTTGGCAAATATATGAGCGCGTTTCGTTTCCTTCATGTTTATGAAAACGTAGATGTAGATTAGTATAACAGTTGAGATTTATTAGTGTTTCAAATAGTATATCCACAAAAATACTGGAAAAGTAAATACCTATTCCAATAATCCAGGCATCGACATTAACTTTGATGGCTTCTTTTTCAGTAGCCCTAGGATCAATCTGACTCAGGCTGATCCTGGCGCTAATCTATTTTACCTACTGAGTTTCCTCTCGAGGCTCTCGATTTCAGCGCGCTTCGTTCTGGCGGGAGTGTCGGTTTGCAGCGCCATCTAGCGAATAGTAATGGACTACTGTCAAAAAGAACGGCAAAAATTAAAACATGGAGTAAACCTACATAGCAATTTATACAATCTGTGGTCCGTAAGTGACAGC
The DNA here is from genome assembly GCF_023078275.1 of Leguminivora glycinivorella. NCBI lineage: Eukaryota > Metazoa > Arthropoda > Insecta > Lepidoptera > Tortricidae > Leguminivora > Leguminivora glycinivorella. The sequence goes on from NC_062975.1 coordinate 1,046,447, forward strand.
TATACGCGTTTTCGTAATTTGAACGCTCACTGCGCAGCGCTTCATGCCTTTTGCAGGCGAAAATTGTCGCTACCGAAACGTTACCAGTATCAAAACTGTCTAAACAAAACGCAGCTAAATGATGTGAACGAACGAACGTCATAACGTCATCCACATTTTCCACAACACGACCTAATTTTCTGTCTTGTTATCAAAATATTAAAACTAATGCTTAAAGTGTACCTGAATTATTCATTTCCTTTATTATTTGCTTTATACTTACCAACAACAATGTTATTATTTTCAACGAGTGTCTAAAATGTCTGATACGAAGTCAGATAACATAAATATAGAGTTCGATCCGATTTTGCCTGATACTGGAGTCTTGTTTTACGAGGAATGTCCCGCGGAGTATGAGATTGAGAAGCCGATATTGTTGCCGTTGAAGTCTTCGACTCAAGTGCGATTCGAACAGCTTCAGCACGAAGCTGCGCGAGTGTGGAGGGACAAACAAAGAACAGCGGCGACAGCGAAGAAAAATTAGTACCAAAGATTCCTTTTTCAAATTAACCAATATGGCTTATACATTGTTTGTGATAGAGATTATTTCGGCGTTTATATTGGCAGCTACATTATTGTACAGATACGGCGATGTGTATAGGAATCACGTAATAGTGACAGTGGCCGTGGTCACAGCATGGTACTTCTCGTTTGTTATTATGTTTATATTGCCTTTGGATGTGTCTTCGGTGAGTAATATTGCTATCAGATTCTTATTAGTTTTTTGACTACCTAACCAAACTATCAGAGTATGCTAAGATCAAATTAAATTATTTTCATAGAAAATATTTTAACTTGTATTTTTTAAGTAGTAACACTACTATTATGTTATAAACATTAAATAAATGTCATATACAAAGAAAAAGAACCACTCGGCCGAGTGGTTCAGGCATTCGCCCGGTAAGCGGAGTATGATGGTTCGATTCCAGCTCGGAACACTGGAGGCCTTGGTCACTTTTTCTTTGTATATGACATTTATTTAATGTTTATCACAGTATGAGCAAAATCTTGCTTTATTGCCTAATTTTGGTTTATTAACTTACAGTTAATAATGATTTACCTTCGTTAGATATTTGCCTTATCATTGATAGATAAATATTTTCCGCCCCCTTTTAAGTCCTAATAATTGATTACTTAATGATTATTATAATTTTGTTTCATCAAATGTTAGTGTGTTTAGTAAAACGTCCCACTTTGTCGTTTACCATTAAGGCGAAATTTACATATCTTTATATGAATAAACTGACATAACAGCAATTATATATATTATAGCAAACTACAAAGTGGGACGATTTCCCATGCACACTCACAAATTAGGTTTTATTATTAATAAATTATACAACATTAAAATATAAAAACACATACAAAACTAGTGCAAAATACAGGGATGTGCAGCGTTTCTTACAAGTAGTTTTTATTTATTCTTAACTGGTCTTACGGCTGTTGGTTTTTTTAGCGTATCCTTTGTTAGAGAAGTGCAAGATTCTCACACAAGTTAGTAAATATTTTCATTAGCCTGCTATCTGAGTATTTAATTAATGCATCTTTATCCCACAGACTGTATATCGCAAATGTGTGAAAGAAAACAATGAGACAACTACAATAGCCCCAAGTGTGTCTCCACTTCACAATGAGTCCACCACGACAGCGCCACTGGTAACTAAGTGCCACAAACCGTGGAGCATTGTGGATGATGACACCATATTCCCGAACCTTTGGAGGGTGGTCTATTGGACTTCACAATGTCTGACTTGGTAAGATTTGTTTCTGTTTTTACATGTGTAGTGTTGTGTATTATATAACCTAACCACAAAATTAAAATTTTGAAAACACCCCTGACCTAGTGGACTGATTTTCATGAAACATGGCTAAGAACACTCCCGACTAACTCAGCTTTCAAACAAAAAAACTAAATCAGTTCATCCATTCGGGAGCTACAATGCCACAGACAGACAGACACGTCAAACTTATATCACCCCGTCGTTTTTGCGTCGGGAGTCAAAAATGTGGATAAAAACATCTAATGATCTAGAAGAAAAACTGACTTATATTTTATGGCTTTCCAGCATTGAAGTTGTTGGAATATAGAGAATATAGAGCTCCATGCCATATACCTACTGGTTTTTGTATGCCTTCCACATTACTGCTTTAAATACACTTCAAAAATTGACTCGCTATATCATTACATTTACGACGCATTCATGCGTTTGGTCACTGTTTCAAAGCAGCAATCTAATTGATACTCAAAACTATATTTCCATCACAGGTTGATAATGCCAATGATGCAGTCCTACAGTAAAGCAGGTGACTTCACAGTGAAAGGCAAGCTAAAGTCGGCTCTCGTTGACAATGCTATTTACTACGGCTCATACCTGTTCATCTGCGGTATACTGCTCATCTACATCGCACTGAAGGGTGTGGCACTGGACTTCCCCAAGATCAAGGCTATCGCATCCTCAGGTCTGTGTGTCTATCTAATTAACTGGAGGCTCTGATTAATATACACCATGGGCCTGAAGAACCACGCATTTTTTATGTAAAACAAGCAAAAAATGTCATATGATTTTTGTAAGAGAAAGAATTAATTATAATTATCTCTATTAAAACCTTTTGGGTTATTCAGGCCCACAGATGATATTTTTACAAAGTTTTGTTCGGTCCATTCATCTCAACTTACATTGTCAGTTTTAGTTAAACTTTTGGACCTTTAATTACCAATAAATACTCACTGTCCTTATTTCACTATTTTCTTCATTACTGAAGATCTGAATTTGGCGTAATCATTGAAGACTTTCTTTCTAATTAGACTTTCAGTTGACTAACTTTATTGATTTCAGCCAGCAACACATGGGGTCTGTTTCTCCTGATTCTTCTCCTGGGTTACGCTCTCGTGGAGGTCCCGAGGAACCTGTGGAACAACTCCAAGAAGAATTACACTCTGACATACACTTACTTCAAGATAGCCAAGCTGAGTACTGACAAATGTGAGGCGGAGGAGAATATGGACGACATATTGGATGTGAGTTTACAGATTTTTTATTTAACCTTTGCTTACTCGATTGATTTAAATCGAATCAATTTAAATGGATCAACTATTGGCCGATTGTGATGACTTTAATAAAATTGCTTTAAATAGAGTGTACCTACATCAGACCATTGTGCGAGGTTATTTGTTCAGTTACGTAAACTGAACAACACAAGTTAACGAAACTTATTAACTCTTAGTTATCATTATCAATATTGTATACATATTGAATGTATTACATTGACTTAAGAACCAAGACACAAAAAACCTGCAAAAAAATGAAATTGGTCTATCACTGCGGTGTGACCAGTCTTTAAATAGAAAGTGCATTTAGTTGTGTGGCAACAACCCGGGCTTGACAGATTATAGCAACAACCTTACCTTTTTGACTTACAGTTCTTACTGATTCTTGACATTCAATGCATTGAGCCAAGTACAAAAAATAAACTTTATTCCATCGGTACAGAGTCTGTCTGCGATCACGGCGGCAGTGGGTCCGGGACACCCACTACATCGCCACGTGGAGACCATCGTGCAAAAGCTACCATTGACGCTGCGGGACCGCCTGAACAGTCGCCAGGCGCCCGAGCGACCTACGGCGCCGTCGCTTAAATCGCTCGTCAACTTGCATAAGAAGGTAACGGGTCCATATTGGCTCATATAAAATTAATTGTTATAAAATTATTGTTTATACCGATTTGTGCTCCGAATGATCATTTCTCATAATTTTACTTATCATAATTTTGTTTCATTATTATCAATAGTACTACTATCACTGTTCAATCATTTAGCCGAAAATTTTTAATCATAAATTCTATACAAATATTTAATGACATTCATAATTTTGTGTTTAAGAAAATTATTCATCATAAAATTATTTAAAAAATTTTGGGGAAGTTCTATGAAAAACTTGTGCCATTTATAGAAACGCGCCTGGAGCTTTTACAGTGACATATACAATTTACATTAAAAAGTCGTTTCTGGTTTGCTCACGGTCAACCTAACACGCTCCTCCTCGCTACGCTCGTCGTCGCACCTAACTGGACTGTCACATGTGATTTCTGTTCTGTTAACAATAATATAACGATAAATTATATTACAAGCAATCGTTATGATCAATAAGTATATAAACATTAACATTAGTATAAAATGTATTTATGATGAATGACATTATGAACATAAGTCATTCGAAGTTACGATAGTTATTAACATAAAATTGTTATAAATAATGATCATTATAATGTAAAATTGTATGAGAAACATTTTCGGACTACCAATAATCTATTGGGTTGGTAAGAAAGTAATGAGCGATCGATTGAATTCCACATAAAATTTTTGAGAGAGTTCTAGAATCTTCTATGGTCGAAAGTATATAAAGGGCGAGTCGCACAGTTTCTCGTCAGTCATTCACTAGCTGTCGCCGAGCTAATATAAGGAAGAAAATGGACGAATTAAAAGTGCATGTAAGGCATTGCTTACTATATGAATTTCAGTCTGGCCATTCAGCCGCCGAAGCAGTGCGTAATATATGTCAGCGTGTTGCTCCTGAAGTTGTGTCTGAGGCCACGGCGAAACGATGGTTCCAACGGTTTCGTAGTGGCGACTTTTCATTATCAGATCAACCTAAGTCTGGTCGACCGGTGAAGATTGATGTAGCCAAATTAAAAACCTTAATTGAAGGAGATCCGAGGCTAACGAGTCGTACTCTTGCTACCGAGTTAGGCTGCTCTCATGTCACCATAGAAACACATTTACACGAGTTGGGAAAAAACTACAAATACAGTGTTTGGATACCGCACGAACTTGATAGACATCAACTAAACCGCCATGCCGATATCTGCATACAACTTCTGTCTTTTCGCCGCACATTCAACTGGTTGGACCATCTTATCACTGGAGATGAAAAATGGGTCTTATATATAAATCACACACGCAAACGTCAGTGGCTAGCTCCAAACAAAAAAGGAATAGAGGCACCAAAAACAGAGCCTCACCCGAAAAAAGTTATGCTGTCCGTTTGGTGGGATATTCATGGTATTATTCACTTGGAACTCCTACCAAGTGGAATGACTGTTACCGCATCAGTATACTGTAATCAGCTTGAAAATTTAAAACCAAAAAATCTGTCAGAATCGTCCACAGCATGCTAAAGTTTTTTTCTTACACAACAATGCTCGCCCACACATTGCAAAAGTGACTCGGCTAAAGCTATTGGAGCTAGGTTGGAAAGTGATACCTCATCCACCGTACTCTCCAGACTTGGCACCTACGGATTACGCATTGTTCAGATCGCTAAGCAATGCCTTGAATGAAAAAAAGTTCGATGATCAAGCCCATCTACGACAGTACATAGCTGAGTTTTTTTAATCTAAACCTAAGAACTTCTTCGCCGATGCTATTCATTCTTTACCAGAACGATGGAGACAAGTAGTAGATAACGAAGGCCGTTATATTTTTGATAAATGATTAAAATAATAAATTAAATAAAAATTACAATATTGGTTATGATTCGCTCATTACTTTCTTACCAACCCAATATATACCAATTTTATATGAACTTTGGCGCACCCGAAGGTAACACATACCACATAGCCATACAGAGCAATAGCATACTTCGGACAATGGCGATCAAATAAATTGTCACTACTTTGAAAAAATCTCGTATCTCACGCTGCTCCTCAAAGTTAAAACGCAGTAAGTTTATATGCATTCTATACATACTTACTACAATTTTCTTTTCATTGACACACGAAGATACAAGTTTTTTTCAAAGTAGTGACGATATGAAAGAGGCGTCCTACGCACACAGTCTAAGCTCGTGTAGGCGAAAGCGTACCATGCTTGTGTGAATGAGATATGACAGGTCGACTCGTCGCGTTTTTACCAGGCGGTAACTGTGAGGTAACCGAGAGGGGGTGGGCGGCATTTTCAGCGGGGAGCGGGAGTGGCCACACCATATTGTACGATAGTACTCTTTATTATACTGTATAATAAGGGCATTTATTTGTGTCATGAGTACAGATATTTAATTTTGTTCCTGAGTCATGGATGTTTTCTATGTATACACCGTGTTTCACTTAACACTAAAAACCTAAAAACCGTTTGTTCAGAATCGAGAGTAGAATCGATTGAGCTATATCTTGATGGGGGTAATATTTTTTGTTTTAATTTGTATAATTAGTTATTGTTTACGTGCCCATTCTACAAATTCGTAATACAACATTGTGCATATCATATTGCTAGAGGTTGTATACCTTTTTCAGTATTTAGGGGTATTAATACTGGCTGGTTACTTGGACGATTATTTTTTCCGCTACGAGTTTGACGTTGTGCGTCACTTTAATTTTAAAGTTTATCATAAGTCATAACAAATTGAACTCTTACCTAATTACAACCTTGTCATTTTGAATTTTAGGTTTAAATTTGCTTACTGCGTCACTTGTCCAATTTGAAGTTTAGGTACTGTGACACAGTTTAACGTGCTTTACAGTGACATAGCTGTCTATTGGTAAACCTTATGTCGTTGCAGTAACGTACACAATTAATCAATTTTAAGGTTTACGATAGTAGCTAGCAATTATTTTATTGAGTGTAGAGTTAAAAGTCGAGTAGAGCTGCACAGAAAATTAAATATTCAATTTAAAAAAATAATAATCATCAAATTAAAAAATGAATATTCTAGATACGTTTAAAAAAATAAAAATCAGTTGGGGTGTCTGAGGTTTTGAGTGATACCGGAAACACGGTGTATAAGTATGTATTTATCTATTTAAATATGTATATCGTCTCTTAGCACCCATAGTACAAGCTTTGCTTAGTTTGAGGCTAAGTTGATTTGTGTAAGGTGTCCCTAATATTTATTTATTTTTGTATGTTTTTCATTATATCTATAAAAGACATTTTTTAACACGTTTCCCCTCCTCCAGATGATCAAAGCGCTCCACGTCCTCCAACGCACCGAGACCCAGTGGGGCATCACTCTGGAGAAAGTGTTCCACCTAGAAGACGTATCTACCAACCTGCGGTCCCCGGACCGACGGTTCACACACACATTCCATACAGCGCGACCACGAGCTCTTAGGATATTGTACCCGCCCACTACAGGTGAGTGCACCAGGTTTGAATGTTAGTGTTCCACCTAGAAGACGTATCTACCAACCTGCGGTCCCCGGACCGACGGTTCACACACACATTCCATACAGCGCGCCCGCGCGTTCTGAGGATCCTGTACCCGCCCACTACAGGTGAGTGCACCAGGGTTGAATGTTAGTGTTCCACCTAGAAGACGTATCTACCAACCTGCGGTCCCCGGACAGGCGGTTCACACACACATTCCATACAGCGCGCCCGCGCGCTCTGAGGATCCTGTACCCGCCCACTACAGGTGAGTGCACCAGGGTTGAATGTTAGTGTTCCACCTAGAAGACGTATCTACCAACCTGCGGTCCCCGGACCGACGGTTCACACACACATTCCATACAGCGCGCCCGCGCGTTCTGAGGATCCTGTACCCGCCCACTACAGGTGAGTGCACCAGGGTTGAATGTTAGTGTTCCACCTAGAAGACGTATCTACCAACCTGCGGTCCCCGGACCGACGGTTCACACACACATTCCATACAGCGCGCCCGCGCGCTCTGAGGATACTGTACCCGCCCACTACAGGTGAGTGCACCAGGGTTGAATGTTAGTGTTCCACCTAGAAGACGTATCTACCAACCTGCGGTCCCCGGACCGACGGTTCACACACACATTCCATACAGCGCGCCCGCGCGCTCTGAGGATACTGTACCCGCCCACTACAGGTGAGTGCACCAGGGTTGAATGTTAGTGTTCCATCTAGAAGAAGTATCTACCAACCTGAGGTCCCCGGACAGACGGTTCACACACACATTCCATACAGCGCGACCACGAGCTCTTAGGATATTGTACCCGCCCACTACAGGTGAGTGCACCAGGGTTGAATGTTAGTGTTCCGTCTAGAAGAAGTATCTACCAACCTGCGGTCCCCGGACAGACGGTTCACACACACATTCCATACAGCGCGCCCGCGCGCTCTGAGGATACTGTACCCGCCCACTACAGGTGAGTGCACCAGGGTTGAATGTTAGTGTTCCATCTAGAAGACGTGGCTACCAAGTTTCAGTGCTACTATTAGCAATTAAGGGTTTAAAGAAAACTAAATGTAGTGACAGATTAACAGATACGAGCAACTGTAGCCCATCGCTCGCATCACTGTTGAACACACATCACCCATGGGAAAAAAGGGGGTGGTGAAATTTTTAACCCTTTTTACCACATGGTCCCAGTCTTTTACTTGCAATCTTTGTTCTTTTTTACAGAATGGTACTGGGAGTGTGTCCTAAAGCAGTACTTCCTCAAATCGATGGCAGTAGTGACGGGCCTCATGTCTTTGGCGCTGGTCTGGTCGGAAATGACGTTCTTCAGCAAGCAGCCTGTGCTGTCTATCTTCGCCAACATTCTCAACGCCGCCAGATACACGTACAACTATGCGGCTATCGTGGTGAGTAGCCAGAGTACTAAACCTTCGATATTTTCGTTCCCTGCCAGCTTTCCTTTTCCACTTATAACGCCACAAGATATACTTACAATAGGCTAGTTTCCTATACTTAAAATATTTTACGCAGTGCACGAAAGCACCACATAATTAGAAGAAAAATATTGACGGTAGTTATAATTAAACATAATTTCTAATTAATAAGTCAAAGAGAAAGATAGAAAGTAAATGAATTGAACGTGACGTCACTCCTCAGTATTTCATAGTAATTCCATATTAGCAAAACTTTGACAGTACTTAAAAAGAAGCTGATTTGACTAGAAGGAAAGTAGCCTACTATGAGTATGCTGCTATTGACGTAAGTATCACTATTGTCTATGAAATTTTTTCTCGCTTTTTTCGCTGCTTTCCAACCCCCTGCAGGACACAATAGCAAATATCAGGCCCTACTGAAGTTGTGTCAATAAAATCCGATTCCTCATCCTTTACAATATTTGTTTGCTCATTCCTTGCATTACTAGTGACGCTATAAGCTTGTTGCTGTCATTTTGAGTTTGAAAATAAGTCTGCAAACAATACTTTATCACAGTGGGTCTTTACAAGAAATAGTAAGTCATTTATGTAGGTGAGGAACTGGAAAGGCCCCAATATTGTTCCCTGTGGTACTCCAATAGAGACCAATGACCCAGATTATCACTGTTTATCCATATCCACCCTGTGTAATCCATTAAGTAGGATTTAAATAAGTAATGACAGTGCCAGTCCTCTGACTCCATAATGATGTAGTTTACTCACTAATATTTCATGACAAACACAGTCGAAGGCCTTGGACAAATCATACCGAAATTTTGTCTAAATTTTGAATGGCAAAGCTGCTATTCACTTTGAAAAAGTGAGTTATTTAATGTTAATTTTGATCAGGAAACTATAGACCAACCACGGTTGTATTTAAAAATGGATTTCAATTTTTTTACTCAAGTTTCTTAAGTATCAGGGCAAAACTAAACTTAAATGTTCTCTTCCAGTGGGTGTCAACGCTCGTGATCGCCTACATGTTCTACTGCGCGTACTCGACAGTGCTGAAGATCCGTCTCCTGAACCTGTGGTACCTGGCCCCGCACCACCAGACCAACGAGTACAGTCTGATCTTCTCCGGCATGATGGTGTGCCGGCTCACTCCGGCCATGTGCCTCAACTTCCTCAGTCTGGTGCATATGGACTCCCATGTTATCAAGGAGTATGTGCTGGAGACCTATTATACTCAGGTAAGATACGTCTTCTAGTGTTTTCATTTCATTTTCTCTAGGAAAAAGCTTTGTTAGAAGCGACAAAGAAGATTTTGACCTAACTTTAACTTTCTTTACATTGTGGCAGTGCCATTATACATAAATCGACATCATAAAATAAACTATAAGTAAACGCATAAGTGTAAAATTAATAATAACTTTTTTCAATAAATTATTCTTATTCTTAAGATTTAAATAAATTTATAGTTTAAAAAACTCTAGAAAAACACGCTTTTATAAATGCACGTAAAAGCCAAAAATAAATTATGGATCGTTCAAGTTGTCTCTATTGCTGGGATGAAGAGTAAACTATGTGCTTTTAATTATAATATTTGATTGTAAAAGCGTGGGGCGCTGCAGTCGTGCTGCAAGTCCAGTTAGCGCGCCAATCTGTGTAAACTGCTTCTCGTAATATAGCTTAACTTGATTTCTCAGCAAGTTATACAAAAGTTTTTCCTGTTACAGCGCCCCACGCTTTTACAATCAAATATTATAATTAAAGGCACATAGTTTACTCTTCATCCCAGCAATAGAGACAACTTGAACGATCCATAATTTATTTTTGGCTTTTACGTGCATTTATAAAAGCGTGTTTTTCTAGAGTTTTTTAAACTATAAATTTATTTTATACTTTTTAGTCGTTAATAATGAAATATATTTAAAATTTAAACAAAAATATTATTTCAAGTAGGCGAATTTCGCAAGCCATTTGTGGCTTAACACGTATTGCTACTTAATAACAATTAATACCACCTGATGTATAGGTACGAAGTTTATCGCAATAAAGTCATTCATTTAAAAATTTTTTCATAGTGCTGCGCTAATTTGAAGATTAATGCAATACAGAACTTAAGGATTTCATCTTACAGAGTAGGAAAAAGACAAAAGGTTGAATTTTCTCAGTCGCTCTCTAGTATATTTGCGTGGGGTTAAACCTGGATATGGAACGTGGACGCGACAGTTTGCTAAGCAACTAAAAGACTGATAGTGGCTCTGGGATCTGTAGACCTTCGCGACGTGCTTAGCAGTGGCGTGGCGTGAATTTTTTTGTTGATAAAGCCCTTACTTTTGCCCCCCTTACTTTTGCTCTTAAGGGTCACAAGAAAGCCCTAACCCAACTTATTTTAAATATTACATTGATCTTTCTTTTATGCGGGGGGCTTCGCCCCCCGAGCCCCCCTTCCTTTGCTCTTAACCCATATAACCATAATCGGTCGCCGTTCCTACGCAAATCCTCCTATTTTGTGTACACACAGGTCTTCGGGTCTCAATGCTTAGTCGCAGTACGGTCGACGTTTAGTCGCGGCGACCCAAATGGGGACGATTGGTAACAGGCACAAATGGTCACAGAAGTGACAGAAGTGTGCACTACGCGTGCACACATTGTTACCGTTTGGCGACTACTTTCCCAAAATCATTCGTTCATTTCATTCTTTTCAAATGGCGACTGTCAGAGACGTCAAAGTAAAAAAGAAATAAAATCATTTGACATTAAAATGTAATGGCGTAAGAATTTGTTAAAGATAAATATTGTTTGCATTTGTAATATAATGTGGGCTAATTACCATGGCCAATTAAATTGCTCGAGTGATTTCATGAAATAAGTCTAAATTTATCAACGCGCCATCAATTTACCTCAGTTTAACCAGTAATAATATTATTGACTACTCGGTGTTTGCGTGTTATGTATATTGATTGGTGAAGTTTTAGTGCTCCGGTACATATAGGTATACTGAAATAATAAAAATAATGCCTAGAAAACCAATAAAGTTGTTAAAATATGGATTAAGACGGTAATATTCCATGTAAAAAACAGTCGCCAAACGGTCACCAAACGGTCGACAAACGGTCGCAAAATGGTCGCAGCGTACACGCGTGACCGAAAGCAGTGAATATTTATTATATTTTCAAAATGGCTTCATGTATTATTTTTTTCCAGGTATCCTCAAACTTTATAAACAATTAAATATGCCGTCGTACTCAGTTGCCCTCACTAAAGAAGATTAAAAAAAATTGTAACGTGCGTACCGAGCTGCTGGGTTGTAAAGGATCGGGGATCATATTATTATGGTCTTCTATAGAGCAACTAGTATTTTGCGGCATTTCACAATTGACACTTGTTGAAGTAGTCGTCATTAATATTACTATCAACATTAATTTCAGCGATCTGTACTTCTTAAGTCAAGATTTTTGTATAGATAAGTGTCTACAAATTTGTAATGTTAAAGAGACTAGTAGATAAATAAAACGTAGTAGAGTAAATAATGTGTTTTTTTTGTAACCCAAACAAAATACTTGTAGATACGAGTGCGGAAAAGAGGAAAATCGATACGAGTAGCGATAAATTAATACACGAACGAAGGGAGTGTTTTACTTCGACACGAGTTGTGAATGTCCTTTTCGCACGTGTATCGTACGACGATTTTCAGTACCTAAATCTAAGCTAAGAGTTTCGACCAGACAAGAAATGAATCATTGCTTGATTTGCTCGCACTACTGCGTTAGAAAAAGCAGCATCTGTACTAAAAAAAAACTATCATTGCGCAACAGAAATTCTATTAATATCACAGTAAATACTCTGTTTCATTTGATTCCTACTTTTATGGTGTAAAGCAACACTACACTTCATTTTTATCAATAAGAATTAAAAATTATATATTTAATACATTAAGTAACTATAAAGTGCTTATCTATTTGTATTATCATTCTGCACTTTTCTTAACTTTCCCACATTTTTATAAAATGTCGAAGAGTGCTTAAATGGTCGTCGTCGTTTATTATTATTTAATTCGCTCATATTTAAATGATTCAAAGCAAACAGTCCACAACTTCACAAGACAGTTTGAGAAACCTTCGTATTTCAGATTTTCATTTGCGGATACAGTGGTTTAGGATCAGTTCGGTAATCAGACCTACACATGTGTGTACAAATTCTGTCAATGTCACTGTCAGAAACCGTTCTGACAGTGACAATGACAGCCACAAATTCGTCCACATGTTGTTACCGTTATGTGTGCAAACGTCGACTAATAAAGTGTCGTTAAAAGTCATTCTGACAGTGACATTGACAGCCACAAATTCGTACACATTTTGTTACCGTAACGAGTGCACACGACGACTACATTTTGTTATTGTATCAATACGGTCGCATTGTTTGCACGACGTTACCACGCGTTATGTCACATTTGACAGTTAGTTACTGATTTGAAGATTTTGCGACTGAAATGGTTGTATGGGAAGGGTCACAAGAAAACCCAAACCCAACTTATTTTAAATACTACGTTGATCTTCCTTTTATGCGGGGGGCTTCGCCCCCCGAGCCCCCCTTTTGTTTATATACGCTTGAGGGTCACAAGAAAACCCTAAACCATCTTATTTTGAATACTACGTTGATTTTTTTTTTTTTTTTTTTTGCGGGGGGCTTCGCCCCCCGAGCCCCCCTTACTGTTGCATTTAAGGGTCACAAGAAAACCCTAACCCAACTTATTTTAAATACTACGTTGATCTTTCTTTTATGCGGGGGGCTTCGCCCCCCGAACCCCCCTTAGTTTTGTTCTTCAGGGTCACAAGAAAACCCTAACCCAACTTATTTTACATACTACGTTGATCCTTTTTTTATGCGGGCCGAGCCCCCCTTTCTTTGCTCTTAAGGGTCACAAGGAAAACCCTAACCCAACTTATTTTGAATATTACATTGATCATTTTTTTATGCGGGGGGCTTCGCCCCCCGAGCCACCCTTTCTTTACTCTTAAGAGTCACAAGGAAAACCATAACCCAACTTATTTTAAATACTACGTTGATATTTCTTTTATGCGGGGGTCTTCGCCCCCCGAATCCCCTTTAGTTTTGCTCTTAAGGGTCACAAGAAAACCCTAACCCAACTTATTTTACATACTTTGTTGATCCTTTTTTTTTTGCGGGGGGCTTCGCCCCCCGAGCCCCCCTTTATTTGCTCGTAAGGGTCACAAGAAAACCCTTATCCAACTTATTTTAAATATTACATTGATCTTTCTTTTATGCGGGGGCTTCGCCCCCCAAGCCCCTCTTACTTTTGCTCTTAAGGGTCACAAAAAAACCCTAGCCCAACTTATTTTACACACTACGTTGATCTTTCTTTTTTGCGGGGGGCTTCGCCCCCTCCCCCAATTTTGCTTTTGTTATCAATTTTTCTTTTGTAAGCATGTGGACGCTAGCCCGCGACCTGGGCTACATATTTAAGGGTCACAAAAAAGACCCTTACCTGACTTAGTTTAGATACTTATTCGGTCTTTCCTTTTTCCGCTCATAAGGGTCGCAAGAAAACCCTAACCTAACTTAGGCCTCGCTTCGCTTCGGTCAATGATAGGTTTGTTATAACGTTGAAAACGTAACGTTCAAAGTTCATTACGTGGCCTTTCTCACAAGCGCAAACACAACTATGATACGATATGCCATCATGAAATGCCAGTGCCAATCTTCGGGCTTCATTATCAGACCTTGAAACCTAGTCGTGGTCAAAGTTCATTATAAGACTTTTCTAAGAAACCAGAAAACAGCTATGATACGAAGTTCCATCATGTAGTTCCAGTTCATATCTTCCGGCTCCATCATCAGACCTTGAAACCTAATCGTAGTCAAAGTTCATTACAATACTTTTCTAAGAAACCCAAAAACAGCTATGATACGATGTTCCATCATGTAGTTCCAGGTCATATCTTCCAGCTTCATCATTAGACCTTGAAACCTAATCGTAGTCAAAGTTTATTACAAGACTTTTCTAAGAAACCCAAAAACAATTATGATACGATGTTACATCATGTAGATCCAGGTCATATCTTCCAACTTCATCATCAGACCTTGAAACCTAATCTTAGTCAAAGTTCATTACAAGACTTTTCTAAGAAACCCAAAAACTGCTATGATACGATGTTCCGTCATGTAGTTCCAGTTCATATCTTCCGGCTCCATCATCAGACCTTGAAACCTAATCGTAGTCAAAGTTTATTACAAGACTTTTCTAAGAAACCCAAAAATAGCTATGATACGATGTTCCATCATGTAGTTCCAGTTCATATCTTCCGGCTCCATCATCAGACCTTGAAACCTAATCGTAGTCAAAGTTCATTACAAGACTTTTCTAAGAAACCCAAAAACAGCTATGATACGATGTTCCATCATGTAGTTCCAGTTCATATCTTCCGGCTCCATCATCAGATCAGTTCAACAGTATCATATTATTGTATTGTCATCAGAACTACATACAGCTGCCAACTTTCATTACGCTACGATCCTTGGAAGATGGTTAAATTAGCCTCCGCATATTCCATTACATAGTTAGTTACATACACGACGACCTAATAAAAGCGTGTTAAAAAAATGGGGACACCTTACACAGATCAACTTAGCCCCAAACTAAGCAAAGCTTGTACTATGGGATGCTAAATGACGATCATCATCCTCGCGTTATCCGAGCATTTGCCACGGCTCATGGGAGCCTGGGGTCCGCTTTGACAACTTATCCCAAGATTTGGCGTAGGCACTAGTTTTTACGAAAGCGACTGCCATCTGACCTTCCAACCCGAAGGGTAAACTAGACCTTATTGGAATTAGTCCGGTTTCCTCACGATGTTTTCCTTCACCGAAAAGCGACTGGAAAATATCAAATGACATTTCGCACATAAATTCCGAAAAACTCATTGGTGCAAGCCGGGGCCCCCAACCCGCGACTTCCGGAACGAAAGTCGCACGTACTTACCGCTAGGCTAGGTTTAAACGACGATATACATACTTATATACATAGGAAACATCCATGACTCAGGTACAAATATCTGTGCTCATCACACAAATAAATGCCCTTACCCGGGACCGCGGCTTAGCAGGCAGGGTCACTACCGACTGAGCCAGACCGGTCGTCGTAGCTTAACTCATTTTGGGTTGTAACATGTATAAGGCAATCAGATATCAGATATAGAAGCAATCAGAAAGCCGATTTCCCATTCCAATTCTCCTCCAAATCTGGTTTTCCAGGAATTTTAGCGAAGGTCTAAGTAGGGTTGTAAATAGAAAAAAAACCAAATGTTTTTTTTTCAGAATTGTGAAAAAAAAACATGAAAAAAAACCGAGCACCCTGGTTTTTTTTCTTACTATGGTTTTTTTTCAGATGAACAAATAATACGACAATAACGGTTTTTTCGTGAGTTGTAACGTGTTTCAATAACAATAACGTACATTTTAATTCAATTAACATTCAGTATACAAACGTTTATTGGGGAATCCCCGATGCTGCGTGTAGCGTGGAGAGGCGGTGGTGTTGCCAACAGTAAATAGTGATAACTACCAACTACAGATTTCGTAAATGTTACTTTTATAAGACCAGAAATTAAAGTTATTTGATTCAATTCGTTTAATAGTTAACATTAAGGCTAAAAAACCGTATAAAAGTATTAAGTAGTTTGCAAATTTTGAGATTTCGTACTTTAGAAAAAAAAACATACTCCAGAAAAAAAAACTGTTTTTTTTCACGGTTTTTTTTTATGTTTTTTTTTTCAAGCCAGAAAAAAAACCGTTTTTTTTGCAACCCTAGGTCTAAGATACTAATCAAATCCACTTGTCCACAGATAATGGGTCACATGGACGTCCTAGGCATAATCGCCGAAGGCTTCAACATCTACTTCCCGATGCTAGTGGTACTGCTCTGCGCCGCTACGTACCTCTCGCTCGGCAGTCGTCTCCTCTCGCTCTGCGGGTTCCAACAGTTTGTAGGCGACGATGAGTTGACGACCGATCTGGTGGACGAGGGCCGTGAGATTGTCAAGAGAGGTAACATACATACATACATACAATCACGCCTGTATCTCATAAAGGGGTAGGCAGAGCACATGAAACTACTAAAGCTTCAGTGCTACTCTTGGCAAATTAGGGGTTGAAAGAAAACGAAACTATGACATTGCAGTGACAGGTTGCCAGCCTCTCGCCTACGCCACAATTTAACCCATATCCCATAGTCGCCTTCTACGACACCCACGGGAAGAAAGGGGGTGGTGAAATTCTTAACCCGTCACCACACAGGCAAGAGAGGTAAGCCTCCAGAAAACAAATATTTATGGTCACAAGATAGTGACTACGTACCTCTCGCTCGGAAGTCGTGTCCTCTCGCTCTGCGGGTTCCAACAGTTCGTTGGTGACGATGAATTGACGACCGATCTGGTAGACGAGGGCCGTGAGATCGTCAAGAGAGGCAAGTCTACAAAAGTTGTTTACAAAAAAATTCTTTTTGTCAGGACATTCATTCGTGAAAAATACCTTACACTTCTCGCTTGGACGAGAAGTCCCAGTGGTGGTTTTTTAAGACTGTTTGATAAGCAACTTTACTTTTTACTATTCAATATGTTCTACAGACCTTGCGAAACGTTCATTTTAGTCTCCTTTACGCCGCAAATTCTAGCGCAAAAATGGAAACATGCTCAGAGTATTCTTACTCTGAACATTGTTTCAAAACATGGAACGTTTTCCTTCCTACCATCGCTCGCTAGTTTCTCGACGATTATAGCTCGCTTTATTAACCCCCGACGCAAAAACGACGGGGTGTTATAAGTTTGACGTGTCTGTTTGTCTGTCTGTGTGTGTACCTGTCTGTGGCATCGTAGCTCCCGAACGGATGAACCGATTTAGTTTTTTTTTTGTCTAAAAGCTGAGTTAGTCGGGAGTGTTCTTAGCCATGTTTCATGAAAATAGATCTACTATGTCGCGGTCGGGGGTTTTTCAAAATTTTAATTTTGTGGTTAGGTTATGCTTTTTAGAATAGTGAAAATAATTATATTCCTTCCTACCTTTTGCTAGTTTCTAGCCCGTATAGTGCGATTCGTGCTTTTTAGAACAGTAGAAAATGTCTAATAATATCTTTCTATATTTCTTTTCAGAAAAGCGCAAGCGCCAACGCGCGGAGGAGTCTCTAACCCGACGTCGCGACTTTAGCGAGCGCTACTCCAGCTACCGCACGCAGCGCGACAACCAGGATGGAGGTAATACCTGCACCTTTCTAGTAAAATCTTATCTCAAACACTTCTTAATGGTGTTTCAAATTGCAAATAGGACCTAATCGCGTCTCACTACGTTCAAGTGGGTAGTCAGGACCAAGTGTAAGTAGTTCGAAAAATTCGTAAGGTGCATTAGGGTATTTATGAATGACAGAAATGCTCGGATAATTCCGAAAGGGGAATCTTGATATGATAAAAATAATGGTGATTTTTATACGACTTTCGAAATTAGACTACTTTCGGAATTACCCGAATGCACCTCACAGTTAGATGTTGATGTCAACTTTAGCCAGTCTGCTCCGAGACCACGTCCCTGTAGCTGTGTAGCAATGCCGTCCCTGAAACGTCAGAGGTTAGTAATAAGAACATAGTTATACACGATTAAGTCCCGTTTGGAGTTTTGAATATGTGAATAATCGTGAAAGTTTAAATCAGTACTTCAAAATGTGTCTCAAATTAGTCAATTTTGTTACAAACCACCCACCACGAGTTTAGCACCTCTTCTGTCATCAATAATTTGGGTTTATCCTTATTCCATTAACATCTTGATGCATGATATTACCTACTATAACTTAAAAACAGTCGATTTAATATATAGAACAAAAATAGTGGTAAAACAACGGTTGTGGATTTACAAGGGTTATTTGGGGCCGATTCTATTAAGCAGGGTACTCCGAAGCAGCTACGTCGATGACATGCCTCGGCCGAGGCTACACAACACAGACCGAGCTGTTTCACTCGTCATTTTCTTTAGCCGCTTGTCTTATGTGAACCCTTTTATTTACGAAAAAGTTACAACTTTACAAATTATACCTCTTTACAACTATTTTTTCTTTGAGTTTTGTTTTTAATCTAATGAGAACATGGTTTGTAAAATTGTAACTGTATAAAATTGGGCGGTGTGGTTATTGTTACGCACTACATCTCATTTGCACAGACTTATGTTTTTGTGTAACTAACGGTGTTTGAACACTTTACAATGTAACATATTATGAATAAAACTTGTAAAAAAAATTGTTGAACGACATAGCACAGGTTACAATTAATAGTTATTTGTTATACAAGGGGGCAAAGTTGTATTTTAACGCCGAGTGTGGAATTGAAAAACGAGCAAGTGAAAGGATTCTATAGTTGAACCACGAGCGAAGCGAGTGGTTCGAGAATAGAATCCTGAACTTGCGAGTTTTTTAACACACGAGAAGTAAAATACATTTGCACCCGAGTGTAACACAAAACTTTTCCCCTCACTATAGCGAGGAAACTACAACGCAAAAAATGCTTTTATCACTGCTTCCAGTAGTTCCACAGGTGGTAAATCATCTTTATTACTAGATTTACCTGCTTTTATCAATTTTAGAGCAGTTAATTTGACTTTATTCAAGGTCAAATTACTTTACCCACTGGTGGATAAAATGCGTTTTTACCCGCTGGTATTAAAGGACAAAACACGTGTTTCCGAGCTAGTGAGGGGAAAATATTTTTGAATTACCTATACTAAATCATGTACGATACTCAGTTAAAGTAATTTATAAAAGAAAACTATAGCTGATACTTTAAAGGCCAGTAACTTATTTACTTACTGTCTCTATTCAGTTTTAAAATTAAACGGAATCTGACAAACTACTTTTAAAAAAACTTGTATCTTCGTCTGTCAATGAGAATAAAATTGTAGTAAGTATGTATCGAATGCATATAGACTTACTGCGTTTTAACTTTGAGGAGCAGCGTGAGATACGAGATTTTTTTAAAGTAAAGACGATATCACCTTTATACAAAGAAAAAAAAAGTTTCCGGCCTAAATGATACAATTTTATTTGTGACATATTTTCTAACACCAACACTACACAATTACTAACACTCGACTCACTTTACCATAATTTTTATACCGGTTATTGTGCATGGTACCACATTTCAGCCCACACCGGGCTACTCCACGACGTCGACTCAGATTACTACGTCCAGCCCAGCCCCGAGCGTTCCCAGCCCGTCTCCGCCTACCAGCGAGCAGAACTCCCGTACAACAGGACTAATATAGATGAGGAGCTAGACCAAAGGTTTGGAGCGAGTACCCTGCCCGCTATACAGTCGGATTTCGACGAGAGACGGCGGGAAAAAATGA
Organism: Leguminivora glycinivorella; assembly: GCF_023078275.1. Taxonomy (NCBI): domain Eukaryota; kingdom Metazoa; phylum Arthropoda; class Insecta; order Lepidoptera; family Tortricidae; genus Leguminivora; species Leguminivora glycinivorella. The sequence continues at coordinate 1,066,449 of NC_062975.1, forward strand.
GCGCCCCGCCGAGAGGGCTGTTTGATGATGTTTAGTGCAATATAGTTTTTGTATAGGATGTAAATTGACAGTTGTAGATTATAAGGCGACCAGAAACTGCGGGCGACTTACGTGAAGTGGACGCCCTCACGGTTGGATTAGTGTGGGTGTTATAACAGGCACGGATAATAAAAGTTAAATAGTGAAATTCTGTCGTGGCGTTTCAATGTGCATAAATACGGCACTTGTCCTACTAAAGATAGTCACTTCCTTGTAAATAAAGGTATACTCTTAGGTCGACACGTTCGTTTTTCGTCACGTTCCTAAATTGGTGCGATTTTGCTTTCGTCAGCCATTATTGATTTAGTCTGCCGTCATTATCGTCTTTGACCATAATGAGTTGTTGGCCTTTTTCTTATTTTGACTCAATCGTTTTTCGTCATTTCGTATTTGGTCATATTCTAAGTTGGTACCGACCTAAGACTACGAAACATAGATTTAACAGCGAACATGCCGAAAGAAGATTATGACGAGTAAAGAACGAGACGAATTAAGATAAGAGATGAACAACGACATTGACCGTAGTCGAGAAAGACCATCGGCGATCGTGACGAATAAAGAATGGCTGACGAAAGCAGAATCGGACAAATTTAGGGACGTGACGAAAAATTAATGTGTCGACCCAAGAGTATACCTAAATAAATAAAAGAGAGATTTATAGTTCTTCGTTCGGCGACGATACGAGTATATTCGCTCACGCTATCATGGCATCTCTTTTTATTTACACGGGTACTATCTTTTGTTTGGTGGGACCAGGTGCGGACATTTTTATTTGGATTCTTGAAGCATCCAACTCGATGGAAAAACATGCAACGCGATTGTTTGTGCAAATACAATGATAAGTAGATTGTTCGGACATTATATTCTTGAAAATTCCTCGCAAGCCATAGCGGAACATGTGAAAATGTATACCAGGTTTCAAATTTGAATAAAGTCCAAGATTTTTAGTGGTTCTTTATGAAAACTTGTAGTAAGATGTACAGTAAATTATTCTACAGTATAGTATTGGTTGTAATACTTGTAATACATATTATTATAATTTATAATTATGTTAATAAAAGTGGATGATTGAGTCAATTAAGAGATTTATTTTTTGTACAAAATGAAGTACTTGCTTTTGTAGTTTTATTAGATATTACTTGTAGTGAATCATTTAATATATTCCATTTATTTATAGTAATTTTTTTGTTGCTCATAGTCTTCGCGTCCATAGCAGGCATAAATAATGATAGTAATATTTTAAAAAATCTACCAGGGAGTTTTGACTTTTGGAACGGTACGTGTACGAGTAGGTATTTGAAAGATAAAATCGCACATGCACACAGATGACAATTACCGACGAAAGAAAAATGCAATTCTCAATGAAATTACAAAACTAACCAAAACGACTCAAAATATTGAGAGAAGTATGAACTTAGTGCAATTTTATATTGTTCAGAGCGATATTCATATAAAATACATCTTCAATTTCACATTTGAAAAAAAAAGAAAGGGAAAATAGAATGCATCTCTAAATCTAAATACGGAAAAACAAAAAAGAAGTCGCATAGATCGCAAAATTAAGTCTAGTTGGCACTGGTATATTTAAGTTGTAAAATAAAATCACTAGCAATGTCGTTTAGTATTTTCATAGTCTTCAATTGTATACAATTGCTATGCCATATTTTTATCGACTGACACTTTTTTTACTGTTTCCTACATAAATGTTTTATTTCAATGCATATTAGATAAATCCTCATAACGGTATGCTAGATAAATAACTAGCAAAATTAGGTTTATTCATTGGTGGAGCTAGTTTATAAATATCTATACTACTGGAACATCCACATATATTATAAATGGCAAAGTGTGCGTGTCTGTATGTCAGTCTTTTACGGCAAAACAGAGTGACGACTTGACGTGATTTTTTTAAGTGAAGATAGTTGAAGGGGTAACATAGGCTACTTTTTGTCTCTATAACCCCCACTTCCTCAAATTAAATGGGAGGGTGGAAGTTTGTATGAAGCATTCCGCAATTTAACGTGAGCGAAGCCGCGGGAAAAAGCTAGTTTTTTGTAATATTTGAGTAACTAAGTAGAGTACAGAAACAGTAGGTATTTATCAAATAGGTACAAACAAAAAATCATTCACAACCACGTTGCTGTAATAATCACCGAAGGATCTTAGAATCGGCACTCGTTAGGGCCCATTTAGACGGTACGAGAACGCGCATACGAGTTTTATTACATTGCGGTATTTGATGGTTGTGCAAAATTGCATGTAATGTAACCTCAACAGCGCGTATGCGAATGTATGAATGTAGCTAAAATCGCATGCGAGATCGCACGCCGTCTAAATCAGGCTTTAGAAGCATAGGAGCAATTTAGTTACACCTAGTTATTGCATACTTAAAATATAATTGTCCAGTAGTATACTATGCTTAGTTAAATTATTAATCTTAATAATATGCTGATGTGATAACTGTTGTATGAGATAATTTAATAAAATTACCTAATAACTATTTGTTACTGTAACCGCAACCATGAAATAAAAAGACATTTAATTTACAGTGTTGTTTTATTAACTAATTCATTAAGTTATTTCAAGTACACTTTAATGTTATCAACCTTTGCCCTTATTTCATGAGAGGAGTCCTTCGATAGATCTTTTGAATACAGGTTGTAAATACTGCTCAGTTTCTCCAGTTCCTCAAATTTGTTTAAATCTGGAAAATAACAATGTATTAATGATGCGACAGTTTTATTTGTGTTCTTTGCTCGTGATTGTTTTCTATGTATGTAAATCGTCGCCTAGAATAGAACCACAGAATATATAATAGTACAAGTACAGAAGGCTCACTCCTTTGATGTTCACAAAAAGCCGCCATTATAAATTCTTACCTACATTAACAAACGGACCGCACGCGTGCAGCCGACATTGAATTCTATTGCGCCGCGCGAAGGAATAGTAATATATCTTCGCCAATGAATAGGCCGCGAACTCGCGGCTGCCGGCATGTACTTGTAGCGAGGCGATAAGATCGCGGAGTGAGCCGCCCCTGATAGAACCCATAGTACAAGTTATGCTTAGTTTGGGGCTAATTCTATCTGTGTCTCCAATATCAAAAGCGAGTGCAAATTTCGACCTTTGCTCGTTCGAATAAGGTCGAAGGATTGGCATACGAAAACTTATAGTAGTTATACCTAATTCCTAAAGTATTTTCTCCGAAATAATATATATATACCTTTGAGCTTTTTGATGAGCACTTCCATGAGATTCAACGCGTCTCGCCTGTGCCTCACTTGATTACTGTTTTCTGTAAGAAGACAATGTTGAATATTAATTCGTGCATATTTTGTTTTTCAATAGTCTATTCGCATTATCGGGATTAGCCCTACAATGAGAGCAGTACAATAAATGAGTAGAATCGAACGCTGCATTTAAAATCCTATTGGAAGGCACATTGAACCCTAAAGTAGGCATTACGGTGGCGCCAAAGACATAGCTATCGCCGTAAAAATAACTATCACAGTTTCAAGTAAGATTTACATTACCTCGTTCTCCGGGGCCTTGGTGTTTGAGTGATGTTTGTGTTTAGCGTTCAAACGCTACATTCCTTTGTTCACTAAGGCTAACTTTATGCGATTAGTACAAGGAACTTACTCAGCGTGTAGCAAAGAGGATCGAGTATTATAGACAGTTACTGTCGAAGTAAAATGTGTAATCAGTAATCACAATGCATAGACTGCCATCTCTTGACACAAGCTTAAAACTTTTGAACCTCAGTTTTGACAATTTGGACCATATTCTTAGCTCGATATGTGTTAAAATGTCAAGTATTAATATTAGCGCCATCTAGCTGAGCGTACCCCAAAGGTGTAATGCCATCTAGGCCACCGTACCTTTTTCTGTATGGTACTTAGGTACGTTTTTTTCTTAAGACTTTATCTGTCTATACGGAGTTATATATATATATATATGTCTTTGGCGTGTAGTTAATAATGCTAGCCGCATGTCCAACCATGCTGCTAATAGCCTCGCCCCTGCCGTCAGGATCATCAGTGTCCATAGGTTCAGCAGTCAGCACGTCCAGTCTCTCTAAGGGCCAGTTGCATCAACCACATTTGACAGACACATCATCGTCACGCAGCAGAGGTCTATGGAACTTCCCATACAATAAAACAACGAATGCTTTAACGGTGACAGACGGTTTGGTGCAACCGTCCCTAATACTCGTGTGGCGGCGGCAAGTATTGCGAGCTGTGAGGAGCGGGCACTCATGGAATATGCTTACCTCTGGTTGTCTACAAGGGGGATAGCCTGTGTGAAGTTACACTTACCCAACGTGTAGTCAATAATGCTGGTCGCATGTCCAACCACACTGCTGATAGCCTTGCTTCTACTTTCAGCATCATCAGTATCCATAGGTTCAGCAGTAAGCACAGTCAGTCTTTCCACCACTCGTGTTGCGGCAGCAAATCTCGAGCTGTGAGGAGCGGGCACTCATGGAATATCCTTACCTCTGGCTGTCTACAAGGAGGATAGCCTGTGTGAAGTTACTTACTCAACGTGTAGTCAATAATGCTGGCCGCATGTCCAACCACGCTGCTGATAGCCTTGCTCCTACTATCAGCATCATCAGTGTCCATAGGTTCAGCAGTAAGCACGGCCAGTCTCTCTACTACTCGTGTAGCGGCAGCAAGGATAGCGAGCTGCGTGGAGCGAGTACTAGTGGAATAAGAGGTCGCACAGTGCTCGAAGAATACGTCTTGGTATTTTTCTGAAAAAAAAAACATTACGTTTAATGACAACGACAACTGAAATTGCGGTATTTTTCAACAGGTACCTATGTTTACACAAAACGAGATGATTCGCTAGAAAAATGCCGCCCGAAGCGGCTCGATTTGTGTAGACGTGCTTCGGAACAAGGCACGCATAACCATACAACCAACCGCATTGCCCCTGGCCAACGTTTCCACTTTTTACTAATCCGCGCGAATGTGTCTATAATCCATATTGCCCTCTTTGACAGCCGACCTGTGGCGCTGGAACTACTAAAGAAGATCGAGGTGCTTTGCGTGGCAATTTCCTTGCAAGGCAGCTCATTTTACGCTCCGCGCACACGAATGCAACAGTTGCACGGCGACATTTTTTGTCTCTGTCGTGCGTCCAAGGAGTGACGACAGAGACAAAAAATGTCGCCGTGCAACTGTTGCATCCGTGTGCGCGGGCCCTTAAAGGGGCCGACCGTACTGTACGGGTAAAGTTGTGTTTACCTCGCGTAGCGGCGTCCTTGGGCCATGCTTTGCTGAGCAGTTGATACGCCGTTTCCTTCAAAGCGCTAAGTTAATCGCGTCGCACGCGCTCACCCTCGTTATCCAGACTCCTTGTCCATTGATAAATCGTTCGAGAAGAAACAATATAGCCGTCTTTATCTACTGTAGTGTACCTTGTGTAGCGGCGTCCTTGAGCCACGCTTTGCTGAGCAGCTGATACGCCGTTTCCTTCAAAGCGCTAAGTTAATCGCGTCTCACGCGCGCACCCTCGTTATCCATCAGACTCCTTGTCCATTGACAACTCGTTCTAGAAGAGACAATATAGCCGTCTTTATCTACTGTAGTGTACCTTGAGTAGCGGCGTCCTTGGGCCACGCTTTGCTGAGCAGTTCATACGCCGTTTTCTTCAACGCGCCGAGTTGCTCGCGTCGCACGCGCGCACCCTCGTTATCCATCAAACTCCTTGTCCATTGACAACTCGTTCTAGAAGAGACAATATAGCCGTCTTTATCTACTGTAGTGTACCTTGTGTAGCGGCGTCCTTGGGCCACGCTTTGCCGAGCAGTTCATACGCCGTTTCCTTCAACGCGCCGAGTTGCTCGCGTCTCACGCGCGCACCCTCGTTATCCTCTCCATCAGACTCCTTGTCAATTGAGAACTCGTTCCAGAAGAGACAATATAGCCGTCTTTATCTACTGTAGTGTACCTTGTGTAGCGGCGTCCTTGGGCCACGCTTTGCTGAACAGCTGATACGCCGTTTCCTTCAAAGCGCTAAGTTAATCGCGTCTCACGCGCGCACCCTCGTTATCCATCAGACTCCTTGTCCAGTGACAACTCGTTCCAGAAGAGACAATATAGGCGTCTTTATCTACTGTAGTGTACCTTGTGTAGCGGCGTCCTTGGGCCACGCTTTGCCGAGCAGTTCATACGCCGTTTCCTTCAACGCGCCGAGTTGCTCGCGTCGCATGCGCGCACCCTCGTTATCCTCTTCGTCCGATTCCTTGCCCATTGACAACTCATCCTAGAAACAATAATAAATAATATATGAACGCCACTCTTTTATGTACAGTCAAGGGCAAAAATAAGTATCAAAACAATCGACTCAAAAATATGGTATTACGCTCTTATTACACCGGACTAAGGTGCTATGGGACATATTTTTGAGTAAGATGTGTACACACATATTTTTACACTTGACTGTAGTCGACTGGAGTTTTATATAGACTAGGGAACATGCATGCGAACCCCCGTTTATGTGTCATGTTTCGTTTTTAAGAAGAGCGCGTTAGAAACATTTTATATTTACAAGTTTCTTGCTATCTAAGCAACCATTTATATACATTGAAAATTGAATGGGTCAAATAAAACTACGTTTCTTAGAAGAAGAAGTTACCTTGCACCTTGCACAGTATATTTTATACCATGCACGAAATAAAGCATCAGATAAATAATAAGAAAAACATGGATAGAAGTTATTTTTAAATCCAATTTCTAATTAATAAGTCAGCTAGAAATAAATAAAGTAACTTTTTTTTTATGGGATAGGAGACAAACGAGCAGACAGGTCGCCTGATGGTAAGCGATGACCGCCGCCTATGGACACCAGAAACACCAGAGGCGTTGGAGGTGCGTTGCCGGCCTTTAAGCTCTTTACTTACGCTACACTCTTTTCTTGAAGATTTGAAGGTCGTATCGGTCCGGAAATATCGCAGGCTAGACTGAGTTGACCGTGACGTCACTCAATTCGATTTCATATTAATTCCTATCAAGACGTTGTAATTCGTTTTGACAGTTCTTAAAAAGCTGATTTGACTAGGAGACAAGTAGCCTGTGGCTCTGAGAGCCTCTCCTAACGCTACGATGGAGTGTTTCTTGTACACCATTTCTCCTGTACATCAACTGCTAGCCAATGTTTACAGTAGATTACCTTGGACAGTATGACCTTGACGATTTCATAGACTTGGTTGAAGTGATCCGTCTCGATAGCGCTGAGAGCCTCTCCCAAAGCCGCGATTGCGTGTTTCTTGTAAACCATTTCTGCTTGCGGGCTTCCACTAGGAGCGCGTTGATGCACTCTGAGGCTAGTGCTTGGGAGATGGGCGCTTCGCCGTCTTTGACGCTGAAACATATTGATAAATTAGACACTTGATGAATACTTTTGCTTTAATGCATGAATTTTTCTTTTGACGAGATATTTATATTATTTGTGCCGTTTGTATATCCGAGGTCTTTATAGAGAGAGTACGTCGTAGACGTCGCATCGGACCGATAGATGGCGCCATCGTTCGTTGTAAGTCGCTCCGGCGTCTCACCGCCGCGATGTTGGTAGTCCCGTTTTTCCCCACCTGCAACACAAGGCCCCCCGCGCCCCGACTCGCCACCAGCCACCCTCATTGTTTCGTCGAACGCCGAAGTGACCGGTTGTCGCGTATTCCGTTCGAACATTTTTACAGCATGGTGTCTCGAAATTAATCTTTTAGTTTCTATTTCCTTGTTATTTCTGGTCAAACCAGAGTTATTCGTGTTTTTATTTAAAAAGTGGCTTATAACGTTTCGGAATTATGAAATTTTTCAATTTCATCCGTCAATTCTTTCTTCCCTTTTAATTTGCGCTCGTTCGTCTTGAATAATGAGATATATTATGCCTCGCTAGCGATCATTATTCGTCTTTCGGGGTTCTCACTATAGAAATGAACGAGCGGTGCTTTATGATTCTACCCACTTTTTTGTAAGAAAGTTCCATGCTGCAAAAATCGTTACCGTTAATCAGTTTTCTTTTTAAACTATTCGCATTTCCGAGACTAAAGTAGGAAGTGTTATCCGCGTATTAAAAGTTTCGCGCGAGAATATAAGCGGTAACGTAGGTAAGTTGCTCCGCCGGGGACCACGTGCTCCGGGGACCACGTGCTTCGCGACCGCGGGCTGCGCGACCTGCGGGCTGCGGCGGCGGCGGCGGCGGGCGCGGTGGAGGAATACCGCGCTTCAAGGAGGTTTGAATTTCTCCGACGAATGGGTGAGCAGATTCATATTATTTTAGAAAGAATATGTTCGGTTTCCGATTCGGTGCGGAGGCCCCAAGCCACGTGTCGGCGCCGAAACTTACTGTAGCGCTGCGATAGCGCCGCTGACCGCGGCAGTGTTGTCCGCCGCGTCGGCGCCGCCGAGGTTGCGTAGAAGTTGCCTCCTCGTTAACGATGGCCATCTCTGCGGTGCCGCCGAACAACGTTGTGGCCGCCGCATAGGCGTCGCGTGCGACGCTGTAAGTATGTCTGCTGCTGCCCCGACGCGAGCGCCGTGCCGTTAGTGATCAGTCGTCAATACGCAGGCTACCAGCGCGGCCACCTTCTGCCTCCCGCCACAACGCCGCGAGCCTGCTGAAGCTGTCCACCAGTATCGCTGGCCGCCACGCTTATGCTGGCGCCTCGATGGTGATGCAGAGCGTTCGTCTGCCGTGACAACGCCGCGATCCTGCTGAAGCTGTCCACCAGTATCGCTGGCCGCCACGCTTATGCTGGCGCCTCGATGGTGATGCAGAGCGTTCGTCTGCCTTGACAACGCCGCGATCCTGCTGAAGCTGTCCACCAATATCGCTGGCCGCCACGCTTATGCTGGCGCCTCGATGGTGATGCAGAGCGTTCGTCTGCCGTGACAACGCCGCGATCCTGCTGAAGCTGTCCACCAGTATCGCTGGCCGCCACGCTTATGCTGGCGCCTCGATGGTGATGCAGAGCGTGCGTCTGCCTTGACAACGCCGCGAGCCTGCTGAAGCTGTCCACCAATATCGCTGGCCGCCACGCTTATGCTGGCGCCTCGATGGTGATGCAGAGCGTGCGTCTGCCTTGACAACGCCGCGAGCCTGCTGAAGCTGTCCACCAATATCGCTGGCCGCCACGCTTATGCTGGCGCCTCGATGGTGATGCAGAGCGTTCGTCTGCCGTGACAACGCCGCGATCCTGCTGACTGTCCACCTGCTGTAGCTGTCCACCAGTATCGCTGGCCGCCACGCTTATGCTGGCGCCTCGATGGTGATGCAGCGAGCTCATCTGCCGTGACAACGCCGCGATCCTGCTGAAGCTGTCCACCAGTATCGCTGGCCGCCACGCTTATGCTGGCGCCTCGATGGTGATGTAGAGCGTTCATATGCCGTGACAACGACGCGAGACGCGACCCTGCCGAAGCTGTCCACCAGTATTGCTGGCCGCCACGCTTATGCTGGCGCCTCAGTGGTGACGCGGAGCGTAATACTGTTAACCGCTGCACAGGCGTCGCAATCCTTCTGCTGCGTCTGCCGTGACAACGCCGCAAGCTACTTGAAGTTTTCCACCGGTGTCGTCGGCCGACACGCTCATGCTGGCGCCTTGATGTCGCCTCGATCGCACGAGGTAAGATTGCAGACGCGGCGACCTTCATCGCGCCACCGAGCGCAATACTGCGGCTGCCGCGAAGGCGTCGCTAATTTTCCTGCCGCGTTTGCCGTGACGACGCCGCGAACTCTGTTGATGCTGTTCACCGATGTAGCTGACTGCCACGCTGGCGCCGGTGCCTCCCGCGCTGACGGCGGCGACCTCGAGAGGGCCACCGAGCACGATACTGCGCGACGCGACAGGGCATCGAGACGCCTTTCGAGCTGACGACGGCCGTCTCAATCTCACCGCCGAACATAACAGCGTCTGCTGCAGTGACAAGCTGGTAAGATTGCTGATGTGGGCCCTTGGTGCTGCTAGCCGCCACGCTGATAACGCCCGTCGCGCCTAAGATGTCACGCTCACCGCGAACACTGTCTTCCCCTACAATGGTGCCACGACCACGACTATCCAGGCTCCGTCTGCTACGGTATCGTTGCAGACTCTGTTGCTGACCAGGCTGATACTACCCTCCAATGTGACGCCGGGCGCCGCTATCAGCTGACATCCCGTACACTATGGTATCCACTCTTCTCTTTCCAGTTCCCGTGAAGTACGACTGTATTTACACTCTATTTTGACCAAGGACTCCTCCGTCGCCGAAGTGAGAACAGATAAATTCTTAAGATGCTACGTCCTAACGTGGTTTGGAGACCCATAGTTGAACGAGGTAAGACGTCAATAACCGGACGAGGAGCCGCACTGCTGCGAGGGTGTCCTGACGATGTTCGCGAGCTATCTAATCGGAGAGGCGCCTCGCGAGAAGACCCTGTGATTCCTGTACATCGCTCATTGTGTAGGTCAAAGACATCGTAAAGGTTTGCGGAATTAAAAAAAAAAATCCCTTTCAGAATGTCCAGATCTGAATTCGAGCCAGCGTCCTGCATCCTGAGCGTGCGTCTGTTTACCGGGCGGACACCAAAACCGATCGGCAATCTGGCCGCGGGGGTTCCAAGTACACGACGATTTCCCGGAGGCTTGTGGCGCCCCCTGTCCATTCGAGAGATTAACTTATTCGCCGAGCCTCTAATAAACAAATTGGGAAAAATAAACCTGCTTCGCCTTAGTGAACTTCAGATTCCAGCTCAAAGCGAAAGGGGCCAGGAACTCAGGAGTACTTCAGTAGTTATCATCTGGCTCGACTATACTCAATTAATATAGTGCTTGATTCGATCGTAGAACCTGATTTCATAAATTTCACAACTTTCGTGGTCTACAGAGGAAGGTTGCACCGCTGCAGTTTCCAGCATTACCTCGTACAGCTGCCGATAGCTGTAGGCCAATCGCCCCTGTTTTGCTTGCATCTGCAGCCCGATAAGACCTTCAATAATCGGAACATTGTACGAAGTAAAGCTCTTCCGATGGAGAATAATCTTCAACAGGCGGTGGCGCTGGCGACTGAAGTGACATGCAGCCGGCTTAAGGTTCGCATAGCACTATATGCTATGCACAGTTCAGTTGTATGTTATGTTATGCTGTACGATGGCAGGACTACATCTCTTCTGTTACGAGTAACTACGACAGTAACTGCTGACTCCAACAGACTGTCGTACGAGGTCAGTATGCACCCCTGGGAGCCAAGTAAGTGACCTTCGGTGACCTCGCCTTCTTCTGCTTCGCCCGTCATCGTACCTCTTCGTCTGCGAGAGCCCTGCATTACGCCGTACAACGGTACGTATTAAGCCTCCGCCACACATAAAGCGCATTCCGCTTCGCTATCAGCGCGCTGAATGCGCGTGCATTCCGCTCGCGTCCCGCGCGCGTTGCGCTCGCTATCAGCGCTCGTTCGTTCCCGCTAGCGCCCACTGGGCGCAACGCCAGCGTTAGTGCGGTGCACCGCCATTATTGCGCTCCGCCTACGCTCTTAAAGCGCGCATGTGTGGCGGTGTTAAACTCACCCCTTGACCTGCTACCACGACGTGTTCAGCAATCACCAGCGATGCGACACTGACGTCTCCACCTCTCAGTCTACTCTGTCGACCTTCATTGCACGAAGTAGAAATCCGTCGCATCGGGTTTTGGATTAGGTAATGGATTACCCTAAGAGTCAATGACTGACTTAAAGAAATCGACTGATACCTCCGTCCAGTGTAGTAGCAATCGACAGCGCTCGGACTTTTCATCTTCTAGGCTAGTCTTACCGAGCGATCGGTATCCTCAAATGCCCTCACTAAAAAGAGTTCAGAGTTCAGGAGTCTCGCTTGCAACCGCGCTCGCTTGACGCGAAATAGTCTGATCGAAAATACCAGTATTGTAACAAATAGCCCTTGGGCACGTGAGTGATGACCTTTTTCTGTGTTTGATATGGACGTAAGACGTTGGACTTTAAATAGTCATATCAAAGCTAATATTGATTTAGATAATTTTTACGAAGGGTTGACAAAAGCAGTATCAATTACGTTACCCTGCTACAGTACAGATAGTTACACTACTTTTACAGTTAATTTTACACACTTTGTGTCTGAAATTGGGTTTATAACCTGATAAAATAACGTGTCTGTTAATAATAATAGTGTATCTAAGGTTTTTGTATCTTGTTCAAGTCAGCCTCGCCTACATCTTTTTTTTTTGGTTTTGATCTGCGATGTATAATAATGTCATTTCTCTAACTATTCGCTGACTAAAGCTAAACGTCATCACGAAAATCTCTTTATGCGTTTCTGGCACCGAGATATTCGCGGATCGAAGGCTATTTCGACTGATACATCTGTCAAATCGGTTCAACTGATTCACTTATTCTTCTATGATATGCCAATAGGGCTACCAAAGGCTTGCGCGCCAGCTGACTCGCCACCAGGAGATAATAAACAGGTCTCTATAAAGACCTCGGATATACAAACGGCACAAATAATATAAAAATTTTACCTTCCAATAAAATTTGTATTATTTTGCCTGGTATATCCGAGGTCTGAGTGATGCCTTCCTGGTAGGCTTAATATACCGTCGGCACTTCTCCTCAACAATGAGGGTGGCGAGTCGGGGCGCGGGGGGCCTTGTGTTGCAGGTGGGGAAAAACGGGACTACCAACATCGCGGCGGTGAGACGCCGGAGCGACTTACAACGAACGATGGCGCCATCTATCGGTCCGATGCGACGTCTACGACGTACTCTCTCTATAAAGACCTCGGATATACCAGGCAAAATAATACAAATTTTATTGGAAGGTAAAATTTTTATAATATATGTTATAGACAATGGTTATCTGACTCTGGGAAAAATAATAAAAAAATATTTAAAATCGTTTTTTATACTAAATCATTATTAGAAGTTAAATAGGCCAAATCTTATTTATATAAATATATCGTAATTGGTAAGTTTTATTTAAATAAACTGACTACTACTAAAAAGGTACACTATTTGTGAACCCTCTATGATAAAATGTTTAAACATAAACTAAATGCTAACTCCAAAAAAATCAGCCTAAATCACATACTAAAAATCGCCATCGTCCTCTTTTTTCACACTTTTCCACCATTTCATCTTAATCCTTAAATAATAAATAGTAAATCATTATATTACTTAATTTATTTAATTGTTTATTAAATAATAATAATAATTAAGCAATAAATGTGATTTTGGATAGCTACATATCGAGCCACGGGCCATCAAATATATGATGCATATATACATCACCAATTCACCATGCATTTAAGGGTTAAAATTGTATCTTGTTTTTAATGCATGTTAATTATAAGATGTAATGTTTTGAAAAGTGGCCCGCCGAGTTTCTTGCCGGTCCCATATAGTGGATACCCCCCTCCAACTGAGGGGGGACTGAAATCTTCCCGTCAAAAAAACCGTCCCCATTCTACCATCGGACTCTTAGACGCAAGGCCGGTTTCCATCCTTAACCCGTTTTCACATTATCCGATCGGATGTCGGAAGAATTTCAATGGAAAAAATCCAAGATGGGGCCTGTAATGTATGGGATATCGGTCCGACATCCGATATCGGATCGGATAATGTGAAAATGCACTTGGTAGATATTCCGCGAATTCTCACGAAGCGTTTTTCGTCTTCTCTTCTTATGCGCACTGCTAAGGAGTGGAATTCCTTGCCGGTGGCTATATTTCCGAGCTCATATAACCCGGCAACCTTCAAACCTAGGGTGAACAGGCATCTTCTGGGCGAGCTCACTCCATCGTAGGCCACATCTTTGCCTTTGCCTAGTCTGTGGCCAAGAGTAAGCCCATTTATAATAAAAATATTGTTTAAGAAAAAAAACCGTCGCCTTTCGGGTTCTGGTGAAAGCTACTTGCGAATGTTGGATTATGTAGAATGTGTAAGTATTTTTTAAAACTGCTTTTAATGCTTTAATTATTAGATGGCAACACAAATGAATATACGTATAACGTTAAGGTATGAGGAGTTTCCTCAATTCCTCATGAATCCGATTATATTATAAGAAATCGAAGCTTGACAAATTTTGACTTGAAAACTCAATATGCTTAACAAACATAACTAAATAAATGTCACTGTTCTGAACTTAAATGCATGCTTTTCTTACAAAAATAACAAAGTCACTATGAGTGTGCCGTTCAGATTTGAGGAGTTCGGTTCTGACTATCGTCAGCAGTTCCACTGCACCAAGTGGCACCCCCCCTACCCTAATAAAACATTTTTTTCCACTTTTTATTTTTGCACTTTGTCGGCGTGATTGATATACATATTGGTACCAAATTTCAGCTTCCTAATGCTAACGGTCACTGAGATTATCCGCGGACGGACGGACGGACAGACAGACATGGCGAAACTATAAGGGTTCCTAGTTGACTACGGAACCCTAAAAAGACTAACCTGCAGCACTCAGCTAGGGCTTGAATCATGTGTTGTTTGCCGTCGAAGGTCTTCCCGTGAACGGCGGCTAGTAACGCTCGGATGAGTTGTTCTCTCTGGTCGCCTAAGCCGTCGGGGAGGTCTTTACATATCGTCTTTACTGCGTTCGCCGCCTGAGAGAGAAAAGGAGAAAACTGTTAGGATTATAAACTTATGATTTTATTATAGCGTTTTAACTCTTAAATGCATGACCTTGACAAAGATGTATTCAAATTTGAATTTTGACATGCTGTGCATTTAAGGGTTAGTGCGTTTTCACATTATCCGATCCGATATCGGATGTCATCACCGATATCCCATACATTACAGGCGCCATCTTGGATTTTTTCTGTTGAAATCCTTCCGACATCCGATATCGGATAGTGTGAAAACGGCCTTAAGCTTGAGGACTAACGGCCCAGCCACGACATTGGTCTAACGGCCTAGCCACGACAATGGTCTAAGGCGGCGAGCGGGGCGGCTGGGCTGCGCGGGAAACGCGCGCGGGCGCTAGCCATGCCACGTACTTTTAGAAGCGGGGGCAGGGCCTAGGAGCGGCTCATATTTAAAAACATGTTTTTGACTGTTGAATATGACTCTAAAGTGCATAGAATGCTTTAATTAGTCAATTACGTCGTGTACAAGGAAATATGTCTGGTAACTAAATACAGGACATTTGTTTTATGGCTAGTTAAATGATACTTAATATAAATAACCAATCAGAAAAAAATTAAGAGTAAATACGAATAAATACTATATAAAAATATGTTTGAAAACATTATTACATACTACACACGCGAAAGTACATTTCAATTTTTAGTAAATAATGGTTTCGGGTTCAAGACGCTCATAATAAAAACAAAATCTTTTGTTTCGCGTGGAATCGCTAGCCCCATCTAGCCGCCTAGAGGCCGGCCGCGCCGCTCCAATGTCGTGGCGGTGCGGGCGCGGCGCGCTACAGTTGTTCTCGTCGCGCGCCGCCCCGCGCGCCGCTCCCGCGGGTAGGCCCGTGAAACCCGCGCGCGATTTCGAACAGCGGCGCGAGTCGTGGCATGCCTCGCGCGCGCTGCGTTTTTGTTTTTGTGACTTACCGCTTGCCGCTGCCGCAAAACGCCTTAGACCATTGTCGTGGCTAGGCCGTAAGAGTTAAGACGCTAGTTTCTTAGAGAAATTAATTGTATTTAATCTAAAGAACCTTCCCTTAAAGTTAACGGAATTCAATAAAAACAGGGTGTAGAAACGAAACGCACAAACTTTCGTCGCAGAAATTGCCAAGTATCATACTTGCCTTAGACAAATGCCACAGTTGACAAGAGAAATCGAAAAGATCCTTAATGTGTACTTGTGTAGGATACCGGCTAGAAATTGGCAAGTCTAGAACCTATTTAGCTTACTTTCCCACAATTCCGATTGTAACTCGTGTTTACAAAATACAAATAATTTATTAATAAAAACGTAATTGTACAGTGATTGTTCTTAAAGGCTAAGAATTGTTACACATATAAGAGATGTTTTATACAAATGCCTGAGCTAGGATAGTTCCTGTGTTTCAGGCAGAGGAAGGACTAAATTTGTGATTTATTTTTAATTATTCACTAAAATAAAACTTATAAGAAAATAAACACAAGACTTATTTTAGTAGGTTCCGAACTATTACATTACATATATATTCATTGTATATTCAATAGGTAATTATTTTACGACCATAAGTAACTTTTCTGTATCATCGTACGTCATATTTTGCAGGCCTCGTCGTAGAGCACTTTTACAACAAACATAGCTAAGTGGATATAAGTCTAATTTTGCATTTAACCTGTTGTATAGAAATGGCCCCAGAAAGACGAAAAATCTGGATGAGAAAACGTGTTTTCTATGTACGGTTTGAATACAAACGATATCTTTACCTGTATCTTCTTGGTCCAACTGCTAGAGTTGAGCGCGCGTTCGAT
Source organism: Leguminivora glycinivorella (assembly GCF_023078275.1). NCBI lineage: Eukaryota > Metazoa > Arthropoda > Insecta > Lepidoptera > Tortricidae > Leguminivora > Leguminivora glycinivorella. The sequence goes on from NC_062975.1 coordinate 1,082,910, forward strand.
TTCCTCCCGAATAGCTGGTAGATGCTGGCGGATGCCGCTCGCTCGCGCTGGGCTGATGTCCGTCCATATGTCTTCGAACATTTCTACCGTCGTCGAGTCTAAAGATAAAGATAAAAGACATTTATTCATGACGCTCACAAACACGTACGTACATGTACACAAGAAAAGAACAAACAAAAAAAAAACAGAACAGTAGGCCTAGCACATGATGGCCGCGGAAGTATGTCGCCGCGAGATAGATGACACGTCTTTGTCTTATTGTATTAATGACATAAGGACAGGTAGTCTATCTCGCGGCGACATACTCCCGCGGCCATCATGTGCTAGGCCTGCAGAACACTAAGTGCGCATCACGAAATGGACCCTACTCAGCATGATGCTAGCTGGAAGCCAGCGCTGGTCTTCCGTAAGGCCCATTCGGCGATGCCACGACAGATAACAAACAGTAACACACAACAATAAATAAGAAGAGGACGAAAAGAGACGGAAAAATAAAACTATTTACATAACAAAGTAGTCTGTAACAAGCAGAGTAGTTACATGATGTATTTTTGATAGTGGGTCAGTGAGGGAAGTTATCCCGTTTTACCAAGCAAACATGCTCTTAGAAAACCTTCTCTCGATTTCAAGTTAGTGAAGATTGGCGTTTGCATATTTTGGAAAACATACAGGTTACGTGAAAAAAGTAATTTTGACATAAACTTAACCTTGACGTTGACAGAATGATCAACACTTAAAAATTGATTGAAAATATACGGGCGAAGGTTTAATACATACATACATATAATCACGCCTGTATCCCATGAGGGGTAGGCAGAGCACATGAACTACTACTTTTAAGTACCACTCTTGGCAAAAAGGGGTTGAAAGAAATCCAAATTGTGACATGTTGTCAGTATATCGCCTACGCCACAATTTAACCCATATCCCACAGTCGACTTCTACGACAGCCACAGGAAGAAAGGGGGTGGTATAGTACATTACTACAGAGGCCGGGACAAAGGGGGTTGTATGTATAGTGCTTTTCTCAGGGCCGAGGTATGTATAGTGCTTTTCTCAATCATGGTATGAAATAAATAAAGTCTACTGAAAATAGTAACTTTGGATGGCTGTATCTCCTAAACGGTGCGTCGTAGCGCAAAAATAATCGAATTTTCGTTCCCCTTTGATACCCCGTATACGCTTATAAAAAAACAAAAAGTTAAAAAAAAAAACGAAAAAAAAAACGAAAAAAATTTTTTTTGTATGAAAACGCACCCAAAATCAAATATTGTCTAGGGCCCGTACCAGTTGCAGTCGGCACGTCTATAAAGCCCCTTATAGTTTTTTTTTTAATTGGCTAAATACCTGGATGTTACGTCACAATTATCTGTGTTTGGAAATTAAAAAAGAGGTTTTTGCCGGCCTTGGCCTGCAAGGTTTGTATGAAATTCCATTATCTATCAATCGTCCTAGCCGCACCTGCAACGTCATACTTCGCTGCCAATTATAAGGCACATAACATCAATATTTCATACCATGTTTGAGAAAAAATTCTTCACCCGTCATACACGGGTCAAAGGTTTAATTCCAATAGAAAATTTGAATTTCGCGGCTTTTTAATTGCCAAGATTTGTCTATAATCTTACCGTCATCCTTCGGCGCATGCATAGCCAAGAAGACCATAGGAGCCAAGACCGCTTCGTTGTCCTTGACATGTTCTATCTTGGCCTTCGCGATGGACTTGAGAGTGAGCGCGATGGCAGACCTCGCTGTGTCCTCTTCCTTCGTCTCGTATAGCCCGACTAGCTTCTTCATTAGTTTGTCGATTGATGATTGCTGAAATGGACAGCATGTTAGAAAAGCAATACAATACAATACAAATATTCTTTATTGTTCACCAAGCACATAACTTTAATTAACTATGGTAGACAACAGGCGGTCTTATCGCTAAAGAGCGACCTCTTCCAGACAACCTTTAGGTAGAGGAGACAAAAAAATTGTGTCGCTTAACTTCAAACTTGGGTAAATCCACTCTGCTATAAGATTGATTATCTTTTAGATCATATTACATTTTTAGAGCAGAATGGGTTTACCCAAGTTTGAAGTTAAGCGACACAATTACTGATGCAGTGAGTGATAGAAAACGTCAAATAATCTTAGTACTAATAAACATACATAAATAGGAAATAAAATAAATCTAAATTTACCATACATTTATAAATATTATAAAAACACAGCTACGAATTTACATAGATTAAAACAATGCAACAAAAGCCACAGTAACTCACATAATAAACTAAAAAAACTATGCTTTTTACATTTTTATTCATAGTTCCTCTGACTTATTAACACTAATAAATGATCCTGTGTGGTGAATTGGTGATCGGTTAAAAATTTCACCACCCATTTCTGAGCGCGTCGTCAATTTTGGAATATGGTTTCAATTTTGTGTGGGGGATGGCCTGACAACCTGTCACTGCAATATTATAATTGGTATTTTTTAAACTTATTGCTAAGAGTGGCAGCCTCGGAATCCGTGCCGTTGCGGATAAGCTGCAGGAAAGTCGCCTACGATGGCCACATACGCAGCAGACCGGTAGACTACGTCGGAAACAGATGCCTCAACCTCACCGTCCAAGGCCCTAGGTCACGCGGCCGCGGTAGGCCTAAGAAGCGCTGGCTGGACGTCGTGACAGCGGACATGGAAGAGAATCTCTCGCCACAGGATGCCGAAGACCGGGCAAAGTGGAGAAGGCTGAGCAGGAAAGCGGACCCTGGCGCTAGGCCGGGAAAACGCTAGGTTGAAGAAGATTGCTAAGAGTGGCTCTGAACTTTCGCAGTTGCATATGCTCTGCCTACCCCTTTCGATCATGGCAAACGTCTGTAGTCATTGTAAAACCTTACCTTAGCATAAGCTGAAACTTGTCCCAAAGCCTCGGCATAGTTCTTCCTCACCGTCGCGTTTCTGTCAAACGCCCCATTGAGCAGGTTACTCATAATCTTCCCCGCGATTGGTTCCAACTCGCCCCGCAAGTAGTGCGCCGCGAGCACTATGAAGTGTGTGCAGGCGACTTTAGAGCCTACTTAGTGCGATTTTTGGACTTTCGAGTATGTTAATAATAAGTAAATAGTCATTATTAAATCTTACCTTAGCATAAGCTGAAACTTGTCCCAACGCCTCCGCATAGTTCTTCCTCACCGTCGCGTTTCTATCAAACGCCCCATTCAGCAGGTTACTCATAATCTTCCCCGCGATTGGTTCCAACTCGCCCCGCAAGTAGTGCGCGGCGAGCACTATGAAGTGTGTGCAGGCGACTTTGGTCCCGAGCTGGGGTGATTTGGTCAGCTCTAGGATTTTGGGGAGAGTCTCTTTCATCACTTCGATGTTTATGAACGGCATGCACTGTGGGGAAAAAATATATTTAATGTGGTATTATGTTTTACTAAAAAATTACATTTGAAATGAAATGTTTATTTTCCAAGTAGGCATATTACAATGCCTCAGCTTCGAGAAGATTTCAGTCCCCCATCAGTTGGAGTGGGGTATCCACTACGGGACCGGCAAGAAATTCTTTAATTACTATAGGACATCAACGCAGCTCATGTTTGATTTTGTAACAAACTAAGTCATTTTTGGTGGTTAGAACAATACGTTTTCAAATTATTAAGTTGATCTGTCAGTAAGCGCTAATTCTGACAGAAAATGTTGATAAAGAAGACATATTTATAGAAGTACTAGCTTTTGCCCGCGACTTGGCACGCGTTAGAAAGAGACAAAAAGCAGCCTACGTCACTCTCCATTCTTCAACTATCTCCACTTAAAAAATCACGTCAATTCGTCGCTCCGTTTGGCCGCGAAAGACGGACAAACAAACAGACACATATACTTTCCCATTTATAATATTAGTATGGATAAGGTTAAATTTTACCTTAACAACAGTGTCAGTAGTATAGTGTTGCCTAGCTGCGTTGGCTCGCATATCGTCGATAAGATCTCTAGTCCCACTGTCGGTGCCCATCGCCGTACTAAGGTAAGACAGTTTGGCAGACTCCAGTTCGCCTGCCGCACTGACTAAAGCGGGTATGAGCTTGGGAAGGAACGGTGCGAGAGAATCACCCGCTGCGCTCACTAGTTTGGAGACCGTCTGTAAACTGAAAAAAAAGGTTCATTACAATGACTGATAGAGGGACTGACGGATACGGAAATGATTAATTATTCGTAATGATATTCTAAAGATGATTTTTCTTGTGCTAGTCAAATTAACGATAGGGAACTTGCCTGTACTTAAAATAAAATATTTTTCCCCTCACTAGCTCGGAAACACGTGTTTTGTCCTTTAATACCAGCGGGTAAAAACGCATTTTATCCACTAGTGGGTAAAGTAATTTGACCTTGTATAAAGTGAAATTAACTGCTTTAAAATTGATAAAAGTATGTGAATCTAGTAATAAAGATGATTTACCACCATTACTGGAAGCAGTGTTAAACGCATTTTTTGCGTTGTAGTTTCCTCGCTATAGTGAGGGGAAAAGTTTTGTGTTACACTCGGGTGCAAATGTATTTTACTTTTCGTGTGTTAAAAAACTCGCAAGTTCAGGATTCTATTCTCGAACCACTCGCTTCGCTCGTGGTTCAACTATAGAGCCCTTTCACTTGCTCGTTTTTCAATTCCACACTCGGCGTTAAAATACAACTTTGCCCCCTTGTTTAACAAATAACTATTAAACCATGCATGCAGATAATTATAAGTAAAACGTGGAAGTCTGTTGTTTTTAAGCACAATTTCTATTTAATAAGTCTAATAGAAAGATTAAAGTAACTGAGTTAACCGTGACGTCACTCGAAACGATATCATATTATCACAGGCAAGTAACAACTTCAGTACAAAATCTGACACGCTCGGCCGCCATACAAATAGATGAACTTATTTCTTCTATGTAAATCTGGTTCTGTGGTAACACATATACTTAGGCATATTTTCAATCACTCATTCGTTTCATTCTTGCCAGCTCTAGTGAATTGACTTGTATGTATTTAGATCAGATTAAAAGTAAAAATTTTAACATTTTTAACAATATTTGACCATGGCACCGCCTTGGCATCTTTTTAAATGTTTTTTCTTGTCTTTTTATGTAATTATAGGTATAGCTTCTTACCTGACACTCCTGACTTCCCGCGCGATGTTAGTGATGCCGTTATCCAATAACACAGGCAGGATGGCCGACACGATTTGCTTGCCGTCTTTGCCTTGACTCACGTCGGATGCGCGGACGCATAGCTGTTGAAACCACAGAATTATAATTAAACCAGAATGAGTTGTTAGCCCAAAAAGTGTGTCCACATGAGAGGTTAAAGTTGGGGCTGGTGTCCCTCTCGCACTTATTACCACTATCAAAATCATTTGAATGACGTCATCACTGTCATCATTTGGGGATACCAGTCAATATTCAAAGTTACTACCAAATCTACTAATACCCAATTAAAGGTTTTTAATAATTGCGCAATTTTTTGGTTTTATGGCTTCATAATAATGACATACCAATTCGTTACAAGGTATTAATACCCTTGCCTCAATATAATACGAAAATAATTTAAGAAGTTTATAAATTTAGTTATCATACAGGTAAAAATACTACTACTATAGTAATTTTTTAACACTGGTCACACGTGCGAGAGGGACACCAGCCCCAACTTTGACCCTCTCATGTGGACACACTTGTGCTAGTCTGTCAAGAACGCCTATATGCGCAGGTGATAAGGTTCAATTTAGTATGGCAAAAAAAGTGTGAGCTCAGTCCCTATTGTAGGTCGATGGTTGAAACATAAAACTTTTTATACTGAAACAGACCCGAATGGTCAGTAAACGAAGAATTCACATTTTCTGTAGGGATTCAAAACTTCGTTTATAAGGTTTGTTCTCCACGGCGCCTTTTTATACTGCCACAGTATAAGGACCTATCAAAGATGGCTCTATTTTGCTATATAGTATGATGTGTCAGCTGTCGCAGACCTCTAGAGTGAGATTACGGCAATCGTAACGATTGGTTTTATAATTAAATTTGACAATCTGTATGTCTAATTCTAATTAATTACGTATTTTTATTACTTTTGGAGCGATTATTTTCGAAAATATCAACAATATTGAAAAATGATTTATGTAAACCACTATTCATTTTGAAATACCTATCCCACAACCCACAATATATCACACGTTAGGGCTGAAATACGAAAAAAAAAACAATCCCCACTTTACGTGGGAGTGTACCCCAATAAAATATTTTTTTTCCACTTTTTATTTTTTCACTTTGTCGGCGTGATTGATAATACATATAGGTACCAAATTTCAGTTAGAGGTTAGCAATTATAGACCGATTACCCTTATACCCATTCTCTCTAAGATTTTAGAAATACTTATGCATAATAAAATTACTAATTTTATAAGCTACATTCAAGTTCTAAAAGCAGAGCAATTCGGGTTTCGTAAACATAGCTCTACTTCTAAAGCATGCTTCAATCTGGTAAAATATATAACTCAAAACCTTGATAATAGGATACCCGTAGTAGCAGTTTTATTAGATATGACTAAAGCTTTTGATTTTGTAAACCATAACATATTAATGAGTAAACTGTTTAGATATGGAATAAGGGGTCTTCCGTACGATTGGTTAAGTAGTTATCTAACTGACAGACATCAGTGTGTGGAAGTCATGAGAATAACTGATCGTGATCGAATTGCATATAGATCTAATTATAAAGTCAATGCTACCGGTGTACCTCAAGGAAGTATATTAGGTCCATTGCTATTCCTTCTTTATATAAATGACCTACCAGATGCAACGAATCACAAATGTATATTGTTCGCAGATGATACAACCTTACTTATAAAGTGTAATAATCGTTTAACATTTGAATATGAAATAAATCAAGCTCTAAATGACGTAATAAATTGGATGGATAATAATAATTTGAGTATAATAGTGGTAAAAACTAAATTTATGCAATTTTTGACATGTAGAAGTAAAATTTGTAATCTAAATGTATCATGTACAATAATCAACCAATTGAAGAAGTTAAATCTGCGACATTTTTAGGAATAACATTAGACTGTTTCTGTGACTGGAAGAGTCATATTGACAATTTACGAATACGACTTGATCGAATTGTCTATGTGTTATATAGGTTAAGAAATGTAGTTTCAGAAGAAGCAGCCCTTTCTGCATATCACGGTTATGTGTCGTCAATACTAAGATACGGTCTCATACTATGGGGAAACGACAGATGCTGATATTATTTTTAAACTGCAAACAAAATGCATTCGCACTTTATGTGGAGCCGACTTCCTTGACCCTTGTACACCACTTTACCAATCCAAGCGTATACTGCCACTTCCATGTCTGTATGTGTTTGAGATGTATGTTCGTAAATAAAAATATAGAATTATTTGATGTAAGAGTCACAAATTCTAAAAGAGGAACACATAGGTATAAGTTAAACTTACCGAAAACCAATCTAGCGCTATCACGGAAAAAAACATACTGTATGGCTATTAAGATTTATAATACTCTGTCTGATACATTTAAAGAAATGCCTATAAATATGTTTAAAACGAAATTATTTGATTATTTAATAAAATAATGTTATTATTCCGTTAATGAATTCATCAACAAATGTAATTTATGATCATTGAAATAATTAATATTACTACTAGTAAATTTTTAAAATGATAATGATATTTAATAAAATATAATTTAAAAATAAATTTGTATATATATAATTGCATGTAATGCATGAATTTAGTTTGTATCTTGTACATAGTACCTAAATAAGTTAGTTATAAGAACAATATTTGTACGCCCGTCGTGGCAAAACAAGAATCGTTCATGAAAAACCACTATTATGTAAGACCTGTATATACGCTTGTTTGATACAAATAAATATTTCATTCATTAATTCATTCATACGGAACCCTAAAAAGTGCAATAATATGGAATTAGTTTAAATGTTGTTGTATTTACGATTTAAAGTACCTTGGAGAGCACGTTGGCCGCGGCGGTGGCGGCCTGCCTTGTGCCCTCGTGCACGTCGTCCATGACGCGGAACAGCTGCGCCCACAGCGTCCCCAGCTGCGCCAGCGACTCGTGGAGACTTAGCGCTCCTCTGAAAGTGTATGTGAGTGTTATAAGGAAGGGGTAAATACTATGTTGTTTTTTTAGAGTTATAAATTTGGTAAACAAAGAAGCAGTCGTCAACTTATCTTCTTAGCCCTTAAATGCATGGTGATGTATATATGCATCATATTATATTTGATGGCCTGTGGCTCGATATGTAGCTATCCATAATCACATTTATTGCTTAATTATTATTTATTATTACTTAATATACAATTAAATAATATAATGATTTAGGTACTATTTATTATTTAAGGATTAAGATGAAATGTCGGAAAAGTGTGAAAAAACAGGACGATGGCGATTTTTAATATGTGATTTAGGCTGATTTTTTTGGAGTTAGTAATTAGTTTATGTTTAAACATTTGATTATAAAGGTTTCACAAATAGTGTACCTTTTTAATAGTAGTATTTTTTTTAAATAAAACTTACCAATTACGATATATTTATATAAATAAGATTTGGCCTATTTAACTTCTAACACTGATTTAGTATAAAAATCGATCTTAAATATTTTTTTTATTATTTTTCCCAGAGTCAGATAACCATTATCTATCACATATATTAATATCTCCTTAAAAGAAAATTCATGCATTTAAGGGTTAGGACAAATATTAGATGTTAAGAATTTTAATCAGAACAAGACCGAAGAAAGCAAAGAAGTTACCTGAGAAGATCGGCGAGGGCATTACAGCAGGACATCCTCACTCGCCACTGGTTTGAAGTCATGTTGGCTACGAGGTCGTCGAGGATCTCTTTGTGGTATTTATGTACCTGCACAACAACAAATTAATATAATTATTTTTAAAATCGGGACTTAATCGCGTATGACTACATATTAAACTGACCTCCAACGTTTCAGGGGGACGGCGTCCCTGAAACGTTGGAGGTCAGTTTAATATGTAGTTATAAATGATCTCTCATTACTACACTAGACTAAATACATGTTTCAGGTTTTTTTGAAAATTTGACCCCTGAAGGGGTGCAAAGGGGGTAAAGTCAAAAACACAATATGGATATCGTTTTTATGGTTTATCGGGTCGCTGATCACGATAAATACAACGATTTTAAAATATAATGAGGTGGAAAAGATATTTTCTCCCCTGTTGTTGTGCAATGGGGTTAAAATAGCCATAAGTATAGGTTTAGTTTTTATCTTTACTTCTGGTTCAAGAGATTTCAAATTGACACGGAAGTACCTTAGAGGAGCACTAAGAAAGGATTTTTCAAAGTTCACCTCCTAGCATGATAGCCTCCTGGGGGTGGGGGTGGGGGTGGGGATGGGGATGGGGATACCTTAATCGAAATAATCGCGGACAGATGTACCTACAAAGAAACCTAAGGATCAAAATGAAAATCTTATTTTTTGTAAACGTTTCAATAAGAATACTTTTATTACGCGGGCGAAGCCGCGGGTAAAAGCTAGTATTACATAGAAATGAGAAATCATATAAATGAGCCTTCATACTCACGGTAGCTTGTGTATTGGGCACTAAAGCGTGCCACACGCTGGCCATAGAGTTCTGTATGCGCGGCGTGGGGTCAAACCTGTAGCGGTATAAACGCGGCACAATCTTAGGCAAGTGTTCGGATAACTGGGCCCCCGCTTGTAGAGCTATAGAGTGGAACCCGAACGCAGCTCCTGAAAAATAAAATAGAGTTACATTGTTTTGTAAAATGCATACATACATAAATTCAAGCCTCTTTTTTTATCCTACGTCGGTGGCAAACAAGCGTACGGCCCGCCTGATGGAAAGCGGTCACCGTAACCTATGAACGCCTGCAACTCAAATAGTGTCACATGCGCGTTGGCACCCCATTAGAAACTTGTACATTCCCTTTTGCTGTGTTAAATACACAGTAAAAAAAGGAGTGCACAAGTTCCAAGGAGGGTTCGGGTTGCCGACGACTCATAGGACAATAGACGGAATAAGTCAGTTCCGTAAGTCTTCCCGTCATCAGCACACCGCACCCTCGTTGAGCTCTGGCAGCCTTACTTACCGGCAGGAACACAACACTATGAGTAGCCTATATTTGCAGAAAAGGTAGACAGAGCACACTAAACTGTTCATGTTTAAGAGCAACTCTTAGCAATTAGCCGGCCACAGACAGCTAGGAACGTCGCGAGGCAATTTCCTAGAGCGGAAAACGTGCCTGGGCCGAGGCAACGCGGGTGATAAAACTAATCTTGATCATCAAAATTGTTGATGTAAATATTTCGTATATAGTAACATTAGTAACAGAACTCACCTTTTTTAGAATTCCACATGGAATTATGGTGTGCCAAGTGCATGAACTTGTACAAAAGGTCTGGTTGGTTTAAGTCCGAGGCGAGGGAACACAGTTCTTTGTACGTAGACAGATTGCCTCTGTAATCAAAAATAAAACAAACTTTATCCAAGAATTTGTCTGTCGCTTATAATCTGAATAGATTTAGCTCATAGCCTCATACTAGTTACTTTTATTACTTTTTTCCTCTCAATTCGCTCAAAGGTTGACTGGAAGAGATCCCTTATAGGGATAAGTTCGGCTTTGTACACCATAACTATACTGTATTTCTATGTCTTAACTTGTCTTATGTACAATAAAGTGTTTACATACATACATACATACATACTAGTATTAGGTATACAGTGCTGGACAAAATTCTTCATACACCGACATATAAAATGAACTTTCTATCCTAATTTCTTTACCCTTAAACATAACATCACAGTTGTGTTGGAAACCTTTTAACTAATTTCATGGTGTAAACATACAGACAATAACATATCAATGATTGTACAGTTGTTTTTTTTTACACCCATAAATATAAATATTAGTACTTTTGGCTCTGGACAAATTTGATCATACAGTTTTAAGAGGCCGTCAATATCAAAAAGTAGAAAATCGTAAAATTGGTAGTTTTCTACGTCCGGTTTTAGTTTCAGTATATACTTATTGATAAGAAAAGCACTTGTTTTAAACAGCGCGTATTCTTATCTACAAAATCAGTAGTTAACATCAAGGAAAAGTTACTCCCTGAATTAATTATGATTTTTTTCCTGACGCTAGTTTAAGAAAACCCGCAAATAGTGCTCACGTCTGAGTGAGCTGAGCTCAATTTTGTATACTTTAGGCTGCTAAAATTGATGTTGTCGCATTACTTATATCCTAAACTAAAAATTCAGTAGTTTACATGTGTGTTACCATGCTACTAAAATACAGTAAATGGAAGTTAAACGACATCAATATTTGTCTAAAAATACTTCGAATCAAATGGCAATTACTTCGAAAACCTTTAGGCAAACAAAAGGCTTTCTTGATAATTATAAACTTTAAGTATGTGTATGCAAAATAGTGTGTAATACAAATCAGGAAACACTTCCAATTTTAGATACATACTTACTTAAAGTTGTAACTAAAATGCGGTCGGCCCCTGTCGGCATCTTCATAAATTTGAATATGTACGACCGTGTTTTAGTTTTAAAATAATGTTATTTTATAAGCTAGATAACTGGACTACAGAATTATTACCTTTTCATATTTTTCCTTACAAAGAGAACGAATAAAATCAATGTTGAATATAAACTTTCGTAAATTTTCCATACAAACGTCAAAACTGCGAACAGATTCTATTGAGTCAGACGCCCGATCGGGCTCGTTCGGAGCAGACGTGTCGCCAAATTTGCTCCAATGACATTTGTTTTTGACACTGGAAATCATATACGGATACAAAAAGATTGCCAGTGCTATGAATGTATTCAAAAGTAATAAGGTAAATAAATATCGTCACGTCTAAAAGAGTCTCAGTTTAAAATCGTTTTTTTTGTGTTGTTTACTACTTATTATTGTTGAGAAATAAAAAAATACATGTAACTTTAATACAATGATAAGAAATATAGGTATTTTTTGTCTTCTAAACTTTATTAAAATGAAAGAGTTTTAAAATTAATTTTAACTCGTTGGACTTTATTTTCATTATACTGGTCACATTATTTAGTGTGTCAGTGTGTGTAACATTCTCTTTCGCGAAGAGACATTCAGTGTGGCGTATGAAAAAACTAACAGAACTAATCATTATAATTATATTCTATAAACGATTATTTACGTAAATGGCGAAATTATTAATTGTAATAATATATTATCTTATCACAAAATTGTTCTGTATGACTTACCTTCTTACGTTCAATATAATTTTTAAATGGTGTTTGCACACGGGGCACGTAACCTTAGATTCAGACAACTTTAACTAAATTTTGAAAATTATTATTTTAATGAAGAATTCTATATATGGCAACAATTTTACATGTAAACTGACTGTCAACCTCTGTTCATACATAACCTCAACCTTTATCTCAGTGCATTTATAACGGATGTTATAATATAATGGCTAAACCGATCAGGAACAGTGAATTATTTTAATTCATTCGGAAAAGGGTTTAACCATTTATAATTAGATAAACGAAGCACTGTTTTTTACACCAGAGTTGTTTTGATTTTATATGGTGTTTGCACAAATTTATTTTGAAAAATAATCGGAGTCAATTCGTGTGAGATGGTAACACTAAATTGACACTGTCCGCAATCTAAACACACGGTAGCGTGTCAAGCCAAGTTCAAGTAACCGAACTGGCAGACAACATCGTGTGTAATATTACACGAACTATTTGGAGCCTCTATGGGCGTCCTCATAACAAAAACTATTTCACATAAACGTCTTAAATTTGGCTCTTATATTGATATTTGTGACATACATATTATGTGCCTGTCGTGTTTGTTTCACCGGATGGTCTGATCGGAAGATTAGACCATTTCGTTGGATCTCCTTCTTGTTTATGTCTTATTATTTGTAACGTTTATTTTGTGTGTGTGTTAACGAATAAATTAATTATATTCTATTCTATTCTATTTTAAAAGTTCACAGAGAACCTCCTATAGAGTAGCAATCTTGTATATTTTGTTCGCGATACGAGTCACCAGTGTTTGGGGTGCGAGGAGCGGGCGGGGAATGTGTTAAGCGCGCTGTGATTGGCCGTTTCAAGGTCGGCGGGCAGTCGCGCCAGATGAAAAGGGACAGAAGTATGACTGTCCCTCTACTGACGCGTAAGTGGCCAATGTAAGTTGACCTATGCCGGCTCTGAATAAATTATAAATATGACTTATTTGTGGAATGTAATGCCGTCTGTTTTTAAATTTGAGCTTCTTGTTACCTTTCCACACCATTTCACACTACAGGTGGACATCTTTAAGGCATCAAAATACCCTTTTCCAATTTTTTTGTGCGAAAAACACGCGCTGCTTTCGGGTCTGTTACTTGGTCGATACTGATCGGGCACGGCGAGCGCCCGCGCTTATATCAGTGCAAATACTAGGAAGGCTGGCGACCGCGAGTCGTCTTGTAATGGATGTCTATAGGGGTTGGTCTGTGTAAAAGTTATAAGAAATGATATTTTATGTCATCAATTGTCATAAAACATTTTGAGGACTGCCATTGAACTTGGTACCCGTTTAGATCTCACTGCTTTTGTCGTTGACGCCAACAACCAAGGCATATATAATATTGAACTTGGCTCATATTTCCCTTTTTTGGTTTTGATGGGATTTTAACGTTACAACTGATCTTCAGTGAAACTATAGACCTGTCTTAAGTTCCTCTCACTTAGGTCACTGACCTCTTCCAGTAAATTGCGGTAGTGTGCGAAAAGTATGTTGGTGAGTGTGACGTGCGTTAGTGTGTGTAAATTGGGTAATTTGACAGATACTGAATTTTTACCCATCGTGACGGGCTCTTAACTATAAAACTCCCGTGACACTCATACATATTTAAAAATATTACGCTATATCGACTTAATACGTGAGTAACCCGCTTAAAATATTTTTAAATTTGATCATACAGTAATTAAAATACGAATGAAATGCAATGTATAAGTGTGTATGGCTTTCATCTGCTTTAGATATTGCTGCTTGTCTCGGAGGAACATTTTCAGTTACAAACTGAAGGTCTTTATCAAACCCAAGCTTTTTCCTGTGTGCCTACTAAAGTAGGCAAAGTGGGTATAATTCAGAATAACATTTGAGATTTTCTTTGTTTTTCCAAAAACGTCCTTAAATTTTGGCTAGGATTGATAACATGAGACTATGTTAGCCATTGAAGCTTTTTGGAAAAATAAAGAAAATATCAAATGTCACTCTGAATTATACCCACTTTGCCTACTTTAGTAGACACACAGGAAAAAGCTTGGGTTAGATAAATAAACTACGGAACCCGTCATTGAGCGTGGCCCGACACGCTCTTGGCCGATTTTTTCATTTATTTTAGTAGCTACACTTACCCCGTGGGAGCCTTGCCCAGCTGTCCCTCCTCGAATATCTTCGTGTCGTCCGTGACTTGAGCCACAGCGCGTTTGCCACTGGTCAGCTGCTCTATGATCTGAGCCACGAGGGCTTTCTTCGCAGTCTCCTCGGAATTCTGGTACACGAGACTTAGGCCCTTGCTGGCGACGTCTTGGACTATTTCTGTTAACAGTACAAAAAACTACTAGATCAGTTAGCAAAATTTGACGTCTTCATACAAGTAACACAAATAAAATAACACAAATGCTCGTTGCGATATAATCTATTAAGTGATCAGAGTAGCTTCCATTATGTTGCTTCCAACTATTGGAATAACATTCCACCGCCAGTGAGAAACTTTTACCCCCTTATTCATAAACGTACTCTAAAGTTATCAAGCCGATAAAGTTCGTTTGTCCCTTTCCGACGTATGGGTGTGATAGAAAAGGACAACCGAACTTTATCGGCTTAATAACTTTATAGAGTACGTTTATGAATAAGGGGGTTAGTCTTTATCGTTGTAATACCTCTGCCACATATTTGACGAGCGGCGTGGGAAGTAGGCAGAGGCATAGTGTGGCCGCGCTACTCGTCATGCCGCTCGTCATGCTCCTCGTCATGCCCACCGCTCCCTATTTTGTCGGTTTTTCGGCGTGAGTCGTCGGGCCGGCAACAACCTAGTGCGATAATCGCGCGAGCGCGAGGAGCATAGTGTGGCAGAGGTATTAATATCTGCTCAAAAACATGCTTAGCTACCAATTTAACGAGGAAACCTGCTTAAACGATACTCGTGTACGATTATTATTCGTACTTTGAGACTTATAGATAACTTTGTACATTGCGTTTTATTTTAATTTTGATGTTCAATGTTCTTTTTCCAGGCAAACAAGCATGGTCGCGCGATAAATGATAAAACATCAGGCGTATAAGCATGGTCGCGCGATAAATGATAAAACATCAGGCGTATAAGCATGGTCGCACGATAAATGATACCACCACCTACAAATAGTGCGGGCGGCAGGCCGTCCCTATCGCACTATTTGACGGCCTGATGTTTTATCATTTATCGCGCGACCCCATACGACTGCCTGGTTATGTTTTGACGTCTCATCGGAATATCTGAGCTGGAAGTCGCTAACATGAGAACGTTTTGTAGTAGTGATGGCCGGTTTATTCTACTTACCGCTGTTCTCGGACAGGAAATCCATGAAAACCTCCTGAAGCGCTGGCAGCTTGCTCGATATAGGCGCCCGTTCGGGGCAGTTCTTTAGTAAAGCCAGAAGCCAAATACTGGTCGCCTAACAAAAAAAAAACACTTTAGGATTATGGTTTCATAATGTCGTAAGGCAAAATATACAGGACATTTAACCGTTTAGAGCGTTTTCACATTATCCAATCCGATATAGGATGTATGACCGATATCCCATAAATTACAGGCGCCATCTTGGATATGTGAAAACGGACTATTCCAGAGAAATGAGATATGAGAGAATGTTTTCCAGCAGTGTTTGTTTACATGATTGGACAAGTAAAGCTGAATTGACCTTACTTAGTACTGTTTTTCCATCGTATTTTGACAGAAATGCACTAACGTGGCATGCTATTTGTATGGACTCTCAGTACGGGCATTTTCAAAATTTGGGACCCCCAATTAGCGTAAATGGTTAACAAGAATTCAAATACGGAAGTTTCAGAGAAAATACGATGGAAATCAATAGTTCTGCGCGTCGCGTCGTGTGTACTAATAACGCACTAAGTCTGTAACAGCGTTAAAGTACCTGTCTGGAGTGTGGGTGCGGGTGCTTGCCGATCTTGAACAGCTCCTGCAGCAGCCATTCTAACAGCTCGTCGTTTTCCTTCAATGCCTCCCGATCTCTTATTTTAGCATCACCCTATAAAAATCACATGAACTGTTTTACATTTGGGTACAATAGGCTAGTTTCCTAATAGTCAAATCAGCTTATTTTTAAGAACTGTCAAAACGATTTGCTAATATGGAATTACTATGAAGTACTGAGGAGAGACGTCACGGTCAATTCAATCACTTTATATCTTTCTCTTTGACTTATTAAATAGAAATTATGTTTAAACATAACTTCTGTCCATAATTTTCTCCTAATTATGTGGTGCTTTATTTCGTGCACTGCACGAAATATTTTATTTTAAGTATAGGAAACTAGCCTATTGAGGAGTTTATTTTTATATTTTCTTTATGCCAACATCAGAGGTTTTCTCTTCTATAGTCTATGAAACATTTTGCAAAAACTACAAATCGCTGACAAAGTTTGGTAGGGACGGATCTGTATTTATATCCAGGGCCGAAGGTGACTGTATTTTTTTTTTAATAGGTAGTAGAGGTTTATATGAATTATAAGATTTCTGTAGATGCCCATCAGAGATCAACATACAATCACGCCTGTATCCCATAAATGGGTAGGCAGAGCAAGTGAAACTACTAAAGCTTCAGTGCCACTCTTGGCAAATAAGGGGCTCAAAGAAAACGAAAATGTGACATTGCAGTGACAGGTTGCCAGCCTCTCGCCTACGCCACAATTTAACCGATATCCCACAGTCGACTTCTACGACACCCACGGGAAGAAAGGGGGTGGTGAAATTCTTAACCCGTCACCACACGAGTACTCCAAATATACGAAAATATATAATATACGAAAGGTACTCCAAATATAAATAACATAGCTTACCTCTTTGGGTAGTTCGGTCCAAAGATCTCTGTTCTCGTTGGAATTTACACCCTCTACGCACAACACCAACGACTCACCAATTTGTAAATGTATTTCAAATTCTTTGCTCTGAAAAAAAACAGTTTCCAATCACTAATTTCTGCCTAGTAGCCCAGACAATTTTTGAAATAGGAAATTGAGAGACACGCAGATTTGTCAAATGTAACCTTTAAAAAAAAGATCCCAACGAATTGAAAACCTCCTTTTTTGTGATGTAGACTCCTTAATTGGGCATAGGAATGTTAAAATTTAGTCAATTTTGAAACCTGTTAAAGACACTAAGTTCAAAGTATGTTGGGAAATATAGGTACTCCTTATGCTCAATTAGTTAAGGGTTATAATATACACCGTGTTTCACTTAACACTAAAAACCTGAAAACTGTTTGTTCAGAATCGAGAGTAGAATCGATTGAGCTATATCTTGATGGGGGTAATATTTTTTGTTTTAATTTGTATTATTAGATATTGTTTACGTGCCCATTCTACAAATTCGTAATACAACATTGTGCATATCATATTGTCAGAGGTTGTACGTATACCTTTTCAGTATTTAAGGATTTTAATACTGGCTGGTTACTTGGACGATTATTTTTTCCGCTACGAGATAGACGTTGTGCGTCAATTTAATTTTAAAGCTTATCATAAGTCATAACAAATTGAACTCGTACCTAATTACAACCTTGTCATTTTGAATGTTAGGTTTAAATTTGCTTACTGCGTCATCTGTCCAATTTGAAGTTTACTGTGACACAGGTTAAAGTGCTTTACAGTGACATAGCTGTCTATTGGTAAACCTTATGTCGTTGCTGTAACATACACAATTAAACAGTTTGAAGGTTTATGATGGTAGCTAGCAATTATTTTATTGAGTGTAGAGTTAAAAGCCGAGTAGAGCTGCACAGAAAATTAAAAATTCAATTTAAAAAAATAATAATCATCAGATTAAAAAATGAACATTGTAGAGACGTTTAAAAAAATAAAAATCAGTTGGGGTGTCTGAGGTTTTGAGTGATACCGGAAACACGGTGTATGAGTCAAGGCACTCGTCTTCGTGCAACATAATCTTACAAAGACGATTTTTTTTATCTTATACAAAGGTTTATACACTTTTGAACTCTGCTTCTCGTGTCGATGGTTTTCTTTTTTTTTTTTTTTAATAATAAGCGGGACCAGAAGGTAGCGATGCTTAATGCCATCTCTGTCGCGTCCCGTAGATTTTGAACTCTGAACTACGAGCATATGAGACATTTTATTTTTGTGACATGAGTAATATTACTTACATCTTTAGCCATTTGCAGGAACCCTTTAACGATTTGCTTCGCGAAGGGAAAACGCTCGCCGCAGCAGAGTAGTCCGAGTGTGTACAACGCTCGCTCCTTTATTTTAGACGGCAGCTTCGCGTTGCCGACTATTCTGAAGAGGCTGTCTGCTACTGTGAACTAATAGTTATTTGTTATACAAGGGGGCAAAGTTGTATTTTAACGCCGAGTGTGGAATTGAAAAACGAGCAAGTGAAAGGATTCTATAGTTGAACCACGAGCGAACCTAGTGGTAGAGGTAGAGAGAACTTGCGAGTTTTTTAACACACGAGAAGTAAAATAAATTTGCACCCGAGTGTAACACAAAACTTTTCCCCTCACTATAGCGAGGAAACTACAACGCAAAAAATGCGTTTATCACTGCTTCCAGTAGTTCCACAGGTGGTAAATCATCTTCATTACTAGATTCACCTACTTTTGTAAATTTTAAAGCAGTTAATTTGACTATATTCCAATAATTATATTATATATTATTATTATTATATTCCAATAATTTCAATTTCCGCTACCTTAAGGTTGTCTGGAAGAAATCGCTCTTTAGCGATAAGACCGCCTGTTGTTTACCTTTGTTCGTGTTTCTTCCTTGTTTTGTATTGTTGTATTTTATCAAGGTGTGCAATAAAGAGTATTGTATTGTATTGTATTGTATATTCAAGGTCAAATTACTTTACCCACTAGTGGATAAAATGCGTTTTTACCCGCTGGCATTAAAGGATAAAACACGTGTTTCCGAGGTAGTGAGGGGAAAAAAATTAAAAAATATCTGTGATTTATTGTTTTATACACAATGAAGGAATAGGCTACTTACCTCCTAGTCAAATCAGCTTCTTTTTAAGAACTGTCAAAACAAATTTGAACGACTTGCTAATATGGAATTTATATGAAATCGAATTGTGTGACGTCACGGTCAACTCAGTTACTTTATATATTTCTACCTGACTTATTAAATAGAAATTGGATTTAAAAATAACTTCTGTCCATGTTTTTCTTATAATTATCTGATGCTTTATTACGTGCATGGTATATAACATATTTTATTTTAACTACAGTCAAGTTCCCTATATTAGCCAATTAAACATCAGAATCTTAGTATCCAAATGATTTCGTTATCACTCCCCGTTTGATTTCCCCTCGCATCAATGTATGTATATACGTAACAAATACAAAAACATGACTACTACAGGAACACTTAACTAGCTACATACATTTGTTCACAGTGCTTTCTGTATCAGTCTTGTTCACATTGAACGGTGTGTCGCTTTGTATGGTCGCTGCCTGTTTATGATCGGAGTCAGGTAGCGGTAGAAGTCCAACTCTCGCAAGGGGGATATAGCTAATATGACTACTATAGGAACCACAGAACTAAATCAAGATAGAAGGAAAAAGTGTATCTACTTCGCGTGCGGAAAAGTTAAATAGCGAGCAACATTGTTCGCCGCGCAAGTCAGTCTGCTCCCGACCGCTGCCCGCGAGTGACATACAGTGAAAAATACAAAATGGGTCGGTATTCGATAATTAACTGTTCAAACACCACCAATAAAAGCAAGGGTGTTAAACAAAGTGTTTCCTATCATCGGTAAGTACCATTTGTCCTAAAATATTTTTTATTAAAGAAAAAACACGATTTTCCTATTTTTATCATCAAAACATTAGCTGACGTACGGCCGTCAAACTAGTTTTCCATTGCGGCTTTAATTTGACGAGTCCGACTTGGCGTGCGTTTAAAACAAGCGATATAAAAATAGGCTATTCAAACTGTCGAGACAAAGTGAAGGTAGATTTGTTATTTTGTCCGTCGAACTCACGTCGAACTTAAGAATAGTGGTGCACCAAGGAACTATATCGTCATGTATGCTGCAATTTCCTTATTCGATTTAAATCGATTTTGCAAAGCAGTGGAAATTATAATTATGTTTTTATATTGTTATGAAACTATACATATAAAGTACGAGTGAAAAGTAAATTTAACTTTAAAATAGGTTACAGTTACGGTATTAACGTTGAATTTGTGGTCGGCAGAAAAACAAATACAAACATAATACGCTCTATATTTATTATGAATAAAAATAACTCTAAAAATGTGTTAATGGTTAATTATATTTATATATTACTAAAAGTTGTAACAAATAACATGAGGATAATGAAGTGAGTACATGGTCGATTTTCTTAAAAATATTACGAAATATTAACTAGTATTAATACCTACCTACTAAAATCTTTGTTCCCGGCCTTAGGCAAATTCTATACCTACTAGTGAATTGTTTGTCATCACACGAATACAGGTATATACTTACTTCATTTCACAACGAAGATGAACATCCGATATTTTTAACTTCGGCGGGCATCCCGCACGCAACCTCCACAATCGATCGAATGGGTTACGCGGCGACAACGTTCCCATCACTAAAGTACACTCGTGACGTCATAGGCTCGACACAAAACGTTACACGCTCGGTTTCGCTGTTAATCGCCGAGCATTTTCCTTCTATCTTGATTTAGTTCTGTGATAGGAACTCAACTAGCTACATACCTTGTTCACCGTGTCTTCTGAATCAGTCTTGTTCACATTGAACGGTGTGTTGCTTTAAATAGTCGCAGTCTGTTTAGGATCGGAGTCAGGTAGCGGTAGTTCTCGCAAGGGGAGATATAGCTAATATGACTACTATAGGAACACAACTAGCTACATACCTTGTTCACCGTGTCTTCTATGACTACTACAGGAACACAACTAGCTACATACTTTGTTCACAGTGCTTTCTGTATCAGTCTTGTTCACATTGAACGGTGTGTCGCTTTGTATGGTCGCTGCCTGTTTATGATCGGAGTCAGGTAGCGGTAGAAGTCCAACTCTCGCAAGGGAGATATAGCTAATATGACTACTATAGGAACTCAACTAGCTACATACCTTGTTCACCGTGTCTTCTGAATCAGTCTTGTTCACATTGAACGGTGTGTTGCTTTAAATAGTCGCAGTCTGTTTAGGATCGGAGTCAGGTAGCGGTAGTGACCCAACTCTCGCAAGGGGAGATATAGCTAATATGACTACTATAGGAACACAACTAGCTACATACCTTGTTCACCGTGTCTTCTGAATCAGTCTTGTTCACATTGAACGGTGTATCGCTTTGTATGGTCGCTGCCTGTTTATGATCGGAGTCAGGTAGCGGTAGAAGTCCAACTCTCGCAAGGGGAGATATAGCTAATATGACTACTATAGGAACACAACTAGCTACATACCTTGTTCACCGTGTCTTCTGAATCAGTCTTGTTCACATTGAACGGTGTGTCGCTTTGTATGGTCGCTGCCTGTTTATGATCGGAGTCAGGTAGCGGTAGAAGTCCAACTCCCGCAAGGGGAGATATAGCTAATATGACTACTATAGGAACACAACTAGCTACATACCTTGTTCACCGTGTCTTCTGAATCAGTCTTGTTCACATTGAACGGTGTGTCGCTTTGTATGGTCGCAGCCTGTTTAGGATCGGAGTCAGGTAGCGGTAGAGGCCCCGCTCTCGCAAGGAGAGATATAGCGGATACGGATGTATTTACTAGGAGCGTTTGCGGGTTGGACAGGAATTTGGCTGGAATATAAAACATGATTCATTATTTTAAAAACAGGTTGCAGGTCTTGTAGGTATTTTCCACGGTCCCGGTTTCGAATCTCACAGATATTTGTTCCTGAGTCATGGATGTTTTCTATGTATACAAGTATTTGTATATTATATATATCGTTGTCTGAGTACCTGCAACACAAGCCTTCTTGAGCTTACCGTAGGACTCAGTCGATCTGTGTAAGAGTGTCCTATTTTTTTTTTAACAAGGGTAAACAAATGTAACATAATACGCCAGTTTCTTATACAATCATTAATAATGTTTCAAAACAGTCATTTGTATTTTTAACTACATTGTAATTTACAGTCAAGTAAGCATTAATAATTTAAAAATTTCAATTGGAGGTTTTGTAATATTTATCGTGATGGGTTTTTCAGAATTTGGGACCCCCAATTAGCGTAAGTTGTTAACAAAAATTAACTCGCTGTCAGTTTTGTGATGATAATTAAGCATGAAATTTCAATAAAAATATTGTTTTTGTGTTAGTTACTTAAACTTAAAGCGATAATCTACATTCAGAATGTGAAAAAGGTGAATTTTGAGACATATTTTATGCTAAATTGCAAGACTGACAGTGAGTTAATTTTTGTTAACGAATTGGGGGATCCAAATTCTGAAAATGCCCTTGAGGAAAATGCCCTTATCGCTTTAAATGATTTTTTTTATGTGACATCTTATTCATAGTTCACCTAATTAGATAAAAACAATAAGTAAATGTTACATGATCAAGCAACTTACCTAAACTTCTAACCCCCTCTTGATACGGCTCCCAATTCGCCCCACTGAACCCCTTCCCCCCAAATTTCCCCCTCTTCGCCAACACGAGACACCGCTCGCACACATGCGAAAACACGCACAAGTATCCACACTGGGATTCCAAGTTCCTATTACCCTCCCCCTGTACCACGAACTCTTTCAACTCGCGCTCTATCGCTGACTTATCGCTGGTGTGTACTGAGATTATAGCGTAGATGACGGAAGCGGCCTCTCGGATGTCTTCCTTGGTAGAGGTTATGAAGAGGTTTTTGAGGAAGGGGAGGAGATGCGTGTATTTGGCCGCCATCTTTTCGGGCACACAGCCCACGATGTCTAGGAAGCATGTGAGCGGCATTATTTCTGAAAAAAAAAAAAAAGTAATGGTAGGAACACAAAATTGATACAAACTCAACAGTTTATGGTCAATACATATATATATGACTTCATCTACAATTTGTCTGTATATTTAGATTCAAACAAGATCTCTCTCTATTTTTTGCTGGTGACTGAATGAAAAACAAATTGATAGCAAAGTCTAAAAGCTTATGATAGACCATTCTAGTCCATAATCATCATGTTATATTTCGACATGTTTCAGAGAGCAAGACCGGCTAAATATTTTTTTTTTGTCAGAAATTATATGTTCGACCAAAAACTGACAACTTTACCTGAGCTGAAGCTCAGTAGAGAGGTGACCATAGAGGTATCGATCAAAGTCGAGCAAACTCTAGCAGAAGTGACCAGCAAAGACAACCTAGCGACACATGCAACCTTTACCTGGGCTAGCGCTCAGTAGAGAGGTGATCATGGAGAGGTATTGCTCGAGCACTTCAGAGTCGAGCAGTCTCTCGTAGAAGTACTTGGCGAGCAGAGGGGAGGTGGCATTAGGGTGCTCCGAGCAGTCGCGGAGGCCCGCCTCGCGGTTCAGGCACATGCGGAGGTAGCGAAGGATCTAGAAGTATGGTATTAGTTAGAAATTAGAAACTAAAATATAACCCGGCAACCTTCAAATCAAGGGTGAACAGGCATCTTCTGGGCGAGCTCACTAAATCGTAGGCCACGTCTTTGCCTCTGGCTAGTCTGTGGTCAAGAGTAAGCCCATTTATAATTTAAAAAAAAAAGTATGTACGAATAAAATCAAGATTTCCAGGGCAGGTATCGAACCAGCGTCCCCTGCTAACGTGCCTAAAGCGGCAATTACACTAACTTAAATGAGTACGTTGTAAACATCGGTTCGCTGCGAGCAGCACGTACACACTGTGTTTTTTGGTAACAGAATAGAAGAAACAAGTTCATATATTTGTATGGCGGCCGAGCGTGTCAGATTTTGTACTGAAGTTGTTACTTGCCTGTGATTTTAAATATGTCTCCTGAGACAACAACACAAAAGTTATGAACACTCAAGGGCCTGCCCTTGAGTGTTCATAACTTTTGTGTTGTTGCAATTAAATAAGTATAACGTAACGAGGCATCTTTAATGTTTTTGTTGACTTCAACTTACAAAATTGACGCCCGAAAGCTGCAAGCTGCGATTAAAGACGGACAAGTCAGTGGATTTTACTGAGTTCATTTGACACTCTAAATAGATATAGTAGATGCTCACTTGTGAGTGCCCGGCTTAGTCGTTCGCCGCATGAAAACAATGTCGGTTGCCTGGCAACCTCATACTTTCCAGTACTAGGTGAACGACGCATTGTAATTGCGACGTAAGCCCCTCAGCCATCATCACTGGCTGGCTATCGCTCTTCGCTCCACAATGTATATTGTGTATTTTTTTTAAATTATAAATGGGCTTTTTCTTGACTATAGACTATCCAAAGGCAAAGTGGCCTACGAAAGAGTGAGCTCGCCCAGAAGTTGCCTGTTCATCCATGATTTGGAAGGATGTATACAATCCCTTAGGGCCATGGTGTCCTCACACAAAACTTATAAAAAAATGTAGAACGCTAGTGGCATCTAAGTGCGTTTTCACATTATTCGATTCGACATCGGATGTAGGACCGATATCTTATACTTTAAGAACCCATATTTGTTTTTTTGCCTTTGACATTCTTCCTGCATACGACATCGGATCGGGTAATGTGAAAACGCTCTAAGGGCAAAGTGTAACTATTACGCTCTATCAAGATTTCGTGCCTAGAAAGAAACACATGATAACATAAAAGGGTGTTCTAGTAGAAATATTATAAAGTAAGATATATATATAAACGTGATATAGACTTATAAGGTCTAAGAAAAAAACGTACATCTAAGCCATAGAGAAAAAGGTACGGTGGCCTAGATGGTACACCTACACCTTTGGGGGGCGCTAATATTATATTTGACATTTTAACACATATCAAAAGGTTCAAAAGATTTAAGCCTATGTCGAGAGATGGCAGTCTATGCACTATGATTACACATTTTACTTTGACAGTAACTCTCTATACTCGATCCTCTTTGTATAAACCAATAAACCAATGATCAACTCACCTCTTGATAAGTCAAAGGGTGAAACTGCAACACTTGATTATTGACCACAAACCGATGCTTCGCATTCGACCCTTTCTTCCTCTTCTGCATCTGGTCCCACACGTAATTCACTATATCCCCAAACTTTGGCACTTTGAACTCTTCTTCCTGTTCTTTGTCCTTGTCTTTCTTGGAGGTGTCGTCGTCTAGGTTGACAGTGTTTGTCTCTTTCTTGTTTGCGTTGTTGACGACGTCTTCGATCTCACTTGGGCGGGAGGTGCCGTATAGGCATTTTAGGGCTTCTGTTGACACTTCGTCTTGGCTTGAAGAAATAAGTAACTTTTAACATTACTTCTATAAAATTGTTAAAATAGTAGATTGTGTCACTAGTCACTAGGCAACAATAGTTATTTGTTATACAAGGGGGCAAAGTTGTATTTTAACGCCGAGTGTGGAATTGAAAAACGAGCAAGTGAAAGGATTCTATAGTTGAACCACGAGCGAAGCGAGTGGTTCGAGAAAAGAATCCTGAACTTGCGAGTTTTTTAACACACGAGAAATAAAATACATTTGCACCCGAGTGTAACACACAACTTTTCCCCTCACTATAGCGAAGAAACTACAACGCAAAAAATGCGTTTGTCACTGCTTCGGTGCTTCCAGTAGTTCCACAGGTGGTAAATCATCTTTATTACTAGATTCACCTACTTTATCAATTTTAAAGCAGTTAATTTGACTTTATTCAAGGTCAAATTACTTTACCCACTAGTGGATAATATGCGTTTTTACCTGCTGGTATTAAAGGACAAAACACGTGTTTCCAAGCCGAGCTAATATCATATTTAAGCCAAGGGCGTGCATTAAATCCTGAATGAACCGAAGAATTCTAAAATAGAATCACGACAGTCTGACAAATATATAAATAAAAAATTACAACACTATAGTGTCGTTTCGTTCAAATCAATTAATGTGAGAAAGTGGGACGACGGGCACAACAATGTTGCCACTTTTTAATTTTTACAATTTTTTGCTAGACTGTAACTGTGCAGAGTTGACTTGGGCGTTTTCCAAGTGTAGTAAGACACACAAGTAAGTAAAAAATAATGTTCTTACCTGTCTCCACTGGCGAGTAACAATAGATATCTGGACGGGATGTAGTCCTGAGGATAGACGGCCGCAGAATACCGCATTGCGATGTATCTGATCATTGACTCCTCACTATGCATATAACTGTTGGAAAGAGATGCATAGATTATTTGTCATGATAGTGTGTGAATATAATTTGTACTTTCTGTCAAGTAAGTACCTCCGCCTTACAGAAGACCGCAGCCAAATAGCACTAGACCCTACTCATAGTGTTGTGTTCCTGCCGGTGAGTAAGGCTGCCAGAGCTCAACGAGGGTGCGGTGTGCTGATGACGGGAGGACTTACGGAACTGACTTATTCCGTCTATTGTCCTTTGAGTCGTCGGCAACCCGAACCCTCCTTGGAACTTGTGCACTCCTTTTTACTGTGTATTTAACACAGCAAAAGGGAATGTACAAGTTTCTAATGGGGTGGCAACGCGCATGTGACACTCTTTGAGTTGCAGGCGTCCATAGGTTAAGGTGACCGCTTTCCATCAGGCGAGCCGTACGCTTGTTTGCCACCGACGTAGTATAAAAAAAAGTATGAATGTCTATTTTTAAAGCATTAGGGCCCCCTCTCACTTAGTGTCTCGCGAGCTTAGCGTCGGACCAATTGTATGGAAAAAGACGCCATTATTGCGCCATATATTGGCGTGACAGAGCCAGACTGCATTTCGTTTAGCTTCTGGGTCATTCCAGCGAAACCGACACCACAGGCATAAAAATTAAATAACTTAATTTACATTTAAATCTACATCTAGAGAATAGAACATTATGCCTAATTTTATGAATCAATGAGTTTTTCCTTTTTATGACATTTTTTTGCATTTTATATGTGTCCAAACGTACCCCTAGCACCAGTTGTCTAAGGTGGCATATATATACCCTAAGTTGGCAGCGCTATTTCGCGCTTTTAATAAACATTATGGAGAAAGTGATATGTGTAAAAGAAAATATATTTAAAGCTGTTTAAACCAGTGGCAAGTAAATTTAAATTAAGTTTCATGGTTAGGATTTATTGGGCGTCTACACAATGCGTAACTCACGTCCCGCCCGTCACAATAAAACAAAGTTTTTTCTTGTTTACCCTAAAAGTATCTAAACTCTTGATGTCTTACTTTGTGAAAGTAACAATTAGGTTGAGGTTGGTTATTTTAGCTAAAAAACGCGTTGCTCTTGTGAATAAAAGTATACTTTTAACGCTTTTCAAAGTAGGTCCCACCCGTCACAGTGACGGGTGAGCAAAATGGGTTATCTGATAAAACTTGAGTTAATGAGTATAAAATCCTTCTTTTAAGTTTAGTTAAACCTAACTGGGTTATATTAAAGCAAATTATATGTCTAATATTGCTTAATTCGGTTGTGGTATTACTTTTTAGAACACAATGAATGCAATGAGGCCTATGAGTCAGGAAGAAGTCTTTTTCATTAAAACTGGTAAAATTTTTGGCATTATTTCTGACCCACTGATAAAAGTATGTGGTAATAGACTGTTTGACAAGGTTTGACAATTTTCTGAACCTTTAAAAATTCAAGTTGAAAAAATATTTTTTTTGGTTTAATGCTCTAAGAAAACTACTGAAATTATTACTTGTAACATTAAATAATTAATAAAAGAGCTGATTTAAAGTAAATACAAACGAACTGTCTTTATATTTTTCATATATTTGTATACTCAAATGTTACTCGTCCCACCCGTCACAAAGCGCTGTCCCACCCGTCACAAGCATTGAGAAGCAAAATTATTTTTGTTTTACGAGTTATTTGCGTAAATTATTCTAATACCTAATCTATATAATATCAGGAATTAAATAAAAAATGGTTGTTTAACAAAAGTTTCGTAGTTTCTTACCAATTGCGAATTGTGTAAGTCAAGTCGGAGAGGAGAGGCACTTTGAAGTCCCACCCGTCACACTTCTTATACCATCAATTTCTCATAATAATAATGACATTTTCATATTTTTTTTGATGGTACAGTACGCATTGATTATTCAAGTAATTGATAATGTCATATTTAATACGCTAATTGTTGCCGTTTGGCAGAAATAAAGCAAAATGTAGGCAAAAAAGAGTATAAATGTCCCACCCGTCACAATGGAATGACCCTTCTGGCGTCGACGATTGCCATTCGGCTACGCCGACTACCTACTAATTGAGGTTTAGTTAGCCATTTCAACCACTTTTCTAACAAGTTTTAAGTAAAATTTACTAGTTTTAAATAGAATTGACTAGTTTCAAGTAGGTGCTTACTGATTGAAATAGATATCATACACGAAAGAAAAAACGGCAAGGCCCACTGGTGGCCGAGCCGGGAATCAAACCCTAGTCTAGTGGTAAAGACGTTAGCCGCGAAAGCTGAAGACCCGGGTTCGATTCCCGGCTCGGTCACCAGTGGGCCTTGCCGTTTTTTCTTTCGTGTATGATATCTATTTCAATTTATAATTTATATATAGTAGTGTGACGACTTGAAAAATAACAAATCAAAAATATTCAATAAAATAATTTGATTTGTTCCCTAGTTGTATAGGTGCTTACTGGTCAAGTAAAGCGAAGAGTGCCAGCGCTTGAGGCTCGTCGAAGGCGCTGGTTTTAGGTTTCTTGCTCTCCGAACCTTCGTCTGTATCCATCGCCTCTTGCGATGTGCTCGGGTCTTCGGATATCGTGTCCATTATTTCCAGTTTATCTGAAAACAGATATACAGAATCTGTATTACAGATATTGAGTAAGTCAGTGCAAGTTGCGGAAACTTTCCAAAAAAATCTTATATTTCTCGAAAAATTCACGAAACTTTCAAGAAAAATAAAGGGAATTTAAATTTATGAAATGGAAAGTTTCCGAAGTTTTCCTATGTGAAAATTTCAGAATTTTGGAAGCTTTCCGTCGGCATATCAGTAGTCGAGATAATGTAAAACTAAAAGTCATTAAAATTTGTATATTTTTATTAAAACAATGTACTCAGTCCATGCAATGAATAGTAGTCCGGATTTGATCACCAGTCATTCGTTTCTATGAAGTAGGCTTGTGCCGTTTCGTTCGTTGATCGGAGCGCTGCGATCTCGTTCAATCGCTCCCACGAACTAGTTCGCTCTTTTAGGTCTTTTGCTCATTTAGTTCAGCCAGATCAGCGACCACTGCGGTCGGAAAGATTAGAATGAATGGGACCGAATAGTGTCAAAACGATACGAATAGTCCACAGATAGTAACATTTCGGGCCGAAAGGTTGTAAGTAACCGAAGTTCAATATGAAAACTTGACTTTTTTTGTTGCTCTGCTAAGTAGCTCTCGCTCTCGGTCGGCGCAGTCACACACTCGTTCTCGATCCAAACCGTTCGCGCTCGCCGATCCTATACTGAACTAAATGAGCAAAGACCGATTCTCAGAGCACGGAAAGATTCAGTTCATTTCGGTCATTGATGGGATTTTATTCCTAACAGTTCATAGTTCGTGAACGACACAAGCCTACTATGATGGACAGGCAGCCAGTATGGATGATCGTCTTGACCAGGCAGACGCAGCAAACGAATCAGTAATGTCTCTATCCATCTTGTATGTTAGCGACAGAGACACGTTTCGTTCTTGTCTTACCACAGAATATATAATAGTACAAGTACAGAAGGCTCACTCCTTTGATGTTCACAAAATTCCGCCATTATAAATCTTACCTACATCAAAGACCTATATAACTCCATCTAGACGGATAAAGTCTAAGAAAAAAACGTACCTCAGTACCATATAGATAAAGCAGTGGTGACCTAGATGGCGTTACACCTTTGGGGTAGGCTCAGCTAGATGGCGCTAATATTAAAATTTGACATTTTAAAACATATCAAGCTCAGAATATGGGCCAAATTGTCAAAACTGAGGTTCAAAAGTTTTAAGCCTGTGTGGAGAGATGGCAGTCTATGCACTGTGATTACACATTTTGCTTTGACAGTAACGCTCTTTAATACTCGATCCTCTTTGCCTACATTAAGACGCTGACAAGACCCAATGACCTTGACGCTAGCGTACACTGTCTATTCGCATGGGAGTAAGTGAGAGCGCGATGTCACTAAAACAGGGCGGCTAGGTACGAAAAGTACGGAAAAATATTAAAATAAAAGATGCATTATTTGTGCAATCTGTTTCGTCAGTGTTTTAGACATGTATATTTTTGTTATTGTAATTTTAATTAAAGACAACTAAGTGTATAATTGAACGACATAGAACCGTTAAATGACGAACTCGAGACCAATCTTTGCATTTTTTTTCTATCGAGCCGATTTCGTTAAATCGTGTATCGAGTACGGCTATGTTCGTTGAAATATAATGAATAATAACATATAATTTACTTGCCTTACTAAAACTAATAGTTTGTCTTAAAAAACTGCGCAAGTAACATCAATTTTGCGCAGTTGGGTGTTGTCAGCCCCTTAACAAGCGGACTGCGCGCGAGCAGCCGACATTGAATTTGATTGCGCAGCGCGAAGGTACCGCCGGCATATACTAGTAGCGCGGTGATAGAATCGCGGAGTGAGCTGCCCCTAGTCTTACCCAAGGTATTTTTTCCACTTTTAAATTGGTTATTTACCTTCCGGGTTGATCTTCTTGAATCTTCGAAGAATGTTGACCAACGACAAGCTGAGTCATACCCTCCAGTAAAGCGTAAAGCGTCCCGCAAGGCTGTCCTCATCTCTGGAGTGGCTTCTGGAATCTTCTTGACTAACTCTTCGAGGAGCGCGAACTGGTTGTTTATCGTCTTCGGACACTTCATTGCTAGCCTGCCTGTTAAACAAAGAACAAAATTTGATATCCATACTAATATTATAAATGGGAAAGTGTGTGTGTGTCTGTTTGTTTGTCCGTTTTCATGGCAAAACGGAGTGACAAATTAAGTGATTTTTTAAGAGGAGATAGTTGAACGGATGGAGTGATATAGGCTATTTTTGTCTCTTTCTAACTCCCCACTTCCCTAAAATAGGCGGTGGAAGACTGTGTGGAGTATTCCACAATTTTCGAATGT
Organism: Leguminivora glycinivorella; assembly: GCF_023078275.1. Lineage (NCBI taxonomy): Eukaryota > Metazoa > Arthropoda > Insecta > Lepidoptera > Tortricidae > Leguminivora > Leguminivora glycinivorella. The sequence goes on from NC_062975.1 coordinate 1,114,385, forward strand.
AACGCGAGCGAAGCCGCGGGTAAAAGCTAGTCGAGTCAAGACAACGAGATCATCAACTGTTACTCTTCAAGTATCAGTCATAGATAAAGTGTTTTTTTATAGATGTGCAAATCAATTGATGAAATAAAACCGGTTAAGAGCGTGTCGGGCCACGCTCAGTGTAGGGTTCCGTAGTTTTCCGTATTTTTCTCAAAAACTACTGAACCTATCAAGTTCAAAACAATTTTCCTAGAAAGTCTTTATAAAGTTCTACTTTTGTGATTTTTTTCATATTTTTTAAACATATGGTTCAAAAGTTAGAGGGGGGGGACGCACCTTTTTTTTCCTTTAGGAGCGATTATTTCCGAAAATATTAATATTATCAAAAAACAATCTTAGTAAACCCTTATTCATTTTCAAATACCTATCCAACAATATATCACACGTTGGGGTTGGAATGAAAAAAAATATCAGCCCCCACTTTACATGTAGGGGGGGTACCCTAATAAAATATTTTTTTCCATTTTTTATTTTTGCACTTTGTTGGCATGATTGACATACATATTGGTACCAAATTTCAGCTTTTTAGTGCTAATGGTTACTGAGATTATCCGCGGACGGACGGACGGACGGACGGACAGACAGACATGGCGAAACTATAAGGGTTCCTAGTTGACTACGGAACCCTAAAAATGTGAAATATTTCATAAGTACATTTTCACAACTATGACATAAATTTACAAAAAATCTGCTTTCTAAAATGTAAACCTACTACACCTTAAGCTGAGTTTTCACTTAGGGCCAGTTGCATCAAACCGTCTGTCATCGTTAAAGCGTTCGTTAAATTTTATTGTATGGGAAGTTCCATAAACGTCTGATGATGTGTCTTGTCAAATGTGGTTAAGTGGAGTATGTGCTTTTTAATTTCTTAAAATCAAATAAAATTGCAAATTACCTAAACACATGTAGGCCTTGGGTTGGTGTTCCGCGTGTTCATCAGAACGGATGATCTTCAGCAGGCCTTGCAGAAACACTGAGGACACTTTCCGTAGCTGGCTTAGGTCACCACTGAAAAAGTGAAGTTAGTTATATACTCTGTCAAACAAGTCTGTCAGTAAATAAGAACAAAGAAAACTATAGTTATCCTTTTCTCTAGCACCCTAAAGAAAAGGATGCATATAGTTTTCTTTGTTCTTATTTACTGACAGAGTATAGTAGGAACTGTATACAAAATATTTTTCTGTCAATACATTGACTTGAGACAAAGACTTATGTAACTCCGTATAGACGCATAAACTCTGAAAAAAAACGTACCTTAAAGCCCTAGAGAAAAAGGTACAGTGGCCTAGATGGCGTTACACCTTTGGGGAACGCTCGGCTAGATGGCGCTAATATTAATATTCGACATTTTAACACATATCAAGCTAACAATATGGGCCAAATTGTCAAAACGACGAGGTTCAAAAGTTATAAGCCTGTGTCGAGAGATTTATTTATTTATTAATATAATATACAATTTACACAGCGTTACAGTTTGCACCAAATGTACTATGATTACTCATTTTACTTTGACAGTAACTCTCTATAATACTCGATCCTCTTTGATTGAGGTTAATTTGTACAAAGCACAACCTCGCCCTGATTTAGACTTACAAGATGAATTGCATAATGTATACAAAGAGTCAATTATCGAAAGACAACATGCAACCATAAGACTAAGGGCTACTTGTATGATCCAGGGTTAGCTAGTAACCTGGGTTTAAACGCTAGGAGTTAACCGTTTAGGTTAGTTGGCTAACCCTGGATCGTGCAAGTCGGGTCTAGTAGGGGTTAGTCTTTGTAAATGTTTTATTTATGTGTAATTTGGTCAAAATGTCAATACATGACGACCGGTCTGGCGCAGTCGGTAGTGACCCTGCCTGCTACGCCGCGGTCCCGGGTTCGAATTCGGTAAGGGCATTTATTTGTGTGATGAGCACAGATATTTGTTCCTGCTTATATCTCTATGTATATAAGTATTTATATATTATGTATATCGTAGTCTGAGTACCCACAACACAAGCCTTCTTGAGCTTACCGTGAGCCTCAGTCAATCTGTGTAAGAATGTCCTATAATATTTATTTATTTATTTATATAAAAGTATGTACATATCACCTGTTGATAACGTTGAGTAAGAACATCAGCGCCATGTTTCGCAGCCTGGAGTTTGTGTTCGGATCGAACAAAGACGAGAATATCACCTGCAAACAACAAGATATAATTATCTAGAAGCAATAAGAGCAGTTCCCGAATACTTTGTAGCCACAGCAAATTTTAATTGATCCTATTTTGTTACCAACATTTAGTAATATAAGTCGACTTTCGTAAGATATATAGAGGATAATTGTTATAATTAAGAAAATATAGATACTAGAGAACCTTAATGACGAAATAAAACTTACTAAAATCTCAATTCATCAAAAAAATCTTGGTAACAAAATAGGAATAATAAAATTGAACTTTTTCCTTAATTTTTGTACCTACAAACTTTTCGAGAACTGCTGATAACACAACACGTAGATTATTTTAATACCAACACAAACTAACCTAACCACAAAATTAAATTTTTGAAAAAACCCCCGACCGCGACATAGTGCACCGATTTTCATGAAACATGGCTAAGAACACTCCCGATTAACTCAACTTTCAGAAAAAAAAAACTAAATCTAAATCGGTTCACCCGTTCGGGGGCTACGATGCCACAGACAGACACACACACACAGACAGACAGACACGTCAAACTTATAACACCCCGTCGTTTTTGCGTCGGGGGTTGAAAAAGGCGCAAAATTCAAAACATTCACGCCTACATTTGTTAAACTAAATTTGTCGCTGTAGATCCATGGCAGTCAGCAATCCTATTTTTAACCCCCGACGCAAAAACGACGGGGTGTTATAAGTTTGACGTGTCTGTCTGTCTGTCTGTGTGTGTGTCTGTCTGTGGCATCGTAGCTCTCGAACGGATGAACCGATTTAGATTTAGTTTTTAGGGTTCCGTACCTCAAAGAGGAAAAACGGAACCCTTATAGGATCACTCGCGTGTCTGTCTGTCCCTCTGTCACAGACGATTTCTCCGAAACTACTAGACCGATTTACTTGAAATTTGGCACACGTATGTAAACAAGTGGCCCAAAGACGGACATGTAATATAATTAAATGAAATGAAACGAAATTTAATCATAGGGGCCACTTTTGGGGGGTAAAATTGAAAATTAAAAATCAAAGTTATTAGAACTATATTGTGCTACATATCAAATGAAAGAGCATTTTATAAGCATCTCAAATATATTTTTTTTATAGTTTTTATTTTGGTAATTTAGAAGTAATTTAAGAAAATAAGCAAAAAATTACCATTCCCCCCCCTCATCTCCGAAACTACTTAGCGTAAAATTTTCAAAAAAATACACGAGATAGCCCTCTACCTGTAGATTACAGGAAAACCTATTAGAAATCTACAGTCAAGCGTAAGTCGGACTTAAGAGAAAAAACTCAAATTGAGATTTTTCACTCACTGCCGCTGCAAGTACTTACTAAATGTTTTGAAATTTTGTGAGCGCCATGGACAGGTAGAAAGAAATTCATTTCTGTTTAGAAATTGTTAAAAATTTTAAGCATTTGCCAAAATGACTTAAGTTCCTACTAAAAAAGAGGCGCTTACGACTGTTTAGAACTGCACTGACCATAATATTGTCCTAATAGGTCCAAAAAATGGTGTATATATACGAAAACAAAAAAATTGTGCCACCGACAACCAAAATCTGAAGTCTATTTGCTCTATCTCTTATAGTTTCCAAAATATACGCAAAATCTTTAAAGTACAAATCTAGTGTACGTTGCCATCACATGTCGTCAGGCGCTCATGACCTTTTTGTATGGAAATGTCGAAATCCGACTCGCACTTTACCGATTTTCATAGAAAGTTGTGTTTTATTATAGTTTTGAAGGAGGTTTCTTGTTTTTAACCACCAACGCAAAAATATTATAATAATAATAGGTTTGACGCTTGACATGTCTGTCTGGCATCATAGCTCCCGAACGAATCAATCGATTTTGATTTAGTTTTTAATGTTTAAGGTGAATTCGTCGAGAGTTTTTTTTTTTTTTTGTACCACGTAGGTGGCAAACATGCATACGGTCCGCCTGATGGAAAGCGGTGACTGTTACATATGGACGCCTGCCACTCAAGGAGTGGCACATGTGCGTTGCCGACTCGACTCATTAGAAACTTGTACAAACCTGTACTTAGAAGGGGCCTGGGTGCCGACGACTCAAAGGACCGAAGGAAGGAGGGGGAAGGAAGGAAGGAGTACCGCACCCTCGTTGAGCTCTGGCTGCCTTACTCACCGGCAGGAACACAACAATGAGTAAAGTCTAGTGCTACTTGATTGCGGTCTTTTGTAAAGCGGAGGTATTAGACTCTGCTCTACCTTAGAGTATATTCAATTTAGTATTAGAGTTATCAGTCAAGAAATTTAAATGCAGCGCCATCTATTATTAGTTTCGACAACTTTTCATGTGACTTTCCATGCCTAAAGGTTCGCACAAGTCTCAAGTCGCGTAAATTACTTAGTAAATTTTGCCGAGAGACGGCGCTAAATACAATAATACTCATTAGAGTACCTATACTTCTAGTCAAAGACATATATAACTCCGTATAGACAGATAAAGTCTAAGAATAAAACGTACTTACCTCAGTACCACACAGAAGAAGGGCTCAGCTAGATGGCGCTAATATTAATATTAACACGCTTTTATTAGGTCGTCGTGTATGTAACTAACTATGTAATGGAATCTACGGAGGCTAATTTAACCATCTTCCAAGGATCGTAGCGTAATGATAATTGGCAGCTGTATGTAGTTCTGATGACAGTACAATAATATGGTACTGTTGAACTGATCTGATGATGGAGCCGGAAGATATGAACTGGAACTACATGATGGAACATCGTATCATAGCTGTTTTTGGGTTTCTTAGAAAAGTCTTGTAATGAACTTTGACTACGATTAGGTTTCAAGGTCTGATGATGGAGCCGGAAGATATGAACTGGAACTACATGATGGAACATCGTATCATAGCAGTTTTTGGGTTTCTTAGAAAAGTCTTGAAATGAACTTTGTCTACGATAAGGTTTCAAGGTCTGATGATGAAGCCGGAAAATATGAACTGGAACTACATGATGTAACATCGTACATAGCTGTTTTTGCGTTTCTTAGAAAAGTCTTGAAATGAACTTTGACTACGATTAGGTTTCAAGGTCTGATGATGGAGCCGGAAGATATGAACTGGAACTACTAAAAAAATTAAGGTAGGCTGCGTCAGGGACACAGCCGCGATGGATAACGTGAAACGTTGTGTGGACCACCGCTACTGAGGAGGGTACGTAACTAACTAGCGAAGGCCGCAGGCCGAGCTGCGGATAGAGAGTGCTCCCAGGTATAACAATAATAAGTATCTAAAAAGCGAAGCGGCGGGCGGGAGGCTCAACGCTGAGCTTCGAAACCCAGCGAAGGCCGAAGGCTGAGCTCCGCGTAGGGCCGAAGGCCCGGAGCGTCCCCGTGGCGCTCCCAAGTACGCGAGGCCGCAGGCCGAGCTGAAAGCGAAGCGGCGGGCCGGAGGCCCAACGCTGAGCTTCGAAACCCAGCGAAGGCCGAAGGCCGAGCTCCGCGTAGGGCCGAAGGCCCGGAGCGTCCCCGTGGCGCTTCCAAGTACGCGAGGCCGCAGGCCGAGCTGCGGACAGATAGTGCTCCCACACAGAGCAATAATAAAAGTGTCTAAAAAGCGAAGCGGCGGGCCGGAGGCCCAACGCTGAGCTTTGAAACCCAGCGAAGGCCGAAGGCCGAGCTCCGCGTAGGGCCGAAGGCCCGGAGCGTCCCCGTGGCACTCCCAAGTACGCGAGGTCGCAGACCGAGCTGCGGACAGATAGTGCTCCCACACAGAGCAATAATAAATGTGTCTAAAAAGCGAAGCGGCGGGCCGGAGGCCCAACGCTGAGCTTCGAAACCCAGCGAAGGCCGAAGGCCGAGCTCCGCGTAGGGTCGAAGGCCCGGAGCGTCCCCGTGGCGCTTCCAAGTACGCGAGGCCGCAGGCCGAGCTGCGGACAGATAGTGCTCCCATACAGAGCAATAATAAAAGTGTCTAAAAAGCGAAGCGGCGGGCCGGAGGCCCAACGCTGAGCTTCGAAACCCAGCGAAGGCCGAAGGCCGAGCTCCGCGTAGGGCCGAAGGCCCGGAGCGTCCCCGTGGCGCTCCCAAGTACGCGAGGCCGCAGGCCGAGCTGCGGACAGACAGTGCTCCCACATAGAGCAATAATAAAAGTGTCTAAAAAGCGAAGCGGCGGGCCGGAGGCCCAACGCTGAGCTTCGAAACCCAGCGAAGGCCGAAGGCCGAGCTCCGCGTAGGGCCGAAGGCCCGGAGCGTCCCCGTGGCGCTTCCAAGTACGCGGGGCCGCAAGCCGAGCTGCGGACAGATAGTGCTCCCACACAGAGCAATAATAAAAGTGTCTAAAAAGCGAAGCGGCGGGCCGGAGGCCCAACGCTGAGCTTCGAAACCCAGCGAAGGCCGAAGGCCGAGCTCCGCGTAGGGCCGAAGGCCCGGAGCGTCCCCGTGGCGCTCCCAAGTACGCGAGGTCGCAGACCGAGCTGCGGACAGATAGTGCTCCCACACAGAGCAATAATAAATGTGTCTAAAAAGCGAAGCGGCGGGCCGGAGGCCCAACGCTGAGCTTCGAAACCCAGCGAAGGCTGAAGGCCGAGCTCCGCGTAGGGCCGAAGGCCCGGAGCGTCCCCGTGGCGCTTCCAAGTACGCGAGGCCGCAGGCCGAGCTGCGGACAGATAGTGCTCCCACACAGAGCAATAATAAAAGTGTCTAAAAAGCGAAGCGGCGGGCCGGAGGCCCAACGCTGAGCTTCGAAACCCAGCGAAGGCCGAAGGCCGAGCTCCGCGTAGGGCCGAAGGCCCGGAGCGTCCCCGAGGCGCTCCCAATTACGCGAGGTCGCAGGCCGAGCTGCGGACAGATAGTGCTCCCACACAGAGCAATAATAAAAGTGTCTAAAAAGCGAAGCGGCGGGCCGGAGGCCCAACGTTAAGCTTGGAAACCCAGCGAAGGCCGAAGGCCGAGCTCCGCGTAGGGCTGAAGGCCCGGAGCGTCTCCAAGAGGCTCACAAGTACGCGAGGCCACAGGCCGAGCTGCGGACAGATAGTGCTCCCACACAGAGCAATAATAAAAGTGTCTAAAAAGCGAAACAGCGGGCCGGAGGTCCAACTCCCACGCAGAACAATTATAAAAGTGTGTAAAAAGTATTCTGCGTGGGAGCACTATCTATCTGTAGCTCGGCCTGCGGCCTCGCGTAAAAACTCTAAAGGTAAACAAAATACAAAAGACAAGACCGTGGGGCCTTCGGGGCCTGCGCACTACCAAAAAAGTCCTGTACATATAAATAAATAAATAAATATTGAACGACATCTTACACAGATCAACCTAGCCCCAAACTAAGCAAAGCTTGTACTATGGGTGCTAGGCTACGATATACATACTTATTATACATAGTACTTTACTGAATTTTAACTACAATGAATCATTATCGCTTGATCGTATGTTATATGCAGCCGCCGGCGCCATTCATTCTAATGCATATTTGGGGAGATGAATATGTGTTACTATAGAAAATGTATATTTATTCCAATCCTTATTAGTTAGTCTTAGTATTTTAAGTACCTTTTTACGGTTATATGCTTAAATTTTTGCATACGATGGCCTTAAAAAACGAATCGGAAGAGACTAGATTGCTTCGGTATGTTATATTTATGCGATGGCGATTTGAGGAGATGAATATGTTTTACTATAGAAAATGTATATTTATTGTAATCCTTAGTAGTTAGTCTTAGTATTTTAAGTACTTTTTTACGGTTATATGCTTAAATTTTTGCATACGATGGCCTTAAACGAATCGGAAGAGACAATATTGCTTCGGTATGTTATATGCGACAGCGGCGCCATACATTCTAATGCATATTTGAGGAGATGAATATGTTTTACTATAGAAAATGTATGTTTATTGTAATCCTTATTAGTTAGTCTTAGTATTTTTAGTCATTTAAAAGATCAACGTAGTATTTAAAATAAGTTGGGATAGGGTTTTCTTGAGACCCTTAAGAGCAAAGTATTTAAAATAAAAGGGGGCTCAGGGGGGGGCGATCGAAGCCCCCAAAAGACTGATCAACGTAGTATTTAAAATAAGTTGGGTTAAGGTTTTCTTGTGACCCTCCAGAGGAAATAAAGGGGGGCTCGGGGGCGAAGCCCCCGCAAAAAAGAAAGATCAACGTAGTATTTAAAATAAGTTGGGTTAGGGTTTTCTTGTGACCGTTCAGAGTAAATAAAGGGGGGGGGGCTCGGGGGGCGAAGCCCCCGCAAAAAAGAAAGATCAACGTAGTATTTAAAATAAGTTGGGATAGGGTTTTCTTGTGACCCTTAAGAGCAAGTAAAGAGGGGCTCGGGGGCGAAGCTCCCCCACAAAAAAAAGATCAACATAGTATTTAAAATAAGTTGGGATAGGGTTTTCTTGAGACCCTTAAGAGGAAATAAAGGGGGCTCGGGGGCGAAGCCCTCCGCATAAAATAAACATCAACGTAGTATTTAAAGTAAGTTGTGATAGGGTTTTCTTGTGACCCTGAAGAGCTCATGAATAAGGGGGCTCGGGGCGAAACCCCCGCATAAAAGAAAGATCAACGTAGTATTTAAAATAAGTTGGGATAGGGTTTTCTTGAGACCCTTAAGAGCATATAAAGGAGGGCTCGGGGGGCGAAGCCCCCCGCATAAAAGAAAGATCAACATAGTAGAGAATGCCTTAAAGCATGAGTCCGCCTTTTGTACTGCAAGATTTTCTTTTATCACTGCTTCCAGTAGTTCCACAGGTGGTAAATGATCTTTATTACTAGATTCACCTACTTTTATCAATTTTAAAGCACTAGTGGATAAAATGCGTTTTTACCCGCTGGTATTAAAGGACAAAACACGTGTTTCCGAGCTAGTGAGGGGAAAAATTCAATGTTGGCTGCTCGCGTGCGGTCCGTTTGTTAATGTAGGTAAGAATTTAGAATAGCGTCATTTTGTGAACATCAAAGGAGTGAGCCTTCTGTACTTGTACTATTATACATATATTCTGTGACAAAACTAACAACATGTGTTCCAAGTACAACATTCGAAATGCCGGAAAGTTAGTAGGTATCGACCGTAAATTGGCGAAATCCAATTTACGGTCAAATTAACACATGTGATGGACCCTGCCGTCTATAATAAATTGCCGCAATATGTGGTTGAAGCGCCTAGTGTGTCGAACTTTAAGTACCTATCGCTTAAAAAATTGGCTGGTCGAGCACCCGTTCTACACTTATGACAATTTTTTTATTACCTAATTAGAAAAATATTTTTGTGCATTTTTTATGTGAATATTGCCTAACTTTTTGTAATTTCAATCTTCTGTCTATTTATTCTCTAAGTATTATTGTTGTATGAATATTATTTTTTTAAATCAAATCTTGACGTGTAAAATGGCGTTGAATGAATAAATGAATATGAGTATGAGTAGTATGGTTATTTTAACCATTGAAAGTTTGTACGGAACCCTCGGTGGGCGAGTCCGACTCGCACTTGGCCGGTTTTTTTTTTTTCATCAAAATCGATCTACTATGTAGCAGTCGGGGGTTTTTTCAAAATTTTATTTTGTGGTTAGGTTATTGCATGTGATAAGAGGCAAACGAGCAGACAGGTTGCCTGATGGCAAGCGATCACTGCAGCCCATGAACGCCCTAAACACAGATTAGAAGTGTGTTGCCGGTATACACTCTTTTTTTTAAAGATTTGTTTAAATTTATATAGGTGTAGAGAAGGTAGTTTGATATAATTTGTTGAAGAGATATATAATTATACATACCTGTACACAATGAGGGAACATTATGCCTGCTCCTGTTGCTTTGTTCAGGTACTGGATTATCTTGAGACGAAGTCTGGTGCACGCTGGTACCTAGAAAATATAATAAATATGTAAAACTGGTTGAGGCACCCGAAGGTCCCCTGGAAGAGATATTTTTACTAAGACCACCTGTTGACTAGTTATATGTTTAGCAATACCTTTAACACTAAAGCTAAAGAATATTTACTTACTTACTTACTTATATTTTTGCACCTTGACATAATGTTTAGCAATACCTTAACACTAAAGCTGAGATAACACCAGCAAGTTATTGCTGCAAATTTTGAGACGCAACTATGGGTAAGAGTGAGTGGCAAAAGGATGCAGATATCTTTTTCTTGCATATACCTCTGTTTCTAAACTTGCAGCAATAACTTGCAGGTGTAAACTCAGTTGAAGGGCAATCGAAAAGAAGTCCTAACCAAAATAATAAAAACTCATGTCCATCTGAAGTATTCATCTCTAATAGGGATGACGACTACATAATATAAAAGAAATGGCATTCTGTATAGTCCGTCAGTTAGATCGTCCAAAAATACTGAACACATATTTTTCGCTTTTTATAAATAATGAAAAAATACAAAGATATAGAACATCAAAGTTCCGGAGTGGGGGCTTGTGACGTCACTTCTAAGTATAAATTGTACGTAGGCACTGTACCGTCGTCATTTTTTGTTTACGAGAAAAAAAAAAAAAAGTTAAAATTCTTTGATAATCTAACTGACGGAATAATTAGGTTTTTTTTAGTCGTCTCCCCTATTCAGTGGATGTAATACAGAATCTATTATATTTAAAACTGGCATGCCTACCTTGCGATCATCTGGAGGCACCTTTAGTCCGCCCCACGTGCCTAAATACAGCGAATACAGCGGCGCCACCACTGAAGCCTGCGACCAGTCCACAGAACTGAAAAAAAAGTTTAATTAGAATTTAAATTATTATGTAAAATATTCAGTACGCACCGATCATCAAACATGTAATCCATTTCTAGATGGCCTAGCAGGTTCAAATTTTGCATGAAGCTGGGTAATTGTGTAAAAACGAATTAATAACCTAACCACAAAATTAAAATTTTGAAAAAACCCCCGACCGCGACATAGTAGACAGATTTTCATGAAACATGGCTAAGAACACTTCCGACTAACTCAGCTTTCAGGCAAAAAAAACTAAATCTTAATCGGTTCATCCTTTCAGGGTCTACGATGCCACTGACAGACACACACAGACAGACAGACAGTCAGACACGTCAAACTTATAACACCCCGTCGTTTTTGCGTCGGGGGTTAAAAATTAAGAAACAGTGTTTTTCTAAATAGGTACTTAACTATTTTAAAAAAGCTACACATCTAATTGGGAATAATGGTAATTTAATGTTGTATAAAAATGTCCTTTGACAACGTAGTGATAATTTTCTTTGATATTGGTATCCAAGTGGTATCAAAAAATATTGTTTATTAAAAAAAACTGGTATGTTACCTGTTGGCCCGTATGAGCGGGCTGTTGGCGTGGTTAGCGACGCTGAACCGCGAGTCCGCCGCGGCGACCACCAGCGGCAGTAACGCGTCGGAAGCATTGAATATGTCCTTGCTTATTAAGTTCACTATCGATAATTTCATCTGAAAAATACCGACATATTTATAATTAATATCTAAGTACTAGATACTCCTTTATGTTAGATGGGGATCAATCAGCGAATAAGGAAATAACTTATGTTGATAAAACAAAGTATTAACAAAAGTTTCAATGTACTTAACTAATGGCGTCTGCTAGCAAGGTGAATAGGGAACTTGACTGTTCTTAAAATAAAATATTTTATACCATGCACGAAATAAAGCATCAGATATTTTTTAGAAAAACATGGACAGAAGTTATTTTTAAATTTAATTTCTACTTAATAAGACAGATAGAAATATATAAAGTAACTGAATTGACCGTGACGTCGCTCAATTCGATTTCATATTAATTCCATATTAGCAAGTCGTTCAAATTCGTTTTGACAGTTCTTAAAAAGAAGCTGATTTGACTTTGAAGAGGCAAGTAGCCTAGATTTAGATAAAATATTTAGTAAAAATTAAATTCTTGCCGTGTTTAACGATTTCACGTCAAACATGTGTAATAACCTAACCACAAAATTAAAATTTTGAAAAACTGCCGACCGCGACATAGTGGACAGATTTTCATGAAACATGGCTAACACTCTCGTCTAACTGAAACCCCTTCCCACTTTAGTTTTTTCTCACTCCCAACTTTAGTTTTTTTTGTCTGAAAGCTGAACTCAGCTTTCAGACAAAAAAACTAAATCTAAATCGCTTCATCCCTTCGGGAGCTACGATGCCACAGACAACACACACAGAGACAGACAGATAGACAAACAGACAGACAGACAGACACGTCAAACTTATAACAACCCGTCGTTTTTGCGTTGGGGTTAATAACTTCTGTCCACGTTTTTAGGGTTCCGTAGTCAACTAGGAACCCTTATAGTTTCGCCATGTCTGTCTGTCCGTCCGTCCGTCCGTCTCCGTCCGTCCGTCCGTCCGTCCGACCGACCGTCCGTCCGCGGATAATCTCAGTAACCGTTAGCACTAGAAAGCTGAAATTTAGTACCAATATGCATATCAATCACGCCGACAAAGTGCAAAAATAAAAAATGGAAAAACATGCTTTATTAGGGTACCCCCCCTACATGTAAAGTGGGGGCTGATATTTTTTTTCATTCCAACCCCAACGTGTGATATATTGTTGGATAGGTATTCAAAAATGAATAAGGGTTTACTAAGATCGTTTTTTGATAATATTAAGAGCGCTATGACAAAAAAAGGCGATATATTGTAAAATGCACAATATTTATCGACAAAATTGTACACTTTACTCATACTAAAAGACAGTGAAAGTACTTGTTTCAGTTAGAACATCTTATTAACTGTCGGTTAATTAAAAAACATATGGAAAAAAAAAGCTTTTTCAATTAGTAATGATTGTTTTCCTGATGCTCGTTTAGGAAAAACCGCGTGAAGCACAGAATTCGGAGCTCTTATTATCAACAATTTGATAAGCTCACTCTCATAAATGAGGTAAATTTAAGTTCCAAATATCTTGTACTTAAGGCCCATTAAACAATATTTATCATTTAATCCTTTGAAATTGAGAAATTGAAAGTAAAACGAACTCAATTTTGTCTTGAAAATACATTGAAACAAGTGATCATTTCTCCGAAAATCTACATGTTATCGAAGTTATTTTAGTATATAAATAATCTGTACAATCTGCTTAAATTGCTGTTATCCATTTGTCGTTATAATATTATATAATGATTTTTTGCCAATTTTTTGAAAATTAGCCTTCCTGTCGCTATTTAACCGGCGACGGACGCCTGCGATTTCAGTGCCGCGCCGGAGCTCGTATAGGTGAGACGTATGTCACTTCGCTCTCCGAGTTCTGATCGCAAACGTCGAGAATATTTATCGTTGTGTGGGTCGGACGCCTTGTTTATACACGGGCTATCCTCGCATTGTGTGTGTGTAAACAGCGACCAACGAATTTGATCCTAGATCCGTAAATATTTGCTTTTGTAATATTTTGTTATGTTTGAATGTTAAAGTATTACAACGTTATGATGATAAATATGTAAAAATTACAATACGGTCAAGATGATAAGACATATCAAGATGGTACTCGGGATCTGATGATGGAGCCAGAAGGTGGTCACCAGTACCAGTGAACCATGTAAGTAAACGACTTCGTGTTTAGGCTCGTTGGGTTCGTCTCAACAAGACCTTTGACAAGAGGTGGTACTCAGGGTCTGATGATGGAGCCAGATGGTGGTCACCAGTACCAATGAACCATATAACTAAACCCAGAGATGGGGAAATCGTAATCGATTCCGGATTACACGATTACTTGATTTTACTTTGTAATCCACTACTGGGTGTCAGATTACTTGTAATGTAATCAAGTGAAACGGTAAATTACCATTACATGTAAAGGAATCACTAATCATCTATACAATAATTACTATTACCAATAATTCGGAATCATAGTCGATTCAAAATAACTGAAATTATTGACTTGATTACTTTCAGATTACAAATATGTAGTACCTCAGATTGCTGACTGTCACTTTGACACAAAAGTCATCATGGGTGTCGTAAAATAGGTTTTAGGGGTGCTGATTCCAAAATTAATGACCAATGTGGAATCTGACATTGCTGACTGTCACTTTGACACAAAAGTCGTCATGGGTGTCGTAAAATAGGTTTTAGGGGGTGCTGATTCCAAAATTAATGACCAATGTTCAATCTGACGTTGCTGACTGTCACTCTGACACAAAAGTCGTCATGGGTGTCGTAGAATAGGTTTTAGGGTGTGCTGATTCCAAAATTAATGACCAATTTGGAATCTGACATTGCTGACTGTCACTTTGACACAAAAGTCGTCATGGGTGTCGTAAAATAGGTTTTAGGGGGTGCTGATTCCAAAATTAATGACCAATGTGGAATCTGACATTGCTGACTGTCACTTTGACACAAAAGTCGTCATGGGTGTCGTAAAATAGGTTTTAGGGGTGCTGATTCCAAAATTAATGACCAATGTGGAATCTGACATTGCTGACTGTCACTTTGACACAAAAGTCGCCATGGGTGTCGTAAAATAGGTTTTAGGGGGTGCTGATATCAAAATTAATGACCAATGTTCAATCTGACGTTGCTGACTGTCACTCTGACACAAAAGTCGTCATGGGTGTCGTAAAATAGGTTTTAGGGGGTGCTGATTCCAAAATTAATGACCAATTTGGAATCTGACATTGCTGACTGTCACTTTGACACAAAAGTCGTCATGGGTGTCGTAAAATAGGTTTTAGGGGGTGCTGATTCCAAAATTAATGACCAATGTGGAATCTGACATTGCTGACTGTCACTTTGACACAAAAGTTGTCATGGGTGTCGTAAAATAGGTTGTCATGGGTACTGATCTCAATATTAATGATCAATTTGGAATCTGATATTGCTGACTGTCACTTTGACATAAAAGTCGTTATGGGTGTTGTCAAATAGGTTTCCAGGGGTACTGTGCAATGTCAGGTTCCAAATCGGTCATGACTTTTTAAATCATTTCATTAATTTTGGAATCAGTACCCCTAAAACTATTTGACTACACCCATGATTCCTTTTGTGTCAAAATGACAATTAGCACTGTGAGATTCCAAAATAGTTATTAATTTTGGAATCAGCACCCCCGGAAACCTTTTTGACGACACCTATGACGACTTTTGTGTCAAAGTGACAGTCAGCAATGTCAAGATTCCAAATCGGTCATTAATTTTCAAATCAGCACCTCCGGAAACCTATTTGACGACACCCATGACGACTTTTGTGTCAAAGTGACAGTCAGCAATGTTAGATTCCACATTGGTCATTATTTTTGGAATCAGCACTCCCTAAAACCTATTTTACGACACCCATGATGACTTTTGTGTCAAAGTGGCAGTCGGCAATGTTAGATTCCATATTGGTCATTCATTTTGGAATCAGCACCCCCTAAAACCAATTTTACGACACCCATGACGACTTTTGTGTCAAAGTGACAGTCAGCAATGTCAGATTCCACATTGTTCATTAATTTTGGAATCAGCACCCCTGCAAACCTGTTTGACGACATCCATGACGACTTTTGTGTCAAAGTGACAGTCAGCAATGTCAGATTTCACATTGGTCATTAATTTTGGAATCAGCACCCCCTAAAACCTATTTTACGACAGCCATGACGACTTTTGTGTCAAAGTGACAGTCAGCAATGACAGATTCCAAATCGGTCATTAATTTTTAAATCAGCACACCCGAAAACCTATACTCGTGGTATATGCACTTGAAATGTGAAAGTGAAAATGCTAGAATGACATGTAAACCAAAAACAATTTGAGTGACATAAAGAAGTAAAGTAATAAGCCTGGAATCGAAGTAAAGTGGGATTCAAAATACTTAAGTACTTGATTACCGAGGAATCCATATTACAGGAATCTATATTATACCGATTCCAAAGGAATGGATTACAGAGGTAATCATAATACAGCATTACAGTAATTTTCATATAACAAAAGCAAATATTTGGGATGGGATCTACTTTTATAATTAATTTTTTAAATAAATTTTAACATAATTGATATTATTTTGCGCTACATTCTAGTATTTTCGTACAAAATAATGTTTATTAGAAATCAAAAGTTTATATCGAGATAGTAGATTGTGGTTGTTATCAAAATTCCATAGAAAGGATCAAGATTGTTTTGTCCATTATCGTAGTGCGAGCGAGTGATAAGACGTGCTAGAAAGGGTCGGCATATTGGGCTCGCGCGGCGGGTAAAATACCTAATTTCGCCCGACGCCGAAATGTTATAACGCTCTTAATATTTTCGGAAATAATCGCTCCTAAAGGAAAAAAAAGTGCGCCCCCCCCCCTCTAACTTTTGAACCATATGTTTTAAAAATATGAAAAAAATCACAAAAGTAGAACTTTATAAAGACTTTCTAGGAAAATTGTTTTGAACTTGATAGGTTCAGTAGTTTTTGAGAAAAATACGGAAAACTACGGAACCCTACACTGAGTGTGGCCCGACACGCTCTTGGCCGGTTTTTCTTATAATTTTCTGATGCTTTATTTCGTGCATGGTATAAAATATTTTATTTTCATTTTAGTGAAGTTCCCTATTGGCCACTCACCTCTTCCAACTGGCTAGGGTTGAGTTGGTTCTTGTCCACGATCCTTTTATAAGTCCTCATGCTCATGCCGGGGGGCACTTGGAACTCACTGTCGCCTGGATTTGGCAGAGCTCTGCAACAAATTAGAGATTATTGAGAGTTACGAAAATAACAAACATAGACAATATTAGTAAGTGTACTTTCGGCAATAGGGATGACGACTACATAAAAAAAATGGCATTCTGTTTAGTCCTTCAGTTAGATCGCCAAAAAATACTGAACACATATTTTTCGCTTTTTCTAATTAATGAAAAAATACAAAGATATAGAGCATCAAAGTTCCGGATCCTTGTGACGACACTTCTAAGTAAAAATTGTACGTAGGCGTGACGTCACGCGAAACTTCAACGCACTGTACCGTTGTCATTTTTCGTTTACGAGAAAAAATAAAAAATAAGTGTCTAAAATTCTTTGATAATCAAACTGACGGACTAATTCGTTTTTTTTAGTCGTCTCGCCTATTTTATAATATAGCATTTTTTTTACTCTGTCCGCTTTTCTAAGATCAAGTAAATCATAGAAAGTTTATGCTTAACTTTATCTTAAATCGGATAACCTTTAGTGCGTTTTCACATTATCCAATCCGATATCGGATGTCAAAGGATTTCAAAGGCAAAAATCAAAGATGGCGGCATAAATGTATGGGATATCGGTCCTACAACTACATCCGATATCGGATCGGATAATGTGAAAACGCACTTACTCGTAACTGGTATTCGTTAAAGATTTATTACATTCATGTGATTATTAAAGAAATGCTGGGATATTAGAAACATACATGAGACAGAAAAAAAGCTCATTGTTTTGCGATTTTTTTTTTATTATGAATGGGCTTACTCTTGACCACAGACTAGCCAAAGGCAAAGACGTGGCCTACGATGGAGTGAGCTCACCCAGAAGATGCCTGTTCACCCTTGATTTACTATCATGGTCACAATCACAATGTGGAGCAAATTATGTGAGAGTATGCTAATTTAGTGGTTTTCACTACATAATATTAGTGATTGAAGCACTCACCTGTAAGGCAGCAACAGTATGTCCGTGGCGAACTTTAGTACAAGTGAAGCCAGCTTTGGTTTCTCCTTAAGATTTAGCTCCGCTTCTTTGATGTCACCCAACAGCGGCATTATTAGTACCAATATTCTGTAAAAAAACTGATGCAGTAAAAACAGTGTGGGGCAATCAGTGTTGAATCGCTATGTCCTAGCATGGAGGAATAAGTAACGGAATAATAAACGCGAGTAACGCGAGTTATTTGCATAGGCATAGTTATAGTGACATCTAGCGACAATCACGGGTAAAATAGCGTGAATTATCAATACCACTACTCGATACTAGATGTCTATAGTGTCTCGTCTGCCAAAAATGTAATATTAGAATAGTTTACAACTTATATTACAAGCAGAAGGAATTGAAAACAGAATACTGATTTATACTATTGTAATATTAGCTAAAAATTGGTGAGCATTAGACTCTTCGTTCGTCGCGACATCTATTGACAAGTAGCAGTACTGATAATTTACGCTAGTTAACGCGTGATTGTCGCTAGATGTCACTATAACTCGCATTTACTGATGTATGGAGTTACAACTCTTCCCTTATTCCTCTATGATCCTGGAGCATTTCTTTTTTTTTCGTCACTTTTATGAAATGTGATATTTTTGAAAAAAAAAATGCAATTTCTACTCAGAATCACTAGCTTTTTCAATCCTAGTAGTTAAAAAATTTGTCCCATACGATTTTTCTTATTTTGTTACCATTTTCCGTATATGTTGTGTGGGGTAACAAAAAAAAGTAACAAAAATGTATGGACATTCTGGGACACTTTTTGTCTCCCAGGTAGATTGAAAGTACTCGTGATTCTGAGTACAATCGACCTAAAATTCCCTAAAAAAATCAAAATAAAAAAAATGGCAAAAAAAAAGAAATGCTCGGAAATGGTCAATGTAGACATACCTCGGTAATATGTTGTTACTTGTTTGCCACGCAAGGACATAGGAAGCCTTGCCAAATAATTGTATGTTTCAAAGAAATACACAAGTTTTTTTACGCGATAGGAGGCAATCAGGCAGACAGGTCGCCTGATGGTAAGCGATATGCCCGCCTATGGACACCCAAACAACAGAAGTCTACACTATTTTCTTGAAGGTTGATTGTAAGTGTAATAATCTGGTCAGGATGCAAAGATTCATTGCTAGCAAACAAGGAAGATAATTATAATACCGAGACAGACAAAGTTTAACTATACTAAAAAGAGTACCCCTGAAATATATGGGCCTTTTAGCCTTAAAACTAGATGGCGCTGTTTAGCAGCCTGGAAGTGGCCAAAAACATTTTTTCCCCAAATATTTTTGCGTGTTTTTATTTTTAACCCCCGACGCAAAAACGACGGTAAGTTTGACGTGTCTGTCTGTCTGTCTGTCCGTCTGTCTGTTTGTCTGTCTGTGTGTGTGTGTCTGTTTGTGGCATCGTAGCTCCCGAACGGATGAACCGATTTCGATTTAGTTTTTTTTATTTGAAAGCTGTGTTAGTCGGGAGTGTTCTTAGTGACCGGCCACATCAGAGCGTCGCGTGTCTCGGGGCGCGCAACGGACGTCCGCGCCACGCCACCTGAGTGTAATTCAAAAAGCGTCTCCTCAGTACATAGGAAGGACGTAAGACGCGCCCCAGGTGGCGTGGCGGCGGCGTCGCGCGCCGCGCGTGTCTCGGGCGCGTCCTTCCTATACAAAATGTACTGAGGAGACGCTTTTTGAATTACACTCAGGTGGCGTGGCGCCGACGTCCGTTGCGCGCCCCGAGACACGCGACGCTCTGATGTGGCCGGTGCCTTAGCCATGTTTCATGAAAATCGGTCCACTAGGTCGCGGTCGGGGGTTTTTCAAAATTTTAATTTTGTGGTTAAGTTATTTATAAGAACAAATGAGATGCTTCTTTATTTTAATATTATGATATCACGTCAATACACATTTTGAGAAAAATAAATTTGTAGGCATCATCAGTGTAGTTATGATAGTATTTAATAGGTGGCGCTAAAAATGAGATATGATTCGAGTATGAAGATTGTAAATCCATACTAATATTATAAATGGGAAAGTGTGTGTGTCTGTTTGTTTGTTCGTCTTTCAAGGCAAAACGGAGCGACGAATTGACGTGATTTTTAAGTGGAGATAGTTGAAGGGATGGAGAGTGACATATGCTACTTTTTGTCTCTTTCTAACGCGAGCGAAGCCGCGAGCAAAAGCTAGTCCTATATAAATTATCCTTGCTGGCAATGAAATTGAACCTGGAAATTTACTACGCAGAATTTTTATCATAGGTAATACTACTATATTAATGTTGCAGTTCTAACCTAACCTAACCGAAATTCTTGACAAAATGTTTTATTTGTTGAGGTCGCAGTTCTAACCTAACCAAACCGACTCTCTTAACAGCATTTAGTATGGGTGGATATTCTGATTTTAAGAAATATGCCAAATACAATTATGCGAATTAATTTTATTCATAAAAACAATCGGCGTAAACATAATTATGCGAACTTATTTTCGGACAATGTGTTATTCGTATTATTTTCGATTATGACAAATAAGTTTTCTGCCAAATTAACATTCGGCGAAAATCGATTATGCGAAGTCTGTTATGCGAAAATCGTTTCGGACAATTAAAGTTATGCCAAATAGAGGGAACCCAATTGAACCAACTTGTTGCACAAAATAGTTAAATGAATAAATAAATAAATATTGAGGACACCTTACACAGATCAACTTAGCCCTAAACTAAGCAAAGCTTGTACTATGGGTGCTAAGCGACGATATACATACCTTAATAGATAAATACATACTTATATACATAGAAAACATCCATGACTCAGGTAAATATCTGTGCTCATCACACAAATAAATGCCCTTACCGGGATTCAAACCCAGGACCGCGGCTCAACAGGCAGGGTCACTACCGACTGAGCCAGACCGGTTGTCACTGAGCGAGACCTCTGAGCCTCTGAGCCTGATAAATAAATAAATAAATATTACAGGACATTCTTACACAGATTGACCGAGTCCCACGGTAAGCTCAAGAAGGCTTGTGTTGTGGGTACTCACACAACGATATATATAATATACAAATACTTATATACATAGAAAACATCCATGACTCAGGAACAAATATCTGTGCTCATCACACAAATAAATGCCCTTACCGGGATTCGAACCCGGGACCGTGATCTTTGTTATAAATAGAAAAGTTTATTACCCATCCTGATGGCCCTGAGGCTTGTTTCCAATAGCTTCGAGCAAAGATGGCGCCAGAGTGAGCTGCTGCTCGCGGGGCAGCCTCGGGAATCCCATTGTGATGTAAATTATAGAGAAATTCTGGAAATAATACAGTTTGTTAAACCCGTGTGGTGACGGGTTAAGAATGTCACCACCCCCTTTCTTCCCGTGGGTGTCGTAGAAGTCGACTGTGGGATATGGGTTAAATTGTGGCGTAGGCGAGAGGCTGGCCACCTGTCACTGCAATGTCACAATTTCGTTATATTTCAACCCCGTTTTGCCAAGAGTGGCACTGAAACTTGAGTAGTTCATGTGCTCTGCCTACCCCTTTATGGGATACAGGCGTGATTGTATGTTGTTGTTAAAACATTACCAGATAAAAAATGGCACACTACATCAGAAATCAGTCATAATTTATAACCGCCGGCTTGTATGGCCCGGTTCCACCGACCAGGCAGCAGGTTCTGAGTTGCGAAAGTGTTAAAAATGGCAACTTGTCAAGTGTATTATAGGGTTCCGTAGTCAATTCCTAGTTGACTAGGAACCCCCTTATAGTTTCGCCATGTCTGTCTGTCCGTCCGTCCGTCCGCGGATAATATCAGTAACCGTTAGCACTAGAAAGCTGAAATTTGGTACCAATATGTATATCAATCACGCCAACAAAGTGCTTGCAAGTTTAAAAAATATGAAAAAAATCACAAATGTAGAACTTTATAAAGACTTTCTAGGAAAATTGTTTTGAACTTGATAGGTTCAGTAGTTTTTGAGAAAAATACGGAAAACTACGGAACCCTACACTGAGCGTGTCCCGACACGCTCTTGGCCGGTTTTATACACAAGCCATTGTACGTAGGAAGGTTAAACAATTGTTTACTCTTTCTATTTGTTTTTTTTTTAGTAAAATTCCTGGTTGCGAAAACTAAATTCCATTTAAATATAACAATTTAAAGTATTTTACAATAAACAAAGTTGTACTGAAGAGCAGTTTAGCATTTTGTAAACTAAAAATGTTTTTTGTGTTTACAACTTTGTTACTTATCATTATCACGTAACACTAATGATAGAACACTTACAATGATAAAGCTGTTGGCCTTCGGGTCCCTGTAGAGTTGCAGCAGCGTCTCCACAGGCAGCTGCACGTCCGCTCGGCACTTCACCCGCTTGTTCACATGCACCAGCAGCTCCATCACTTTTGTGCGCACCTACAGTAGTGAACAAAATATATTTATTTATTTTATTCTCTCTGGTCTAGTTCCAAGACAAGACCAGAGAGAATAACGCCCCCCTCTCTCCACATAAAAGGAATGGTGGTTAACAGTAGTGAACAAAATATATTTATTATGGCTAAGAAAGCCGATGGCAGATGAAACTTCAAAAAAAAAAAAAATTATTATTATTTCGTTTTAGACAGGCAGCTGATGCTGGTACGTCTAAATAATAGTTCACTTTGCACGATTTCACTTCTTAGATAGTTTGTCTAGTCTATTTTTAAATTGATTAAAACTGGTGGAGTTCACAACTTCAGAGGGTAATTTGTTCCAAGCTTGCACTGTTCTGTTTGTAAATAGATTGATAAAATTGTATTATAGGGCCCTCCCAATTTGCGTCTCGCAATAAAAAATATTTACTTGACTAAATTGAATCAAAGCTGTTCAACATACAACAGCATAGCATCGGGCCAACTGTATGGCAAAGCCTGAATTTTACATGTAAAACGTATTAATGGTGCAATAAAAAATATTTACTTATATCTATTATAATTACTAAATTGAATCAAAGAACTCCCGTTTGACATACAACAGTCATTATAATTAACTATGCAAATTGCCATGATTGGAATAAATTACCAACAAAAAAATAAAATAAAACTGGAACTAACACTTAGAAATTTAACAATGAAAGTTATGTAAAGTTTACATCATAATGGTTCTTTAAAATGATGCATCTTGACTTAATAACAATTATTCTACACCAGCATGATGCTGGCAGCATCTATTCAAAAGCAAAGCTTCGAGCTTAATAGGAATAATTTTTTTATTACCTATTATAAAAAGGCTTACTCACAGCCACAGACTAGCCGAGGCGAAGACGTGACCTACGATGGAGCGAGCTACTATTTTCATTAAACTAGACTTATACGGAGCGTCCGGGCTAATGTTTTATTAATATCAAATATTATACCTGTTCATGTGCTGAGGATAGCTTCAGTATCACAGGAGGCAAAAAACGTCCAAGACAACTCTCTAGCTGGTCATCAGTTTCTGCGTTCCCGAGCCGCAGGAACACTCGATCCAGCAACACTAAAAAGGAATACACTCGAAAAATAATGTAAACCATAGCAGCCGGGCCAAACATAAGGTTAACTTTAGCCTTTGTTTTGCTTCCTAAAGTTGTATAAATATTAAACTGAAACTTACACAAATCATTGGAACAATCATTTTCGCTATCACCCACTTCCATTTCCGACATAATTGAGGTTTTATTTGAGAAATCGCTTTCGATTTCTCGAAGATCGTCTCGAAATTCCAAAACGGAATGACAGGACAAAATATTATGATTTGACGTTTTGCGATAGTTTATGGTAAGAGTTTTGTAAAAAAAAAATATTATGCTCAATTTACACGAATATTTTACTTGAGTTCTAAAAGTAAAAATAATGTGGCAGCTTTTTGGTAGGAAAAACAAGAAAAAATGGTGGATTTGTAAAATAGCATATAAAGGCTAAAAAAATATTTGGCAGAAAATGTTTATCAACTTGTTATCAACTCACAAATCAATCATGTATAATTTGCTGAAATTGGTAAGCTTGGCAACACTAGTTAGTTGGCTTTTGCCATAGAGTATAGAGTTTGGCGTTCATTTTGACAATTTATTTGACATAACATAACCCG
Source organism: Leguminivora glycinivorella (assembly GCF_023078275.1). Taxonomy (NCBI): domain Eukaryota; kingdom Metazoa; phylum Arthropoda; class Insecta; order Lepidoptera; family Tortricidae; genus Leguminivora; species Leguminivora glycinivorella. Next base: position 1,138,285 of record NC_062975.1, read on the forward strand.
ATTTCTACTAGATTTGCGAGTGATGCGGCGTTATCAAAAAACAAAGCTTGTTTAATTTACTAGAAAACAAAACAATCGTGTTTCAATCATGGTGAAGCTTACAACGGAACTCATACAGAATTCTATGCAGTATATGAATCCCTGTCGGGATCGCGAGTTAGACTTGAGAGGTTAGAATTCATCTTCATACATAACCTTAGACTTATTTTCTCCTTTATTTAAAGTCCAAAGTGTTTTAGAACAAACGGTAATACCTTTAAGGTATGCTCTATCAGTCACTCCATTTTACCTTACATTAAACCGTCCTCAGGATAGCCTGGACACTTTTGTACTGCAATCTCACATATAGTTAAGTTTGATATTTGATACAGTAATATAGACTTGATTTATTTTTTCTACATAAATTATTGTTTTCCTTCATTAAACGGTACGAAATATCCTAATCCGATTTTTTTACAGGTTACAAAATACCACAAATAGAAAACTTGGGAGCTACCCTCGATCAGTTTGATACAATTGATTTCTCAGATAATGATATCAGAAAATTGGATGGTTTTCCCTTATTGAAACGCTTAAAATGCATACTATTGAACAACAACAGGATTGTGTAAGTTAATCCATACTATTATTATAAATGGGAAAGTGTGTGTGTCTGTTTGTTTGTCTGTCTTTCACGGCAAACGGAGCTATGAATTGTCGTAATTTTTTTAAGTGGAGGTAGTTGAAGGTATACAGAGTGACATAGGCTATTTATTGTCTCCTTCTAACACCCACTTCCCTAAAATGGGTGGTGGACAATTTGTATGGAGTAATAAATATAAAAAAAATATACAAATGAAATAATGGTGTAAAGTTGTGATACATTGTTTGATATTTGTTGTTGCTATTTGTTCAGGAGGATCGGTGAATCATTGGAGCAGTATTTACCAAATTTGGAGTCTCTGATAATGACCAACAACAATATAACTGAACTTGGTGATTTGGATCCTTTGGCTACATTGCCAAAACTAAAAACACTGTCCCTAATGAATAACCCGGTGGCAAATAAGCAGCATTACAGGTTGGTAGAATAAAATAAAAAGTGTCTTACCATCAGGGTCCTTATCCTTTATGTGAAAGTTGAGCATGGCCAATGGGGTATATCTGGAGAATTTCTCATAATTTCATCACTCATAAGACCTTATAGAATCAGAATATCGCTGCCACCATTCTTGTGATCTTTTTTAGAATATTCCTTTCCGTATGCAAACCCAGTGCAGTATTGTTTTACTTAAATATACCCCAAGGCCCCTACACAAATTAACAGTTTCAGTAATGGATTCAGATTTATATAAATATTTGTTTTATTGAATCATCAACATCATTCATTATTAGGCCTGTTACACCTTTGCAGGTGTTTTAATTTAATAATTTATTGGTAAATGGGATTCCTTAATTTAATAATTTAGTTTAGGTTGAGAAATGCTATAGCAGTTACATAGCTCCGTTACATGAAAAATAAGTTTCATGTGCTCTGCCTACCCCTTCATGGGACACAGGCGTGATTGTATGTTGTAGAGCTTACATTGCATTTAAAATGCCAGAACTGAGATTGCTCGATTTCCGAAAAATAAAGCAAAAGGAGCGAGATGATGCCAATGTCCTCTTCAAGAGCAAGAAGGGCAAAGAAATGCAAAAGGAGATCAATAGGAAGGCCAAGACATTCGTCCCTGGAGGAAACATGCCTGATAATAAAGTTACCAGTAAGTTTTTGACCATTTGTAGGCTTCCTTAAAAAGGTTCCTACTATCCAAGATTCCGACATATACTCTGATAAAATAGCCCATATAGCTTATGAAGCATAATGTACCATTTGGCCATGCGCGGATCCAGGGGGGGGGGGGGCACAGTCACTACGTCCGAAACCGGACGTTAGACATAGACATAGACATAGACATTTTATTAATAATATTATAAATATTACACGTTCATCAATAAAATTATTTAACAGCAATTAAATTAAGATTATTACAATTTCAATTTATTTACAACCACACTCTTGTATGGCGAAAACTCGCCCAGCGACTTGTCCGGCCTTAAAAACTATCTATCCTTTACATCATGGGAGTCAAACCTCATTTGTATGACCATTCAATAATATCACTTGTATTTTTACACATATTTTTAGTGATATGATATGATAATGATCTTATTAATTCGTATAACTCACCTTCCAGACCTCACTCCTCAAGAGATCCACAAGATCCGGGAAGCCATCAAAAACGCCTCATCCCTGGCAGAGGTGGAGAAGCTCACAAGAATGTTGCAGTCGGGGCAGATTCCTGGACAGAAACCGTTACAGGCACAGCCGACAAATGGCCAGCGTAAGATAGCTTTCTGTATTACCCATTTGATAATATGTATAATAATAATAAATAAGCCTATCTACGTCCCACAGCTGTGTACAGGCCTTCTGTCACGCATGAGAGGGCTCAGGGCTATAGCCCCCACTAGCGCAATGCAGATCCGAAACTTCACATACTATAGAAAAACAAGTGCAGTGATATACACGCATCAGCTATCAGCTGCTATATTTAAAGGTTTTTTTATTATTTCAATGTGCTTTCATGATCATTCAAAGAACGGTAAATTATTTTTGAGGCTGTCGCATATCTCCTGCAATTTTTTTAATGACATTTGACAAATGGTCATACCTATCCTTTGACCGTTTTTTTAGTCTTGGCTGCTCTCAGTGGGAGTCTTACAGTATAAACACTTGTTTACTAGAATAGTATAAGTTAGCATATGATTTATTACAGCTTGACATCATTTATCACCAAGAATATGATACCAAATAATCATTTCCACAGGAGTCCATCATCAGAAAGTGGGTCCTGGATGATGGAGATACTCCTGAGGGTGAAGGATGGTGCCTAATGAATATTTATTGAATCAGTAGATTTTAATTTAATCATTACTTTTTAAATCGCAGGATGACACCGTTCGGCACCATATCTCGGTTGATCGCCTAACCTTCTTCATATTTTAATTATGAATCTGGAAAATTCGTGCTTTTATCAGATAAAAAAGACAGCAGCATATTCAAATATGTTTTCTATTAAGTCCATAATCATGAGACTACCAGTGGCCCATTTCTCAAAACTGAAAGTTATAAATTACAAGCGGAAGTCTTGTAAATTGTAACTTGTGGCTTCGAGAAATTGGCCTCAGACGTCTCAAAAGGAATTATCAGTCTCTTAATCCACTTATTTGTATGAAATACTTGATGGATTCTTCTTGGGTTTAAAAAACAGAATGTTAATAGTTAGGGGGCAATATGCTGACTGAAAAAAAAAACAATAAGCTATAGTCTCGATTTATCTATACCGATGTTGAATGGGGGAGGGGTAAGACTTAACCGAGTATTAACATACTAATGATTACTTTCTTTAATTTCAGCGGAAGACGAGGAAGAAATGGAAACGGACCAGAATGGCCTGTGAGAATGCGAATAGTGTTAAGAACAGATACATTTCCTTTACTTTAAGATATATTGTGTGCCGTTGAGCTGATAAGAACATACTACAATTATGCTGTAAGGTAGATACTACACAAACCTTATTTAGCGAAAGAACAGATACACACTTTCTTATTAGCGAAACGATTTTTTAATAAATCAAGTTTAAAGTCATTAAATCGTTTTATTTCAAAATTCTTAATTTTATCATACAGTCATGTTTCTTTAAATATTAATTCATTCGTTTAAGCGTAACCAGCACGCATTTCATGTCATATTACATTGATTTAATTATAAATATAATATATCAGCTAAAAAAGCTACGTCCTTAGTCCTTACCACGAGTGTGACACTTCTATATTCGCTAAAGCTGAAATTATACTTGCATGTTATTCTGTGCTGTGCAAAGTAAATTAGTTGGGTCCAAAACTTGCAGGTCTAAATTCAGCTTCATCCGCGTAATTGGCTTTGTTTATATCTCGCTGACACAAATATACCTAAATCTATAGAAAGTAAAGTTACGGACAAGCGAAAACGTTAGCGTCAAACTAAAAAACATCAGAACTCCTTAGCAACTTGATAGAGTAACTCTTCATTCCCCGCATCTAACAACACAGTATACACCATGGGCAGAATGACCTGTCGACCAATAAGTTCTTTACCGTTGGCCGCTTGGTTGGTAGAATTGACAGCATGGAGTCGATTAGATCCTGTACACCTCGGTCGTACATCGTCAAGTCTATAGGATGTACACTTTCGCTCGTTATAGCTTTTACTAGGCCGACTAAAGTCTGAAAAAGAGTAAAATTACTAAAATATAATTTTTATTGTAGAGTACGAGTTCATAAATATGTGTATTGTAACGAGTTACGGTCAAGAAATGTGCACATAATTTATGAACTCGACTGTACTTTTAAGAAATTGAGAATTTCCTTCGATTTCGAAAGTATCATCTTGGATACCTCTTCTCATCTACATTTATGTCCGTGACCGTACTTTGGTAGTTATGTCTGTAGCAGACAGGCCGCCCACGCGATGGTAAGCGATCACTGCCGCACATGGACACTCGAAACCAGGGGCCCATTTCTCTAACCTACAATTTACAAGGGGCCCATTTCTCAAAACTAAAAGTTACAAGCGGAAGTCTCTTTAGTAGAGGAGTGGAATGAGAATTTGTATGGGGGGGGGTCATAATAATTCCCACAGAACCGAAGTTTGGTTTTTTTAGTTCTTTGTGTGTGTCTTTTTGACATACTAAAAATATAGTAAAATACATGTAAAATATATTTATGCAAAATGCGTTTTTTCGACCGCCAAAAGTTGATTTTCCAAGATTTTTCTCCCGCGGACGCGCGTTATCCTGCGAGCTAGCTGAGGACTGTTAAGGGTGCCTTTCCACCAGAGATGTGTTATGGATGCTTCTGATATCCACAATCAGCTTAGTCGAACCCGTTCCTACTAGCGCTACGCTTTGTGAACAGTGAACATGATTAGTGCGGATATCAAACAATATCACGTTGCGCATCTCTAGTAGAAAGGTACCCTAAAGGGCCAGCAACGCGCATGTGGAGGCTCTAGATTGGCAGGCGTCATAGGCTACCGTAACTGCTAATCACCAGGCGGATCGTACCCGTATTTACCATGGTGTGGGACATATGAAAAAAATTACATTGCTGAAATTTATGTTTTAATTACTTCCTTTCATCAAATTTATGATTTTTATCATTTTTTATTTTACCAAAATAGTAAAAAATATTTATATTACTGCTAAACATCAACGCTATAAAAAAATTTGCCGCCTAATTCCCCATAAGTTGATACCAGAGACGATTTTTAAATTTTAGGATTTTTTTTCCAGGTTTTTTTGGCGGTCGAAAAAACGCAATTTGCATAAATATATTTTACTATATTTTTAGTATGTCAAAAAGACACACACAAAGAACTAAAAAAACCAAACTTCGGTTCTGTGGTAATTATTATGACCCCCCAGGCTTTACCTCTACTACTTTCCAACTTGTCATATTAGACATTGACAGCCACTTGTAAATGGGCCTCTGTTCTGGCCCAATTCTACAAGTTACAATTTGCAAGGGTTAGAGGTGCGTTGATTGGATTTGTTTTTATTAATTTCTTGTAGATTAGTGTTTTTAACCCCCGACGCAAAAACGAAGGGGTGTTATGTTTGACGTCTGTCTGTCCGTCTGTCTGTCTGTTTGTCTGTGTGTGTGTCTGTCTGTGGCATCGTAGCTCCCGAACGGATGAACCGATTTTGATTTATTTTTTTTTGTCTGAAAGCTGAGTTAGTCGGGAGTGTTCTTAGCCATGTTTCATGAAAATCGGTCTACTATGTCGCGGTCGGGGGTTTTTTCAAAATTTTAATTTTGTAGTTAGGTTATAGACAGCTTACCTCTGATTCAAAAGGCCTTTTATGAGTGCACATTTCATACAATAAACACCCTAAAGCCCACACATCGCTTTTGGTATCATACGGTTTTCCTTCACATAGTTCTGGCGCCAAATAATAAGGAGTACCAATCACAGTTGAGGTTTTCTTAGCCCTAAAAAATAACATTATTAGCAACGCCATCTTTTGGGAAGAAAAATCCATACTAATATTATAAATGGGAAAGTAAATGTGTCTGTTTGTTTGTCCGTCTTTCACGGCAAAACGGAGCGACGAATTGACGTGTTTTTTTTAAGCGGAGATAGTTGAAGGGATGGAGAGTGACATAGGCTACTTTTTGTCTCTTTCTAACGCGAGCGAAGCCGCAGGCAAAAGCTAGTAGAATATATTTTTAGGAAGGATTACTTACGAAGCCAACATTTTCGAAATACCAAAGTCACCTATTTTGACCAAAATGCCATGTTTGCCGGTTAAGAGAATGTTATCTGCTTTTAAATCTCTGTGGATCACATTGAGACTATGTATGTAGTTGACGCCAAGCAGGATTTGTGACAAGAAGAACATTATTTCCTGGAACAGAGAGTTAGTAGGTAGTTAGGTTACCTACATACCAAAGACATTATGTAACTTTGTATAGTACGGATAAAGTCTAAGAAATAAACGTACCTCAAAGCCCTAGAGAAAAAGGTACGGTGGCCTAGATGGCGTTACACCTTTGGGGAATGCGCTAATATTAATATTTGACATTTTAACATTATATCAAGCTAAGAATATGGGCCAAATTGTCAAAACTGAGGTTCAAAAGTTTTAACCTTGTGTCAAGAGATGGCAGTCTATGGACTGTGATTAGGTGATTACACATTTTACTTTGACACTAACTCTCTATAATACTCGATCCTCTTTGTACACACATGACATAATATATTATGTTAAGTTCAGAGCAAGGATAATTTGTATCGTTCTTGGTTCAGAGGGATCACATTGGGTGAGGCTCGTATTGTGCATCACATTGTGATGTCGAAGTACAGCCAGAAACCCATAAGGGTGAAGAAAAGTTTCTGTCATGATCGCTAGATGGCGCTGTTCCAAGTAGTAAAAATCCTGAATCGCGCTGTTAAGATTTTTCTTGGGATAATAACCCCAGTTGTTGTGCAACTGAGATTTGAATTTGAAATAACGGAGAGAATGTAATTTACCTGCTGTTTAATTAATTTTGGATAGCGATGATACATGCATTCAGCCAGGTTACCACCCGTAGCATACTCCATGGATATCATAACATGTTGATCAGTGTAATAGCAATCATAGAATTTAATTATATTGGGGTGGTTCATAGCTGATAGGATAGCCACTTCATTTTCAATGTCCTGAAAAAATATAAGAACATGTATTATATGAAGAAACATTTGGCATTGTAACTAATTCAGATAAAAAAAATTAAGATTCAAAAATAATACACTCACTTTCTTATGATCTTGTATCTTTATGTCCAATTGTATATCTTTTACTATTGTAGCTAAATGAATATCACGCCTTTCGCATAAAAATACATTTCTGAAACAGGAGTTTATCATAGAATCAAATATACTTACAGTGGTACCTAACTTCTTTAAAATAAACTGAAGTAGGTAAGAACGTAATGTTGCAGAAATTATTTAAAAATAGAAAGGTGATTCATTAAATTACGTACCCATAAGTGCCCTTTCCAATGGTTTTCAAAATATGTAGATTATGTTTTGTATACCTTGCTACAGTATCCATTTTAAAAAAGGAGTTCAAAATAAGCACGATGCAGGGTCGGTTTCTCAACGGTTATGTAACTTTTTTGTGTAGGAAGTACATATTGTATAGATTATTTTCCAACTACCCTCCTTCATACATTTAGGTGCCGAAGAGTGAAACTGTTGAAACACACCCAATTAACAGTAGAATAGGCGTGAAATTAAAATTTTGTATGTGAATTCTAATTTTAATTTGCGACCTTTTTCTACTGACATGTTCGCCTTGTCAGAGTATGTATGAACAAGTGAGTATAGTTTTGACTATTCTGTTCTGCGTGAAATGAAACGTTACATAAAATACAGCTGTCAAGCTGTCATATCATTTTGTCTATGGTCGATCAAAAATCTGGGGTATCGAACAAAACCCAGTTCATAAAAATCATTTTTAATTATTGGTTACCGAGTGTTTATTCACCTAAATCCCAGTCTGGCTAAACTTTAAACATGGGTCAGATCATGGGATCATTGAACGCTCGCGATGTGGGGCTCGTCATGGACGATAAGCCTACCTTCGACCCGCAAAGTGGTTTTACGAATGAGCGAAAACAACGAGGTATTCGTCTGATAAACTGGAAAATATACACTTAAATTGACTAAAAACAACGTAGTGCTTCAGTCACTGTCGATTTTTAATAATTTGTTTTGATCTGGTTGAATTTTTAGTGCCTATTATATAATTGTTTTTGTTCAGGTTATAACCACAAACTATGTTGATTTTACAGAAATGGTAGCAAAAGAGGAGGATTTAGTGTCCGCCCGAATCCCCCCGAAATTCCGTGATTACTGTGCCCACCATTTACTGGAATACCAAGTATGCAGATACGATAAGATGCCGATGCTTTACAAATGTGCCCATGAAAAACATAATTATCTGAACTGTGAACAACAAGAGTAAGTATTGGTCTCTATTTGTTATATTTCTTTTGAAAGCTGTTTATTTTTACTTTAATTTTTAAGTTCTGATTCTTTTAATTTCATCACGAAAATTATTGTGTGAGTATTTTTATGTGTGAATCTCGCATATTAATTTCAGTTTATATAGTTTTTATTCATATTTTTGGTTATAGATGCTGGATGAGTGATTATATAAACCTAAAATTGATTACGGAAACAATGTGTTGTCTTCTATGGACTTGCATGAACTCAAAATCCTTAACTTACTGTATAAAAGTAATAAGATGAAAATGAAGCACCGCTAAAAGTACCTACCTCTTTTGTGTCACATGTATTTAGAAATCTATTTATTAATACCTATATTTTAATCTGGTGGATATTTAGAATTTTCAGAAATTAGATTAATCTTTAATTTAATTAATTTTTTCAAGTAGGATTATTTCACTCAGTATTTAATTTGTAGACATATTAGTTTTAGTCTTTACACATTCTGTACCAGTGACCTGATAGGGTTCTCTTTTTGTTGTTGTTTTTTTTTTATATACAGTATTTTGCATACTCATAGTCTCAACATGCTGACAATGCATTGAGTTAAACTGTTGGTATCATATTAACCTTGAAAGAAAATATTATATATAAAAAAAAAAAAACAATTTTCAGTTAAGTGTTATATTAATATTTTACAGCTATGTTCTGCGCATGAAAGAATTTGAGCGTGAGCGTCGCCTGCGAAAACGTGAGCAGAGACTGGTTGGAGCCGCAGCATAAATCAGTGGAGGAAACAGTAGTTTTATTTGTTAAATATACAATTCATACTTGTGAATGTAAATAGATCATCAAATAAATTCTTGTTTATTACTATTTATTTTTAACCTTTGCAAAAATAAAATAATTGAAAAGAGAAAAGGAGCTATTCAAATATAATTATTCACATTAAACCTGCAGTAGTAGCCTTTTATTTTATAACAGTGAGTTTCTAGAATTTACATATTTATTTTATACTTCTTATGACCATCATAGGATAGCCAACATAGATAAAAAAAAATGTCTTCAATTTTCAAAAAAGGGAAGGAAACGACTATTCAGGCCCTATCTGATTAATTCAGTGAAAAAGAAGAGATCTGACTCAAATGAGATAATAGTCGCGCCCCTTCTGTGTTATTGCCACAATCATCCCACAAGTTTCATACTAGGCTTTGGGAAACCCACTTTGTTAGTATAATTTTTTAGGGAAGATCTATTATTTTTCAATAATTTTTATACATATTATTCTTAAATAAGTAAAATAGGCAGCGAAACCAAAGAGCATTTAATCACTAAGCGAAACCACATAAATTCAATATTGTATAGTTTACTATAAGCAATCATGAAAGCCAACATAACAAAAATAGTGACTTTGTTTTCGTCTCACAACATTTTTTACTTTTGCATTTTTGGTAAAGCTTATGCAGTAAGGCTCCCCACAGACAGTCTTAAAAATTCATAATCTTAAAAAAAACTTGTATGCAATCTGACAGTTCAAACTGACACTGACAAGACACTGACAGATTTGAACTGTCTAAGACTGTCTGTGGGGAGCCTAAGTCTATGGTTTGCGGATGACAACACTAAATAAAATCAATAATGTTGCCATTGTCTAAAAAAAAATGCTTCCGTAACTTATATATACGCAGCCACATGGACTACGGCTCATTCATTCTAGAACCATGTAACAAGAAACCCCTGGAAAAGTTAGACCTCATACAGGCTAAATGCCTAAGAATCATACTTGGTGCTATGAAGTCAACTGCAAAGAACGCCATGCAGGTGGAATGTGTCGAGCCTCCACTTGCACTTCGTAGACAGTATCTTGCCGATAGGTTCCTCATAAAGGCTCTCTCCAACTCCAATCACCTGCTGATCCCACGCTTGCGGTCTCTTGCTTTAACGGTCACTGAAAACACATATTGGATGCATAAGCCATTCCCTAACATCATAATAAGTTTTTCTAAATTAAATAATTTAAACCCTTTTATAATGTACAGCTCAGGAACAAACCCCATGTATGAATCAAAATTTGAAACTTTAATTTTCTCCCCTCATATCATTTTGGATCTGGGAATATACAAGGATGACCCAGGAGCGCAGAGTAAATTCAACAACCTCTTAAAAAAATGGCCAGGATACTTACCAGTGTTTACTGACGCTTCCAAAATAGATTCCGCAAATTGTGTTGGATCAGCAGTAGTGATTCCCAAATATAACATTGTCTTAATGTTCAAGTGCCCTCCACAGTCCTCGATATTTACAGGTGAAGCTGTTGCTATCTTAGAGGCTGTAGCATATGCTGACTCCCATAATATACAAAAAGTGATCATTTTCTCTGATAGCAGGAGTTGCCTTCAAGCTATTATGGGCAATCAGTTCAAAATGAAGACAAAGTACCCATTGATTCTGCAAATAAAGGCTTTGTTAAGAAAATGTGACACAAAGGGATTAAAAATTACTCTTGCATGGATACCCAGCCATTGTGGTATTGACGGTAATGAATCTGCAGACTCACGGGCAAAGAAAGCTATTGAGTTGGGATCACCAGGCTACAACAGTATATATAGTTCTGACCTTCTTAGCAATGCTCAAACTGATTTAGTCACCACATGGCAAAACCGTTGGAATTCTTCCAGACTGGTAGTAGGAAAACATTATGGGCGTATTCAACAGAAGATTACTCGTAAGCCATGGTTTTTCAGATTTCGTACTCAGCCAAAATGGGTTACCTCAACAATATGTCGGTTACGCCTAGGACCAGTTTGTACGCCTGTGTTCCTTGCTAAGATACATGTCCGGGATACTTCATTGTGCGAATGTGGGTTGGACGAAGGCACGGTAGATCACATTTTCTTTTCTTGTTCGAGATTCAATTACTCTTTGTATGACGTTTTACCTGTTACTATTCCGCGTCCTGTTAATTTCAATACACTTCTCGCTCTTATGGATCCTCCCTTAACGGCAATTCTAATTAAGTATATACACGTACATAACATAAAACTGTAAACTTCAGTCTTAGTCATTGTTAAAAATATGTTGGTACAGTGTCATATGTGTTATGTAATATGTTTTGTTTTTGTCTGTGTCGCCCATAACGTTGTTATTTTTTCGTTTTAGGTTCCCAACCTATCCTTCCAAAAACATTATCAAAATTGCACCGAACACTCTCGTTAAAAAATAAAAAAAAAGTCAAAAGTCTTCACCTCGACATTGGCAGAATTCACCCCGCTTAAATTAGCGAGGAGTAAAAGCCATGAAAAAAAAAAAAAAAAAAAAAAAAAAAAAAAAAAAAAAAAAAAAAAAAAAAAGATTATGAATTTTTAAGACTGTCTGTGGGGAGCCTAAGTCTATGGTTTGCGGATGACAACACTAAATAAAATCAATAATGTTGCCATTGTCTAAAAAAAAATGCTTCCGTAACTTACACCGTATTGATGTAAGTCAAGAAGGATGTGTTTTGTATCCCGGGTTATTTATGACGAGGTTAAAGTCTCGTGCACAATTCTATCAAATGACATGCAATTACACACCTTAAGTACAGAGGTCACTCAAGAGTCATCTGATAGCTTTTCTTGTGACATCTTCTGACAATTTTTGTAAACACACGCTTGTCGAATAGGCTATTTACTGCGGAAGTAATGGCTTCCCTAAAATTTAATTGCAGATATTATTTTGTAGTGATAATTAACAATTAAATAAATAACAATATAATGTAATGTTTTCCGAATTGAGGAATTGCTAAAGGTGAATATTATAGGGTGTTATCCGGCTTATTTCAACTCTTATTTATACAATTTCTCTAAGCCGTGAAATAGCTACAAAGAACGTAAGGATCTCAAAGAGAGATTTGTTATGTTTGTTTATAATATATAATTATAAACATTTTCAACGTTTTTAAAAATAAAATTGAGCTAAAGTTGTATGTGAATTGTTTTAGGGTAAGTTGTATGAGAATGGCATTTTGAGTACGAAATTCCCACTTGCATCGCGGGATATGAAAGAAAGATATTTGGATTTCGAAGCGTGAACGAGAAAACCATGAGTGACGGAAGCGGCAGCAGTTCTGGCAACAAGAGAAAAGGAAAGAGTCGCGATGAGGAGGGTTCTGACGAGGACACTTGGGACAGCGATGACGACGACGACACCATAGCCAGGATCCAGCGAGCGCACTTCGCCCAGGCCGCGGCCATGCGCGGCCGCCGGCGCTCCAACCCGCGCCCGCGGCCCATGAGCAACAAACGGAAACTAGAAGCAGTCAAACAATTCCACGATTTCACGAAAAAACTTAAAAAAGACACTGGTGTAACTATAAGAAGTCTTGTTGGTAACAATATATTAGAGTTAAGTGATTTTTCAAGTGAGGACAGTAAATCGGACAGTGACGGTTTGTCAGAGGAGGAGTTTGTGGTGAACCCAACTGCCGTTGAGGAGCTGAACCAGGAGGATGAGAGTTACATAGATCCAGAGACTGGTGATTTTGTACAAAGTAAGAAGAGTGTTGAGAAGCCGCCTAAACCTGCCAGTCCAGAGCCAGAGCTCGTGCCTGCCGTAGCGGAGTTACCTGAGGAGAAAAAAACATTATCTATAAGTGATATTATTAGTGATGGTGACTTAGATTTAACTAAAAATGTGGAGATTTCAGAAGTGGAAGAGAGTGAGTTGTGTCCAGAAAAGGCAGAAGAGTTATTAGACATGAAAAATGAGGGGGATAGTCAAGATTTTGATATTACAGAGAAGTTGAAGGAAATGGGTGAGATTAGTGTTAAGCCAATAAAGAAAGATGATGAAGAAGACAAACCACCTAGTGAGGAAGATAAGAACGCTGAGGCTGATGATGATGTAAGTATTATTTGTATTTCATACAAACATAACCTAAAAGTACCTATATTTGCTGTTTCTTTAGTACATGATGCAATAATGTTTGGTATGTATAATAAAGGGGGGTCAAAAGTGGGTCGAAACGGTTCGTGTAAATAGTGCACGGCATGCGCGCGGCCTGTTGCTGGAACATGGCCTGCGCACACCCCGCTTAGATCCTGTAAAGCTGAATGTAAGGGATAACCAACTTTTGACCCACCATTTTGAGTGTTGCATATTTCATAAGGTCTCTGAGTTAGCAAACAAGTTGGCTTCTAATATCCACTGTTTGTTAGGTTTCCTTTATAGTTTATAGTTTTCAACCTCATTTAGTAAAAAAGATTATTTGTAATGGGTTAAAAACAAAGAAGAAACATTCAAATAATCCACCTAATATATTTAGCTATAATTTGTATTTATTCAATGCTTAATGAAACAGCCAACCAAACCAGCATTTAACACATACAAAATACAAAAATGTATACTACAAAAGGCTACAAGGGCTCTTTTAGAAGCCAATAGAACATTACATGAAAAAAAACACATTAAGATATAAATGCAATAGTTAATACCTGGGGCCCATTTCTCAAAACTGAAAGGTACAAGTTACAGGTGGAAGTCTCTTTCCAACTTGTCATATTAGACATTGACTACCGCTTGTAACTTTCAGTTTTGAGAAATGAGCCCCTGGAGTGGGTAAACATTGCATTTCAACTGTGCGAAACATTAAAAAGGGCTATACCATCACATAATCCATATGTTTTCTTATTTATAGAAGAAACAAAATAGCAACGCGCTCAACATGAGACGAAACATCCGAGACGTGATGGATGAGAAGAATCTGGATGCATCCACCCTGGCTGCTCAGCGGCAGGAGTCGGAGCGTCTCGCGAGAGTCCAGGAGCAACAGAGAATCATCAGAGAGGTAAATATTACGATTTTAATAGTTATTTAATTTACAAGGGGGCAAAGTTTTTCTTTAACTGCTCATGCCAATATTGATACACGGGCAAGCAAAAGATTTCAACAGTCTTGTGGATAAAATTCAACTTTCTCAATTATTTTCGAAGAATCTAAAGAGCCTTCACCAGTTGGTGTGATGAAAAACATTTTTATAGGTAAACCTATAAAAAATGATGCAATCCGAAATAGGACTTTACAATATAGTCAATATAGTTGATAGCTCACCGCTGGGCGAGTAACTATAAACATCGCCGTGTCTCTTTTATTTACGCGGGAGTGATTATCTTTTGTTCGTTTTTATAGCCGATAGCTCATAGTTTACTAGCTCGCGGTGGGACCAGTGCCTAAAGGTGACAAATATAGTTCAATTTGCAAATAGATAAATAATAGAAAACTACTTGTAGGATGAATGACTGATGCTTGTGCCTGCTTTTGGAGATCTACAATTAGTGTTCAGTGTAGTAGAGGTCTTCTTTTATCTGAAAATAATATCAAAGAAGGTCCCAAGAAACCAGTAGCAGATTGTGTTTCTGCTTTACACTATTGACTTGAGCTCCATATGTAAATGTATTGTGTATCCACTGAAAACGCGTGCCATATATGACCAATGTACACTCTTTAATATAATAATACAAAAAAAGTAAAACATGGAAAAAAATGAGTAGTTGAAAATGGCCCCCAGTCATACTTGTCCACGCTATACCTTATTTTTTTTCAATTGCTGTACAGACTTGAATCATTTGTTCATTATTTTTCAGGTACAAAGACAAATAGCGATAAACCGACAGAACAAAATCCACCAGAAAACATTGTCACTATTGCAAGGAGGCTCTTCCATATTGAAGAAAGGGCCTGGACAAAAACTCAAGTATGTATTTCGAAACATATTATATTTGTACTTAGATAATTATGCATTATATTAGGCAAGGCTGCGGATTCACAAAGCTGTGCACAGAGGCGCATGGAAGGATGGGATTTTGAAACCAATCAGTGGGGCAAGATTTTACTACATACAAACCATGATGATATTGATACAATGCTAAATAAAAAACGTTCTTGCCAACATCATGCTGTTGCCTCGTAATGCTCAGCTTTGAAGCAAATGCAGCGTAAATCTGAAGCATAATAAAATCTTGTGTTACAATAAATGTGGAGTTTCATACTAATACTAAGTATAGACGGCAGCCGTAAGCGGGGGCGATAGGTCCGATCGCTGTGTCTTGCTTCAATCTACGTGTAGAAATGTCCAAAAATTTGATTATGATGTGTCATTTTTAACCCCTGACGCAAAAACGACGCGGTGTTATAAGTTTAACGTGTCTGTCAGTGGGTGTGTCTGTCTGTGACATCGTAGCTTTCGAACGGATGAACCGATTTCGTTTTTCTTTGTTTTGAAAATTGAATTAGTTGGGAGGATGAAAAACGGTTTTTCTTTTTTCATTTTTTTGATTTTTTTGTTGTATCTCTAAAATGTATAATACATTTCCAGCTTACCCAACACAGTGCTAGTAAAGCTGCCGTCTGGCGAGATGAAGAAAACCACAATGCGATCGGGGCAGGTGGAGGTGACCAAGCTCCCGAAGCCGACCACCTCTGGTGCTGCCAAGTCCATGAAACCTGATCAAAAGACTGATAAGAAAGAGGTATGGTTATATTTCTTTTTTTCATATTTCTAACTAATATTTGCTGGCGGCCTCATACGCTGGGATAGAATGCGGAAGACTGAGCTGAGTGGCTCAAGATAGAAAGGCGTAAACGACATAAAGAGGTTAGATATAATTTTAAATACAGTCCCATTTTTATGGGCTATACTTAAAGAAGCGTCTTTCGTCTTAGCTAGAGAATAAACTAAAAAAGCGCTACATTTTTTCAAAAATTTACCTATTGTTTAATTGCAGGTAGTGCGAAATAGGTTGTTAACTTGACAGCAGGTAGTGGAAATAGTGGACAGCAGCAGCGGTGAAGACTCATCATCATCAGCGTCTGATTCCGATGATTGCATCATCATGCTGTCAGGCGACTCTATAGAGTCCACTGTTTGCATGCACAAAACTCAAGAGACGACTGGTCTGGCTCAGTTGATAGTGACTCTGCCTGCTAAGTCGCGGCCCTGGGTTCGAATCCCCGTACAGGTTGAAGAGGATGCATTTTTGTCTATTTAAGTCTCATAATTCGTAACACCACGCTGGTAAATATTTGAGGCCTTTGTTCATCCGGACAGTGCCTGGACACTCCATACCTTGGACTTCCTAAACAACTGGCCGGAAGTAACGGAGAATCGGGAATTATGGAGAAAACAGCAATGGACAAAAAAAAATATTCGTTATTTTTCAGGTCTCCACGTAAAAGATGCTTACAACACGCCGGACGAACAGGGCCGAGTACTCATTAACCTCGGACATCCCGAAAACGAAGAAGACATCTTTTTAGCTCCTCAGATTGCAAGGGTCATAAAACCACATCAGGTACATCTTTTTCTACACTGAAAAATCTAAAGACGATGCGACTGGCTAAGCTATAGCTGGGCCATTTTTTTTCAAAGTTGTCCACCCTTCTTTTTTTTTGCATTTGGAATTTTTTATGTGTTTTCCACTCAGAATCGAGAGCTCTTTCAATCCTTAATAGGAGAAAAAAAGTGTCCCAAGGTTTTTTTTCTATTCCGTTACCATTTTTTCATACATTTTGTATGGCGGTAACGGAATGGAAGGTTCAAAAAAATGTTTGGAAATCTTGGGACATTTTTTTTTCTCCTAAGGGCATCGAAAGAGCTCTCGATGCTGAGTATGAATCGCGTAAAAAATACCCATGTTACAAAAAAAGTGGGGTGGACAACTTTGAAAAAAATGGCGCTATGAATCTTTTTGAGTGTCTCCAAAGGCAAATTATATACACTAAACGGCCATAAAGAATGCACATTGCATATCGGTTTTTCGTCTTCGTTGATCCACACCTCGGGCACTGGCGATCAAATACATGAAAGAAGCGCGTTCCTAGCACACAGTCTAAGCTCGTGTAGGTGAACGCGTACTATGCTTGTATGAGTGAAATATGACAGGCGGTAACTGTGAGGTAACCGAGAGCGGGTGGGCGGCGCTTTCTGCGGGCAGCGGGAATGGCCATGCTGTACTATAGTACTCTTTATTATACTGTGGTAGAGCGTTGTCTCTTTCTTGCTTATGTGACGTTAATTGTCTCTTTCCAAAGACCGATGTGCATTCTTTATGGCCGTTTATATTGCTGAAAAACTATGTTTCCAATGCCCATTGCTGAAAAACTATGTCTCCAATGCCTGTTGATAGATAATTTTAGTCCTAAAGCAGGGGCGGCTCACTCCGCGTTTCTTCCGTACATTTCGACGGCCGCGAGTTCGCGGCCCATAAAGTTTGTTAACCTTCACGCTGCGCAATAGAACTCAATGTCGCATGCAGTCCGTTGACAGGTTGTTGAGAGTGAGCCTTCTGTACTTGTACTTTTATATATTCTGTGCCTAAAGTAGAATTTCAAGTATGGGCGTTAGAATGAACTCAATTTTAGTGAGATTTCTAGTAAATGACACATTGGCGATCATTTGAGTAAAAACGTAGATACCTTGAACTCCTTGAGGTATATTAAAATAAGGTTTCATTCCGAATCATGTCATCATCTACCTACATTTTCATCAAAACGCCCAATTTGTCTGTAAAAAAGCAGCAAAATTCAAATTCTCTCATCTGGCGCGCCAACTTTTTTGATATCTGCCGCCGTTTTTACTGTCAAGAAAAGGAAGACTCTGAAAGAGAGAGTCGTGAATTGCATGCGGTCCAATACAATCCATGACTTCTCTTTCTGAACAGACTCTATGCCAGACCAAAGTATAACTGAACTTGTTACTTCCAGATCGGCGGCGTCAGATTCCTATTCGACAACATAATAGAATCCACGGAAAGATTCTCAACGTCTACCGGTTTCGGCTGCATCCTGGCTCATTCCATGGGCCTCGGAAAACCCTGCAAATCGTGTGCTTCTGCGACATATTTCTACGGCATACTAGCTCGAAAACTGTGCTATGTATTATGCCTATCAATACTCTGCAAAATTGGGTAAGTGGTTCAACAAAATTAGAATAAAACTGATACTTGTTTGGGTGTATCTTGGCATCCTCTATGGGCCTCGGGAAGACTAAATCGCGTGCTTCTGCGATACATTCCTGAGGCATACTAGCTCGAACGAAAACTATGTTGTGGTACATTATGTGTTGTTTATCAAGCTTATTAATACTTACCAAAACTGGGTAACCGACGCAGGGTCTAACCCATACAAATGGGATGTCAAAGAATAAATGTCAAATATGAAAATTGGGACCAAAATTGAACCATTTTGAAAATTTTGAAATATATCTTATACTATTAAACGAGCAATTCTTGTATATTTATTTATTTATTTATTTATTTATTTATATATTTATTTATATATACCGACGATCTCGGAAACCGCTCTAACGATTTCGCTGAAATTTGTTTTGTGGGGGTTTTCGGGGGTGAAAAATCGATCTAGCGTAGCCTTAGATCCCGGAAAACGCGAATTTTCGAGTTTTCATGAGTTTTTCTTTCGCATTTGTAAACGTAAAATATGGTCCTTAATTTCGCCGCGCGCGCATCGATTCCGCTTAGCTCAGTCGCACGAGGTCGGTCTAATGTACGCAGATAGATCGTAGGTGTCAGGGTTTCGAATCCCGGTCAGAAATAAAGTTTTTGTTTTTTGTCTTTTTTTTGTTTTTGTATTTATAAGAGTTTTTTTTTTATCTAAAGACGTGATATATTAAAATAGAACCGAGCGAAGCTCGGTCGCCCAGATATTTAGTACTAAAATGGGGAGATTGTACAAATGTACATGATTACGTGAATTATTTTCTGTTGTAATACTTTAATCGACATGGATATGACCCACTATAACTAAATACAACTTTTTATATTAAAAATTCCGATTATTAAAATAAAAGCAGCTAGGAGCCTGCTTTTATTTTGCTGACGATGAAAAAAATGTGATAGCTTCTCTTTCGCACACTTTAGCTGTCTTTAAGCGTTAGCGAAATGTTAGGTCTGTAGGTAGTCTAACCGTACACTATTGCACGATAACCTACCTTCTCAGTTGGAGGAGGTTGTCCAAATATGGGACTATAATATGGGGCACGTACCAGATTCAGACATCGCCAGATTAAAGCATGATGTATTTTCCTTGCAGGTGGCAGAGTTCAACATGTGGCTGCCCACAGACGCGGCTACCAGCCCGCTGGCGGCGCACGGCGAAGTGCGCCCTCGCAACTTTCCCATCTACGTGCTCAATGACAGCCATAAGACGTTGCAGATGCGCGCTAAAGTCGTCAAGGTCAGTTATTATACAATTCAGTTATTTTCCTTGATGTTGCAATGCACACATCAACAAATAAAAACAATGCGGCACTGGCTATATGCCTACGTTAGTGTCAAGAGTCCGACGTTATTACACGATTAAACAGGAAGTTCACGGCAGTGTTCTGCCCCCAGAGAGTTCAGTTAACGTTTTCCAAGGTACGATTTTTCTTGGACTTTATCAAGAAAAATGTATATTAGTCGTCAAGACGGCGACTCTGAGGGTATAGATTAAATTGTCAAAACTGTGGTGCTAAAAGTTATTCCTGTGTGGAGAGATGTTAGTTAAGGCATATTGTTAAGCCTGAAGATCCATTCTTTTGCTTGAATTGAAATACTTAAAAAATATAAATATAAATCGATTCCGGAAGCGAAAGAATAGTACATTACATCAGAGGCCGGGAAAATGAGGATTTCCGGCCAAGTGGGTATATACGGCCGAGCGAGCGTACGGATAGGGATACGAGGCCGGGAATCCGTTTTCACGCCGAGGCATGTATAGTGCTTTTCTCAAACATACAATGAAATAAAAAAAAATGCTCTAAAGGACAATATTTTATAAAAAAAAGTTACTTTGCAGGCCTAGGCCTGAAAAATAATATGAAATCCCTTTACAGTCCTCTCGAGTTGTTGCGCCCAAAAAGCGATACTTCCCAGCCCATTTTAAGGAACGTAAAGACAATATTTCATTGCTCTGTAAATGAGTACATGGAATTGAATTTGTGATAGCATGCATTTGATTACACTGACTTCGGATTTTATTTCACTTGTTAATTTTATTGTGCTTTGTGTATTTCATTTCTGATTTTATTTCATTTGTTAATTTTATTGTGCTTTGTGTATTTCTCTTTGTCATGTTTGAGGAAAAGCAGTTAACATTTATTTTGTTGGCAGGATTGGACAACGACCGGCGGCGTCCTCATGATAGGCTACGAGTTATACCGTCTGCTCAGCATGAAGAAGGACAAGAAGCCTCGTAAGAAGAAGAAGCCGAGCTCAAGGCCGAAGAGAAAGAGAGGGAAGAACGAGAGAAGAACAAAGATAAAGTGGACACTCTTAATGAGGACACTCAGGTATGGTTTTTGTAAGCATATACATACTTACCCCCTTATTCATAAACCTACACTAAAGTTATCAAGCCGATAAAGTTCGTTTTTCCCTTTCTATCACACCAATACGTCGGAAAGGGAGAAAACAACTTTATCGGTTTGATAACTTTAGTGTACGTTTATGAATAAGGGGGTAAAACTCCACAGTCGACTTCTACGACACCCACGGGAGAAAAGGGAGTGGTGAAATTCTTAACCCGTTGCCACACAGAGTAGGGCTTGTCCTTTTGACGCTACTTTTCCGTTCTGCCTACTCAAAGTCCCAAAGTGACGTATCTATCTATGAGTACTATTGTTGCCCAGCGGTGGGTATCAATAAATCCAATCAAATAGTTATGTTCTATGTCAGGTATGTTAAAAGATGTTTTTAATTTCGTTGCATTGTTTGTTTTGTCTCCCACAGAAGCACACGTACGGCCCATCTATAGAAAATACTCTACCTATTGAATTGCCTTTGAATTTTAATTAACTTAAAATCTTTATTTTTCCTAGGGCTCCGACGCTACCTTCCAATCAAAAATATCCGACGATTCAAAATTAGAAGACGGCGAGCCGGCCTGCAAGCTCGAGGCCGAAATACGGGAAGAGATGAAGAGAGATGAAAAGAAGAACGAAGACGCTCCTAATGACGGAGATAAAAAACTGTTGGACGGTTAGTATTTACTTTTAGGGAGTCATCATTGCATTAGTTTTAATCTGCCAAGGTAGAGAGCTGACGTCGATAGTCGTAATGTAATGTAATGTAGGTAGTCATAGCAAGAAGAATCCATTATAAGGTGCGGTATGTCCAGATCGTCAGTACCTAAACTTGGGAAATATATAATCTATCCTAGCCAGCGGCATACCACACTAGAGTGATAAACCTTATCGCGTCGGTGCGTCTCTTTCGCACTTACAAATAGTGCGAAAAGGACGCCATACGTCATAAGCTTCATCATGCGACCGTGCTTGTCCGCCAGGTGTATAGACAAAAAATTAAAAAGGAAACCTGCCAATGAGATGGTTTTGTTTAGGAAAAGCAATAAAATAACACTTTGTTTTGCATACTTTACAAAAAATTCCAACCATTATTGTTTGTTTCAGAAATGTATGAAGCGCTAGTGAAACCCGGGCCAGACTTGGTAATTTGCGACGAGGGACACCGGATCAAGAACTCTCACTCAAACATATCATACGCCTTGAAGCAGATGAGGACCAAACGCAGAGTCGTTCTTACTGGTAAGAAACAATTATTATTGATTTTTAGTCCGAACAAAGTTTTACCCCCCCATACGAAGCTCACAAAAATCCTACTCAGAACACCCAGACAGCAACTGCGCAAAATAGGAGGATTAATTACAGGACACAACACAACACCTCAATAACATAGGTATAACCAATAGCCCCATGTGCAGAGCGTGCATGGAAACCACCAAACACTTTCTTCTAGAGTGTAAACAGGTAGAAGTATATAGGAACAAGTACCTAGGTACGCCGAACACACTAAAAGAGGTATTTAGCAACCTGAAAACACTGCTAGGATTTGTAGAGGAGCTGGGGTGGCTAGAGTAGTGCTACCTCGTCAAATTCACGCAAAATAGGCACAATAGTTGTCGACTTGCGGAAAATGCACAACAAAACTAAGTTTTACCCCCTTATTCATAAACGTTCACTAAAGTTATCAAACCGATAAAGTTCGTTTGTGCCTTTCTATCACACTAATACGTCGGAAAAGGACAAACGAACTTTATCGGCTTGATAACTTTAGTGAACGTTTATGAATAAGGGGGTTAGTATGCAGGTTTCGGTATAAAAAATACGGCCCAAAATCTATAATTCACTAATACACTATTGAGTTTGCTAATTAAACTTTAGGTGGTGTAGACACGTATAGACGACCGGTCTGGCCTAGTGCGTAGTGACCCTGCCGGTTATGCCGCGGTCTCGGGTTCGAATCCCGCTAACGGCTCAGCGACGACATTGGTCTAAGCGCGACAGCGGCGAGCGGCGGCCATACATTGAAGCGAGACACAGCGATGGGACTTTTCATTCGCACGTATGCCTGCCGCTCGCCGCTGCCGCGCTTAGACCAATGTCGTGGCTGGGCCGTAAGGGCATTTATTTGTGTGATGAGCACAGATATTAAATTTGTTCCTGAGTCATGGATGTTTTCTATGTATATAAGTACTTGTATCTATACTAATATTACAAATGGGAAAGTGTGTGTGTCTGTTTGTTTATCCGTCCTTCACGGCAAAACGGAGCAACGAATTGTCATGATTTTTTAACTGGAGATAGTTGAAGGGATGGAGAGTGACATAGACTACTTTTTGTCTCTTTCTAACGCGTGCGAAGCCGCGGGCAAAAGCTAGTATTATATATATAGTTGTCTAGTACCTGCAACACAAGCCTTCTTGAGCTTACCGTGGGACTCAGTCAATCTGTGTAAGAATGTCCCACAATGATATTATTTAAAAAAAGATATACTTCACATTAGTTGTCAAAGCGGACCCTTATAAGTCGTGGCAAATGCCGGGACGCAATGAGGATGATGATTCAAAGGGGCCACTGACGATTTAGCGATATTTTATTTTTTAATTCGAATTTGCTTAAATGACAGACTTGTTTAACAGTTACGTCATCGCATAATTAAATAGCAATCATGTGGAGCGGCGTTGCCATTAAAGAGTAACTTTTCTACTGTACAGAAGGTTAAAAATTTTGTACTTTCTACAGGTTACCCGCTCCAAAACAACCTCCTAGAATACTGGTGCATGGTGGATTTCGTGCGTCCCAACTACCTCGGCAGCAAGACCGAGTTCTGCAACATGTTCGAGCGGCCCATACAGAACGGGCAGTGCATCGACTCCACGCCGCAGGACATCCGCCTCATGCGCTACCGGGCTCATGTCCTACACTCGCTGCTCGTCGGCTTCGTGCAGAGGTACACACACACACACACACACACGCACGCACGCACGCACGCACGCACGCACGCACGCACACACGCACGCAAACACGCACGCCCGCACGCACTCACACCGCGCGCGCGCACACACACACGGTCGATATAAAGATACTGACGCACACCTGTTGGAGGTAGAAAAAGAAAGTTTGATAGCAACGATTCGTTTAGAAACTGATGATTATTCGTTTACAAAAATAAATAGCATCATCCAGAACTGTAAACGCTTTCCGCACTTTTATGCCAAAATTAACAAGCTGAAATCTTGCATCTGGTTCTAATACTACTAATGTACTCATTGTACTATTTTCCCGCAGGCGATCGCACGCAGTGCTCCAATCTACATTACCGCAGAAGGAAGAATACGTACTGTTAGTACGCATGACTCCATTGCAAAGGAAATTGTACGACCGTTTCATGAACGAGGTTGTCCGTTCCACGTCGGTGCCAAATCCTTTGAAGGCGTTCGCTATTTGTTGCAAGGTACGTAACCCTATAGATTAGGTATACTTTTGATGTTGATATGTGTCGTTTTCAAATAGACAACCTTTGTTTCTTGCCACAAAAACGCATTGCCAAGTTATTCGTATAGTCAAAGAGGATCGAGTTTCTAGAGAGTTACTGCTAAAGAAAAATGTGTAGTCACAGTGCAATTGTTGAACCTCAGTTTTGACAATTTGGCCCATATTCTTAGCTTGATGTGTGTTAAAATGTGAAATATCATTATTAGCGCTATCTAGCCGATAGTCCCCAAAAGTGTATCGCCATCTAGCCCACCGTACCTTTTTAATCTATGGTTCCGAGGTACACTTTTTTCTTAGACTTTATCTATACGGAGTCTGTCTACATGTGTCTTTGGTATCGTTTAAAGATGCAAACAAATCTCGTGTATTTTGTAGGCTACAAAGGGATCTTTAATGAGACTAAGACATAAAGTCTATCCCCCTTATTCATAAACGTTCACTAAATTTATCAAGCTGATAAAGTTCGTTTGTCCCTTTCTATCTCACCAAACAGCAATACATCGTAAAGAGACAAACAAACGTACTTTATCGGCTTGATAACTTTAATATACATTTATGAATAAGGGCAATCCCTTTTGTTTGGCAGTAATGTACTACTTGAACTATTTCTGTAGTAATGTAATATCGTTTGACAGACTACAGACTCTAGTGACTATTTTGATGAATTTATAACATTTCTTCTAGATCTGGAACCATCCTGACGTCTTGTACAACTTCCTGAAGAAGAGAAGCGAAGCCAACGCGGCTATTGAAGAAGATTTAGATTTGGAAGAGCTCGGGGGTGTCACAAAAGCGGGACGGGCGAAGAACAGTAAGAATCCACCGAGGAGACCCGGCAGACCGAAGGTAAATAAAAAGTTCACCATGAGACAAAACTAGATTTGAATTATTACAACTCACGTAAAATTGTCGAAGGTCGCTCGACATGGTTCGCTCCGTAACGAGCAGCATTTTCATTGAGCACGCGCGATGCCGATGGTGACCCGACGCAGACTACGGAGCAAAACATCTCGAGCGACCTTCGACAATTTTTCGTGAGTTACCCGATTTTACATGTTTAATACGTCAGTGTCTCACGGTAGTTTTATTATTAGATTCTAATTATGTAACTTCGTGGTAGAATAGTTCCAAGTGACAGGACAGGCCTTTTTTTATGTCGTTTCTATGGTTAATCGCTTTAAAGTAAAGATAAAGAAACCGATCAACCTCTTACTTGGAAGTTAGTCTGCAGAATGCTCTTTAATTTACATAAGATATTTTTTGACAGGGTGCCCCGAAGAAACCGGCTGCAACGATACCACCCAATACAACTACTGCCCCTGTGCCACCTCGCCCCGACGCGCCCTATGGCAACCCGCCCTACCCCCCACAACCCTACCGACCAGATCAACCGCTGCCGGCCCCTACCCCTACAACTACCAGAACCAACCTCCCGGCTACTACCCCCCCAACCAACAACCCTACAACCAAAACTACCCCAGCAACTACTACCCTCAACAACCCTACGATCCCAACTACCCCAACCAGTACCCCCCGAACAACCCTGACAACACCCCAGGCTACAACCAGAACTACTGGAACAACGGCAATTACTACAACAATCCCAACTACTACAACAACCCGCAATACCCTAACAACGCCCCCCCACAGAACTACACTGGCAACCCACCAGACTTCAACAACCAACAGTACCCCCCTAACTACACCCCGACATCGACCGATCAGCAGCCCTACCCTGGAAATGCCCTACAACCTTATCAAAACAACCAGGACCAACCGGGAACAAGTTATGCCAACCAGCCCAGACCACCTTATCAAGGCTCCTACCAGAATCCACAAGAATTCCCTGAGTACCCTAACGGACCACCCGGATCTTCGTATCCCAACAACCAACCGCCGTCTGAATCTCAGTACCCGAATAATCAACCTCCACCAGGATCTTATCCGAATAATCAAACACCCTCTGGACCTTACCCTAATAACCAAGCACCACCGGGACCTTATCCGAACAACCAAACACCAAGCTCTTATTCCCAACAACCAACCTCCAGGCCCTTACCCCAACAGTCAACCCCCACCCTCTTACCCTCCCAACCAACCGAACTACCCAAACCAACCTTACCCTCCTCCATACGCCAACAACGAACCCCCCTACAACAACCAGCCTTACAACTTCCCCAACTACCCCAACAATGTACAACCTAAAGAAGAACCACAAATCAAAACAGAAGCTACTAACTTCACAACCAATGATGTCAAGCCCAACTCCGGTCCTAACGGTGGCTTCCAACGAACTACTTTCGACAACACTTCACCTTATTTGGGCTACAACAGTGGTTCAGGAAACCAACAGATTAAGAACGAATCTAATCGTGGATTCCCTGCTGAAGTCAAGAATGAAACACCTAATGCACCACCTTATGGAAACCCAGGCTACAATTACAACCAGACTAACATGCCAGGGTTTCCTAATCAAGATAATAGTACAAATGGGAACTATCCCTTCCCATCTTACCTTGAGACGAAGCCACCTCTTGGAAGCAACAGCTCAGGCAGTCCACTAACCTCTTGGCCTTTAGACTCGATTAAAACAGAAGTCGACAAACTTAAAGCAGAGGAGAAAACTGAAACGAAATCGAATCAGATGGCGAAGTTAAAATAGCGGATTTAGATACAAAGATGATCGTAAAAGATGAAGCGAAGAAAGCTAAAGAAATATCTAGTCTCGCGAAAGATAACACTAAAAAACCGACAAAAAAGATAAGAGGAAATCTAAAAGCGATGCTTCAGAGTCTGAAGATGAGGGCAAAAAGACTAAACAGAAAGGAAAAGGCAAAGAAAGTAAAAAAACAGACAAACCGAAGCCAAGAGGTCGTCCAAGACTAGCCAAAGGAAGGAAAGACAGGAAAACTTCCAAAGAAAAAGATGATTCAGAATCCGAAGATAGTGAAAAAGAAGAGAAACTGAACAGAGAAGAAGAATTAGCTTTAGTTAAGAAAGCAGAAGAAGTTACATATGATTGGGCCGCTGAGTTACTAAAAGATTATATTCCTGGTATTATAGAGAATTCCTGTAAGATGGAATTGTTCTTCTATCTGTTGAATGAGAGTATTAAGATGGGTGATAGGATACTGCTGTTCAGTCAAAGTTTGTTCACGTTGAACCTCATTGAAGACTTTTTAGAGAGGAATTATATTCCGGGCACAAACTGCTTGTGGGAGAGGAACACTAATTACTATCGTAAGTATGAAACTTTTTTTTCTAATGCGTACATGTTACTTTTTACCGATTTTTAACGTCTTTTATCGTCAGTGACACTAAAACGAGCTGGTATAATTTGAGAATGTGAAGGAATTGATATTTTTTATTATAGTTAATGTTATGTTACTTGGCCGTTGAAGGGTACACAAAGGAAAACCAGGTGCTCCATGACACCATTTGACCAATCTGTCGCCAGAAACGCTACACTTCAACCAAGCCAAGTCACACAACATTAACTATAATAAAAAACCGGCCAAGTGCGAGTCGGACTCGCGCACCGAGGGTTCCGTACAAACCTGCAAGGTTTACAAAGTTCGTTCATTACGACAATCGAGTCATAATATATATTTTGTAATGTAACTAAAAATTTAAGGTTTTCGGAATTTTTCCTTTATTTGTGCTATAAAACGTTGCTTCATGCCAAATTTCAAGATTCTAGGTCGACTGGAAGTACCCTTTAGGTTTTGATTCCCTTGCGAGTACTTGCGAGTTTCAAAATATGCAGCTTAAATTGCTGTTTCTTTTGATTGCGTTGACATAGAAGTTTGATTTTGTTACAGCTTAAAGGTATTATAGACCTGAGTATTTGGTATGAATTTCAATTTAATACCTCTACGCGTTTATGAGGAAATGGGTAGTAAGGTTAAAATTATTAAAAAAAAATATATTATGTGATGTAACTAAAAATTTATGGTTTTCGTAATTTTTCCTTTATCTATGCTATAAGACGTTGCTTCGTACCAAATTTCAAGATTCTGAGTTCACGGGAAGCACCCTGTAGGTTTTGATTCCCTTGCAAGTGTCGAAAATTTGCGGCATAAACGGCTGTATCTTTTGATTGCGTTGGCTTAGAAGTTTGATTTTTTCACAGCTTCAAGGGACAGTAGACCTGAGTAATTGATATAAATTTCAGCTTCATACCTCCACGCGTTCCTGAGAAAAAGGGTCTTGACAGACGGACGGACGGACGGACAGACGGACAACAAAGTGATCCTATAAGGGTTCCGTTTTTTCCTTTTGAGGTACGGAACCCTAAAAAGAAATCGCAGTAAGGAACCTTAGAATTGGCACGACTTTGTCTAGATTTCATTACTTTTTAGAGATAAACAAGCAGCTCCATCGAGACTTGGCTAGTTTTTTACAGAATCTTTTTGGTGGGATTTCTTTTTAATTTTGTTGTCGTATCATTCCGAATAGGCCATACGGAAAACTGGTTACTATTTCATTATTTCTAAGGTTTTGTTTAGGTGGAAATATCTCTATCAATCTACAGTTCAGTACAATATGTTGGAAGTCTTAATTTTGTTTGACACTTTACATTAGGGATAGTGCGAAAAGCGAAGAGACGTGAATGTAGAATGTATTGAACCCCGTTCTTTTAACGTCTTTTCTTCCTGCGCAGACTCAAATTGCATGTTTCTCTTTTAAAACGATTAAGCCGTACAAAAGTTTCGAACAATTTGGTTAAAACGCATCACTTTTCAGGTCTCGATGGCTCAACGCACGCTTTAGAGCGAGAGAAACTAATAAACGAGTTCAACGCCAACCCTCACATCTACCTATTTCTCGTCTCCACCCGGGCCGGGTCGTTAGGCATCAACCTGGTGGGCGCCAACCGGGTTATCGTGTTCGACGCTTCTTGGAACCCGTGTCACGACACGCAAGCCGTCTGCCGAGTGTACAGGTAGCTATCTAACTAGTATAAACTAATAAACGAGTTCGTCAACACACTTCTATCTGTTCCTCGTGTCAACCCGCGCCGGGTCGCTTTGCATCAACCTGGTGGGCGCCAACCGGGTTATCGTGTTCGACGCTTCATGGAACCCGTGCCACGACACGCAAGCCGTCTGTCGAGTGTACAGGTAACTAAAACTAGTTAGTATAAACACTAGTTAGTAGCTATGTACTAATATCCATGCTAATAATATAAATGGGAAAGTGTGTGTGTGTGTTTGTCCGTCTGCCGTGAAGGAAAAACGGACACACGAATTGACTTGAGTTTTTTAGTGGAGATAGTTGAAGGGATGGAGGGTGACATATGCTACTTATGTCTCTTTCTAACGCGAGCAAAGCCGCGGGCAAAAGCTAGTAAAATATAATAAATGAGTAGAATAATTAATAATGATGATGGAGACAGGCCATGGCCATAGGCATTATGTGATAAAATAACGCAAACTACTTTTATTTGCTAAAATTGTCTCGATGATTATTAGTCGCCTGTAAAAAAATCAGAGTCCACAATAAAAGCTCATACAATTTTCAAATCTAGGGTCAACAGACATATTCTGAACGAGCTCACTCCATCGTAGGCCACTTCTTTGCCTTTGGCTAGTCTGTGGCCAAGAGTAAGCCCATTTATTCCCCCGCGGACGCTCCGGCTGTGGAATGAGCTCCCTGCCGAGGTATTCCCGATGAACTACGGTATGGGGTTCTTCAAAAAAGAGTGTACAAGTTTCTAATGGGTCGGCAACGCGCATGTGACACCCCTTGAGTTGCAGGCGTATACCTTGGTATGTAAAAAAAGCTTGTATCAAAACGAAATATTTTCCAAACACTTATATTATCTTTTCCCCACAGATATGGGCAAAAGAAACCGTGCTTCGTTTACCGGTTTGTCATGGACTGGTGTCTCGAGAAGAAGATCTACGACCGACAAATCAACAAACAAGGCATGGCTGACCGCGTAGTCGACGAGTGTAACCCGGACGCCGTGCTGTCTATGAAGGAAATCACTAATCTGTGCTTCGATAATGACGAAAAGGTACGAATTAGTCGGTTTCTACTTCTAACTTAGTACTGTGGCCGACAAATCGACAAACAAGGCATGGCCGACCGCGTGGTCGACGAGTGAAACCCGGACGCCGTGCTGTCTATGAAGGAAGTCACTAATCTGTGCTTCGATAATGATAAGAAGGTAAGAATTAGTCGGTTTCTACTTCTAACTTAGTACTGTGGCCGACAAATCAACAAACAAGGCATAGCCGATCTCGTGGTCGACTAATAAATCCTAGACGCCGTGCTATCTATGAAGGAAATCACTAATAAGTAAAGACTTAGATAATGATGAGGTAAGAATTAGTAGATATTTACGTATTTATAATTATATTTTTACACAAAACTGCCACAAGAGGGCACCACTAGGACAAATAGTAGTCCATAAACATAAATTGTAAAAACTTGTGCCGCGACCTCTCTACCGTAGTACTGCGGCCGACAAATCAATAAGCAAGGCATAGCCAACCGCGTTTTCGACGAATGTAACCCAGACGCCTTGCTGTCTATGAACAAAGAGGATCGAGTATTATAGAGAGTTACTGTCGAAGTAAAATGTGTAATCACAGTGCATAGACTGCCATCTCTTGACACAGGCTTAAAACTTTTGAACCTCAGTTTTGACAATTTGGCCCATATTCTTAGCTTGATATGTGTTAAAATTACAAATATTTATATTAGCGTACCCCAATGGTGTAATACCATCTAGGCCACCGTACCTTTTTCTGTATGGTACTGAGGTACGTTTTTTTCTTAGACTTTTATCTGTCTATACGGAGTTATATATGTCTTTGCTATGAACTAGTATACTGTAACAGTTCTTGTGTGATTTAAATAAATAAATGAAGAAAATCAATAACATTTGCTTTGATAGTGACGAAAATGTGAGATGTAGTTTATACGCACCATTAATATGTTTGTAAACATGTTGATAATATTGTGTTTAAAAACCTTTAAAGCGTGAGCTACGCGTTATTAAAACGAAACATAAATTGATTCACATTACGTCGTAATTGCTTTGCCAGCGGCTATTAAATCTACATCTAATTTAAACCGTAACGAAAGCAAACGTTATTAATTGTTCAATTTATTTTTTAATCTCAACATTAGTAAGTTGCGTAATACAGCGAAAATAATATAATCTTGCTACCTATTATTACGAAATGCCCTTGGCGTATTACTTTCCACTGTTCCACAGTACAGTCAGCGTTAAATACAGTCACCGGCATAAGTAAGTGATGATTTCTGTACCTTGTATATAAATCGCTATAAATCGTTTGACAATTTTCGACATACATGACATTTTAAAATAATAAAGGGGTAGGCAGAACACATGACACTAAAGGTATAGCAAATAATCATCTGTGAC
The DNA here is from genome assembly GCF_023078275.1 of Leguminivora glycinivorella. Taxonomy (NCBI): domain Eukaryota; kingdom Metazoa; phylum Arthropoda; class Insecta; order Lepidoptera; family Tortricidae; genus Leguminivora; species Leguminivora glycinivorella. The sequence continues at coordinate 1,170,073 of NC_062975.1, forward strand.
ATTGCATTGTTTTTTTTTTTCGTATGACATTTCAAATAATTAATGTGACAAGGTATAGAAATCATCACATATGCCGGTGACTGTACATTGTGACGGTCAAAGCGCCAAATATATCGGAACAGACGTCTCTTTCATTTGCAAGTGCGATAGACAATGTTTCATCGTTTATCGCGCGACCATGCTATCGGCGCTGATCTTTATTATTATGCTAACAAAAGTGTGTTACCATATATGGCGCTTTGGCCCTGTCACAATGTATGACGCCGACTGTACCTACTTAAGAGAACAGAGAACCTCGATACTCCATCCAAACTTGTCTTCATTCTCCTTCCTGTAAATAAGCTTGCCTCCCAGTCAAATCAGCTTTTTTAACCCTTAAATGCATGAATTTTTCTTTTAACGAGATATTAATATATGTGATAGACAATGGTTTTCTGACTCTTGGAAAAATAAAAATTTTTAATACCGATTTTAATACTATATCAGTGTTAGAAGTTAAATAGGCTAAAACTTATTTATATAAATATATAATTATTGGTAAGTTTTATTTGTAAAGTTTTACTACTATAAGAAAGGTACACTATTTGTGAGACCCCCATGATAAAATGTTTAAACATAAACTAATTACTAACTCTGAAAAAATCTGCCTAAATCCTTAAATAATAAATAGTAAATCATTATATTATTTAATTTATTTAAAAAATAATAATAAATACTGAATATTAATTAAGCTATAAATGTGATTTTGGATAGCTACAGCTTGAGTTATAGGCCATCAAATATATGATGCATATATACATCACCATGCATTTAAGGGTTAAGAACTGTCAAAACGAATTTAAACAACCTGCTAATATGGAATTTATATGAAACTAGCTTTTGCCCGCGGCTTCGCTCGCGTTAGAAAGAGACAAAAGTAACCTATGTCACTCTCCATTACCTTCAACTATCTCCACTTAAAAAATCCTGTCATTTCGTCGCTCCGTTTTGCCGTGAAAGACGGACAAACAAACAGACACACACACTTTCCCATTTATAATACACTAGCTTTTGCCCGCGGCTTCGCTCGCGTTAGAAAGAGACAAAAAGTAGCCTATGTCACTCTCCGTCCCTTCAACTATCTCCACTTAAAAAATCACGTCAATTCGTCGCTCCGTTTTGCCGTGAAAGACGGACAAACAAACAGACACACACTTTCCCATTTATAATATTAGTATGGATAATTGTGTAAACATATTTCCAATAATGTCTACCCAATCCATGAGTCTCAATACAAAATTCTATTTCAGAAGATAAAAGAACAGAAACATTCATAGGTTTATTAAGTCCAATCAGCCATTTATTGGCCTCGTCGCTAAGGGTGATCAGGTCTTCTGTAGGTCCATTGGCATAGCGCGTCACGGGGCAATCCGTTTATTTCAGACAACATATGGTCCAATTAAAATAACAGTACAATTAAAATAAATAAATCACAGTCACAGGGACAATACTGACATTTTTTTTCTGTTTATATTATAGCATTTTAAAAGATAAAATCTCTATTATGTGCTGGATGTGCTGTTTTGTTTGTGCAGTCTCGCCACAATTGTTGCAAACCGGGGACTCTACCCATCCACACCGGTGTTTATAGTAAGCACAGCGACCATGGCCAGTACGGAGTCGGTTGAGGTTACACCAGTTTCTGTTCTTTGCCATACGACTAAATAAAATAAGAAGATAAAAGGCCACTGCCTTATGCTCTAATTGCGTAATGGTACCGTGAAGTTTTTTCTCCATATTCGTTGATCTGAATCTAGAATTAGTCACACAGTCGGCCGTCTCTCATTTCATTTGTATTAAAAAAAAAACTAGAGATTGGTCAATTGTGTGTGGTAAAACTTATTGCGTATTTGTTCAGATAGACAAATTGAAATAAGCTTCCTTGGAAAGTAGGTTAATCAAACCTTATAAATTACATAGATAATAATAAAGCAAGATTTTTTTCCTTCGTAACTCGATCTTACTACTATATTTTTTTATCGTTGAAAAATCTTGCATTTGTGAATTCAAGTTCGATCACTTTTGAGACCATTGTTACAAATATAAATATTGAAATTTTGTTATTGGTATTTAGAAAAGAGATATGCATTTAGAATAACTAATTTTTAACAGGCTCTTGGTAATTTATTGAATTTATTAACACATCAATTCTAAGGATTTCAAAAATCTAAAATTTTGAATACTTTGTCGTTTAGGAAGTGTCTCAAGCATTAAATGTTGGTCATTAATTGAAATCTTACTTCTCTTTTTTGATTGGCCAGTTGGATTATCGGCTCTTAGGCTTCGTCATTTTTTCTTTAGTATATGCAAAGAGGATCGAGTATTATAGAGTTACTGTCAAAGTAAAATGTGTAATCACAGTGCATATACTGCCATCTCTCGACACAGGCTTATAACTTTTGAACCTCAGTTTTGACAATTTGACCAATATTGTTAGCTTGATATGTGTTAAAATGTCAAATATTAATATTAGCGCCATCTAGCTGAGCGTTCCCCAAAGGTCATAACGCCATCTAGGCCACCGTACCTTTTTCTCTAGAGCTTTGAGGTATGTTTTTTTCTTTGACTTTATTCGTCTATACGGAGTTACATATGTCTTTGGTATATGATACATATTTCAGTTTGAAATCGTTTAAATGGTACAAATTACTTTAAAATAATAATTTGTTGCAGGAATCCGAACCCAAAGACCTATCAGAGCATAAAGACAAGTACCTCGACGTATTAATGCAGGGCATCATACAACACCACAGCAGGCTGCTTAGCAAGGAGCCTTTCCAACACGAGTCTCTACTTGTGGACAGGAAGGAGAAGAAACTGTCCAGTGCGGAGAAACGGCTGGCTCAGAGAGGGTAAGAAATATATAATTGATAGAGCGATCTGAACCCAAGAATCTGGGAGAGTGAAAACTGTAGCTATACTTAGCGGCCTAGCACAACTTGCGCTCTGAAGCTAGAGAGAGAGAAATTGCGCTTGATGTATCATTCTTCCGCATGAGAATGAAAGGTGTTCTTTCTAGACCACTTGAGAATAGTTAAATACAATAATTTCTTGTAAAGACACACGGATGAAATAAATAAATATTATAGGACATTCTTACACATATTGACTGAGGCCCACGGTAAGCTCAAGAAGGCTTGTGTTGTGGGTACTCAGACAACGATATATCGTCACTACTTTTAAAAAAACTTGTATCTTCGTCTGTCAATGAAAAGAAAATTGTAGTAAGTATGTATGGAATGCATTTAGACTTACTGCGTTTTAACTTTGAGGAACAGCGTGAGATACGAGATTTTTTAAAAGTAGTGACGATATATAATATATAAATACTTATATACATAGAAAACATCCATGACTCAGGAACAAATATCTGTGCTCATCACACAAATAAATGCCCTTACGGGGATTCGAACCCGGGACAGCGGCGCAGCAGGCAGGGTCATTACCGACTGCGCCAGACCGGTCGTCAAAATAAGAATGCGATAAGAGAACATATTTTACCTTTTTTCCAACGTTTCGGTAAGATTGCACTACTCTTCTGCGACCACGGCTAATGCAACATGGCCGAAACGTTGGAATAAAAGGTAAAAAATGTTCTTTTATCGCGTTAAACCCGTAACACCCGTGCGTGACTTTAAAAAATGTGTACAAAACGCGTGAATTTAAAATGAAGAAGTTTGACTTTGTATTAAGTAAGCTTTTTGTGTGCACTATGTAAAATCAAAGAGAATCAAGTATTATAGAGAGTTACTGTCGAAGTAAAATGTGTAATCACAGTGCATAGACTGCCATCTCTCGACACAGACTTAAAAGTTTTGGACCTCAGTTTTGACGATTTGGCCCATATTCTTTAAAATGTCAAATATTAATATTAGCGCCATCTAGTCGAGCGTCCCCCAAACGTGTAACGCCATCTAGGCCACCGTACCTTTTATATGGTCCTGAGAGGTACGTTTTTTTCTTAGACTGTAGCTGTCTATACGAAGTTACATATGTCTTTGGTAAAATGAAGTTTCCATGCTTCTTTTGTATATTTTTAAATTAAAGGAAAAATGGAAAAAATCACACCTCCGGCAGGGGGCCGATTTTTGAGTCTCACTGTCACTAAAATACCGGTTGAAAACCTGCCTATTATTTTTAGTGACAATTTTCTGAATTCGAACGCGTGAGACTCAAAAATCGGCCCGCAGGACTCGAACCTGCGACCTTTGGCCTTGCCGGGGCCATCGCGCTTCCAACTGCGCCACGGAGGCCTGCTGGATGTGTACGAATTTATCCATGCCTTCCCTCAGTTCTCAACCGCCTTAGGGTGGCGTTATAGCAAACATCTACCCGTAAGAATAGATCTTAACAGATCTTTTTCTTTTGTAGTTATTCTCCTATTTTAAATGCTATTTCGTTTCACACAGATACGAGCTAGAAAAGAAGGCGGCCCTCGCGCCGAAGCCGACGACGGCGTACCGGACAGTGCGCACGGCGGACGGCAGCGTGGTGCAGCGGCCCGTGGGCACCGTGCGGCCCATGCAGCACGGCGCGCGCTGGATCCCCGCCGACGTGTGGCGCCGCCAGGGCATGACCGCGCAGGAGATGACGCTCCCGCTCGGTAACTATAACCACACTAAAATAGGGAACTTGACTCTTCTTATAATATGTTATACCATGCAGCACGGCGCGCGCTGGATCCCCGCCGACGTGTGGCGCCGCCAGGGCATGACCGCGCAGGAGATGACGCTCCCGCTCGGTAACTATAACCACACTAAAATAGGGAACTTGACTCTTCTTATAATATGTTATACCATGCAGCACGGCGCGCGCTGGATCCCCGCCGACGTGTGGCGCCGCCAGGGCATGACCGCGCAGGAGATGACGCTCCCGCTCGGTAACTATAACCACACTAAAATAGGGAACTTGACTCTTCTTATAATATGTTATACCATGCAGCACGGCGCGCGCTGGATCCCCGCCGACGTGTGGCGCCGCCAGGGCATGACCGCGCAGGAGATGACGCTCCCGCTCGGTAACTATAACCACACTAAAATAGGGAACTTGACTGTTCTTATAATATGTTATACCATGCAGCACGGCGCGCGCTGGATCCCCGCCGACGTGTGGCGCCGCCAGGGCATGACCGCGCAGGAGATGACGCTCCCGCTCGGTAACTATAACCACACTAAAATAGGGAACTTGACTCTTCTTATAATATGTTATACCATGCAGCACGGCGCGCGCTGGATCCCCGCCGACGTGTGGCGCCGCCAGGGCATGACCGCGCAGGAGATGACGCTCCCGCTCGGTAACTATAACCACACTAAAATAGGGAACTTGACTCTTCTTATAATATGTTATACCATGCAGCACGGCGCGCGCTGGATCCCCGCCGACGTGTGGCGCCGCCAGGGCATGACCGCGCAGGAGATGACGCTCCCGCTCGGTAACTATAACCACACTAAAATAGGGAACTTGACTCTTCTTATAATATGTTATACCATGCAGCACGGCGCGCGCTGGATCCCCGCCGACGTGTGGCGCCGCCAGGGCATGACCGCGCAGGAGATGACGCTCCCGCTCGGTAACTATAACCACACTAAAATAGGGAACTTGACTCTTCTTATAATATGTTATACCATGCAGCACGGCGCGCGCTGGATCCCCGCCGACGTGTGGCGCCGCCAGGGAATGACCGCGCAGGAGATGACGCTCCCGCTCGGTAACTATAACCACACTAAAATAGGAACTTGACTCTTCTTATAATATGTTATACCATGCAGCACGGCGCGCGCTGGATCCCCGCCGACGTGTGGCGCCGCCAGGGCATGACCGCGCAGGAGATGACGCTCCCGCTCGGTAACTATAACCACACTAAAATAGGGAACTTGACTCTTCTTATAATATGTTATACCATGCAGCACGGCGCGCGCTGGATCCCCGCCGACGTGTGGCGCCGCCAGGGCATGACCGCGCAGGAGATGACGCTCCCGCTCGGTAACTATAACCACACTAAAATAGGGAACTTGACTCTTCTTATAATATGTTATACCATGCAGCACGGCGCGCGCTGGATCCCCGCCGACGTGTGGCGCCGCCAGGGCATGACCGCGCAGGAGATGACGCTCCCGCTCGGTAACTATAACCACACTAAAATAGGGAACTTGACTCTTCTTATAATATGTTATACCATGCAGCACGGCGCGCGCTGGATCCCCGCCGACGTGTGGCGCCGCCAGGGCATGACCGCGCAGGAGATGACGCTCCCGCTCGGTAACTATAACCACACTAAAATAGGGAACTTGACTCTTCTTATAATATGTTATACCATGCAGCACGGCGCGCGCTGGATCCCCGCCGACGTGTGGCGCCGCCAGGGCATGACCGCGCAGGAGATGACGCTCCCGCTCGGTAACTATAACCACACTAAAATAGGGAACTTGACTCTTCTTATAATATGTTATACCATGCAGCACGGCGCGCGCTGGATCCCCGCCGACGTGTGGCGCCGCCAGGGCATGACCGCGCAGGAGATGACGCTCCCGCTCGGTAACTATAACCACACTAAAATAGGGAACTTGACTCTTCTTATAATATGTTATACCATGCAGCACGGCGCGCGCTGGATCCCCGCCGACGTGTGGCGCCGCCAGGGCATGACCGCGCAGGAGATGACGCTCCCGCTCGGTAACTATAACCACACTAAAATAGGGAACTTGACTCTTCTTATAATATGTTATACCATGCAGCACGGCGCGCGCTGGATCCCCGCCGACGTGTGGCGCCGCCAGGGCATGACCGCGCAGGAGATGACGCTCCCGCTCGGTAACTATAACCACACTAAAATAGGGAACTTGACTCTTCTTATAATATGTTATACCATGCAGCACGGCGCGCGCTGGATCCCCGCCGACGTGTGGCGCCGCCAGGGCATGACCGCGCAGGAGATGACGCTCCCGCTCGGTAACTATAACCACACTAAAATAGGGAACTTGACTCTTCTTATAATATGTTATACCATGCAGCACGGCGCGCGCTGGATCCCCGCCGACGTGTGGCGCCGCCAGGGCATGACCGCGCAGGAGATGACGCTCCCGCTCGGTAACTATAACCACACTAAAATAGGGAACTTGACTCTTCTTATAATATGTTATACCATGCAGCACGGCGCGCGCTGGATCCCCGCCGACGTGTGGCGCCGCCAGGGCATGACCGCGCAGGAGATGACGCTCCCGCTCGGTAACTATAACCACACTAAAATAGGGAACTTGACTCTTCTTATAATATGTTATACCATGCAGCACGGCGCGCGCTGGATCCCCGCCGACGTGTGGCGCCGCCAGGGCATGACCGCGCAGGAGATGACGCTCCCGCTCGGTAACTATAACCACACTAAAATAGGGAACTTGACTCTTCTTATAATATGTTATACCATGCAGCACGGCGCGCGCTGGATCCCCGCCGACGTGTGGCGCCGCCAGGGCATGACCGCGCAGGAGATGACGCTCCCGCTCGGTAACTATAACCACACTAAAATAGGGAACTTGACTCTTCTTATAATATGTTATACCATGCAGCACGGCGCGCGCTGGATCCCCGCCGACGTGTGGCGCCGCCAGGGCATGACCGCGCAGGAGATGACGCTCCCGCTCGGTAACTATAACCACACTAAAATAGGGAACTTGACTCTTCTTATAATATGTTATACCATGCAGCACGGCGCGCGCTGGATCCCCGCCGACGTGTGGCGCCGCCAGGGCATGACCGCGCAGGAGATGACGCTCCCGCTCGGTAACTATAACCACACTAAAATAGGGAACTTGACTCTTCTTATAATATGTTATACCATGCAGCACGGCGCGCGCTGGATCCCCGCCGACGTGTGGCGCCGCCAGGGCATGACCGCGCAGGAGATGACGCTCCCGCTCGGTAACTATAACCACACTAAAATAGGGAACTTGACTCTTCTTATAATATGTTATACCATGCAGCACGGCGCGCGCTGGATCCCCGCCGACGTGTGGCGCCGCCAGGGCATGACCGCGCAGGAGATGACGCTCCCGCTCGGTAACTATTACCATAAAGCGTCTTATATTGACCGGGATATAGACCGTGATTACCTTTTTGATTTTTATCGAGCTCCCAATATTTCGACGCAGTTGGACGCAAATAACTTGAAATTCTACGATATGCAAAGTCATGCGTTAAGGATGTTTTGTGTGTACGAAAATATTTGACGTAATAAAATAAATTATACCTTGTCAAAAATTACCATAGTAAGTAAGTAAATATTTTTATTGCACCACAAAGATAACAGATTTACTAATCGCAGAATTACATTAAACATATAGGTTGGAAGGTAGTCGTCAAATCAATGTTATATCATTGATTGGTGAGGCACATACAGGCTTTTGCTACCACTGACTGATTGAACTGATTTCTAACATAAAATATTTCCCACAGACGTGGTGATACCAACCAACTCAGCCGAGAAGACCAACATCGTCCTGAAGGCCGGTCAGCGCGTCATGGTTTTGAAATCTCCGAAGGGCATCTACATGCAATTGGAGTCCGGCAAGATCATCGCCATCAAGACATCCTTCAAGGGGCTCGGCGGGAAACCGCCTGAGAAGGATAGCAGCCCTGTTGGGAAGAAGAGTAAGTGGTATAAGTTTCAGGGTCATTTGGACACAAATCATTATTTTATCGGCGAGGGTAAGACGCTAGTTCGATAAAATTTATCGAATCCGTGCGACCCTATCGCATTTATAATTAGTGCGAAAAAGACGGCCTGACGTTACATCATTTATCACGACCATGCTTGCCTTCCTAGTCTTAGAAGTTGTGTTACCAATAGGGATGTACCGACTATTGATTTGGCCGACTAGGCCGACTACCGACTAGTCGGCGTTTGGGTGGCCAATTAGTCGGCCGACTAGTCGGCCAGAGTATAATTTTCGACTAATTTATCAGAATTTTTGAATGAGATCGGTCCTTTGTTGGCGCTTTTCATTATTTTTTAAAGGTTCAAAGGTCAATGAAAATATTCATATATAAATTCCATTTTTAGCAAACGGTTTGGCTTAGTGGGCAGGAATTCTGCCTATGAAACCGATAATCCTAGGTAGGACATTTTATTTCTGAGATGATATATTGATTTTAACACGATCTTCACTCATATTCCACCTACCACTCTACCTACCTACCACCTACCTGGAGTCTACCTGTGACCACGGACGTAATGTCATGTCCGAAACGTCGGGTTAAATATAAAACGTAAGTTTTACGCGTTTAAGTCCCGTTTTAATTTAATAATTCTGAGATGATCACAGTTGTTCTTTGGACTAACAAAGGCATAACGAATAGGTTTATAATACAACAATATCAGCTGTTAATTTATGTTTGTACTGTTTTTCTATCAGTTATAATGTGCCGACAAATCGGCCTTCTTTGCCGACTAGTCGCCGACTACAAATGTGGCCGGATAGTTGGCTTTCCCGACTAGTCGCTACATCCCCAGTTACCAAGCAACTTGAGAAGACCAACATTGTCCTGAGGGCCAGTCTGAAAGATAGCAAATTAATTATGGCAACGAGCTTGCTTTATTACGCTTCTAATATTTTTCCATACTAATATTATAAATGCGAAAGTAACTCTGTCTGTCTGTCTGTCTGTCTGTCTGTCTGTTACGCTTTCCCGCTTAAACCACGCAACCGATTTTGATGAAATTTGGAACAGACAATCTTTAGACCCTGAGACAGAACATAGGCTACTTTTTATTTCGAAAAAAAGGGATGAAGGGGTTGAAAAAGAGGTTGAAAGTTTGTATGGGATTTCTTAATTTTAAATGATAAAAACCATGAAACTTTATATTTTAGCACTTGATAAGAAATCATTAAACATATATTTAAAGTCACATACAGGTCGAACGCGATCAATTAACATTATTTTTACCTTTAAAATAAACATGGTGGGAAATAAACATTAACTAAAAGCGGGTAGATTATATTTGTCTACCCCGAACATTTATATAAATTAATATCGGGTAGTTTTGTGTTGTTTACATCTCCGGTGACATTTTGCTGGGACGTAAGTCTTCCGCGACCACGGCCAGTGCAACCTGGCCGAAACGTTGGGAAAAAAGGTAAAAATAATGTTAATTAATCGCGTTCGATCTGTATGTGACTTTAAATATGTGTACAAAGCGCGAGAACTTAAAGTGTTATATCATTAAACATCTTGATAAGGGATAGGGATAGGGATAGCGATAGGGATAGCGATAGGGAAAGCGATAGGGATAGCGATAGGGATAGCGATAGGGATAGCGCTAGAGATAGCGAAAGCGATAGCGTTAGCGATAGCGATAGCGTTAGCGATAGCGATAGCGATAGCGATAGCGTTAGCGATAGCGATACGGATACGGATAATATGGGTATCGTTAGAGGGATACGGATAATCGGTCGGCGGTCTCTTACAATCAATGTGCTCTAAGACGATCGTTGTTTGCTTGCTTGAAGATTACGTTTGCGATAAGTATAAGCAAAATGTAAAAAATTGTAAGGGATAATAGAAAAAAGTACTTTTTACCCACCGATCATAGTGTCGAAATACGGGCTATGTGGGATGTTTATAAAGGTTTCCCCAGCGTATATAGAATTACCTACGCTGTGGTCGATGTGTAATATTTCTACAATCATTGCAAGCAAAAGTATTATGTGCAATCGAAATAATCGCAGATAAATATACCTACAGAGAAACCTACGGTCCCTACGGATCCAAATGAAAATCTTAATGAATACTTTTATTACGCGGGCGAAGCCGCGGGTAAAAGCTAGTATTTTATATGATAGATTTTTCAAATTTTTGTTACAGTCCTAGGCAGCCGTCCCGGCAGTATACCGGGCTCCTTAAAGAACAACTCCGCGATCACGATTACCTCCAAGAGCGGGCCGCGGCCCGGCTTCCAGCGCGTCATCACGCGTCCCTCCATCATCGGACACAACAAGATCGCGCGCCCCCTGCTGCCCGGGCAGAAGATCGCTGACATCAGGCACAGGCTCGGCGAGATGCGCAACTACGGCGCCGTCAGACACAGGCTCCCCCCGCACCCCGGCAGAATACTCAGACCGAACCTTCCAGGATCATTAAGCATCACCAAAATAAGAAGGGACGCTAAACGATCTGATAACGAAAACAGCGACTCCAACCCCCCGACCAAAATAGACTCCGATGAAGAAACTCAAATCTTAGACAGTGACGAGGAAGAGGAAAAAACGAAAAAGGCAGCTGAACAAAAGTCAAAAACGGTAGTAGAACATTCTGAAGATTCAAAATCTTCAACTAGCTCCGAAACCCAAAAGAAAAGGGCTTCTCAAGAGAAATCTTCCGAACCTATCGTTTTAACTACCGAAGAAAAATTACCTTCGGAGGAGGCGCTAGAAGTCAAAAATTCCGACACCAGCGACTCCCATCTCAGCGACGATTCTAGAACGCGCGTAGATAACGCCGAGACGCCCCCGATGGATCACGTCGAGAAGAAAATTAATTTACTGAAAAACTACAGGCACCAGAGACCCGGCGGAAGGCCTCAAACGGAATCCAGCCTGAGTATACTGGAGAGAACGGCGAGCGTGTTAAACAAAGAGGGCATGCCGGATTTCCGGAGGAATCTGGACGACATAACTCAGTCGTACTCGCCCGGGAGCGACGAAAAGTCGGGGTCCAAGTCGAGGAAGAAGAAGTCCCCCAACAAGGAGGGATCGGTTGAATCTCAGGGTCAGTTTAATTCGGGGATGTCGCACAGCGTGTCTAGTCTGCTGGGGCCGCCCGCGCCCGCCGGCCCCGAGCACGGCGCGCCGCCCGCCCCGCCTCACCCCGCTGCGGGGCAGCCGCCGGAGACGCCTTACGCGCAATATCCAGGCGAGTATTCGACTAGCTTTGCTTTACGCGGCCCAGCGAGAACTTTCAATTGTGTTTACGGTCTGTTCTTGTGATATTTCCATGATTTTGTTTTATTTTTTTGCCAGCTTTCGTTAGCTTGCTAAAGTTTGATATGCGACCCTCGATCGCGATGAACTTTGTAACTGATCTGTATCGTTTTAGGTTACGGCATGAACTACGGCGCGTACCCCGACTCGCCGTACTACGGGTACGGCAACTACCCGCCCTACCCGGGCTACCCGCCCGCGCCCGCGCCGCCCTACCCGCCCGCGCCCGCGCCCGCGCCGCCCGACTACCTGCCGCCCGAGCCGCAGTGGTGAGAGGACGCGACCGAAGGCGAATCCGGCTGCGTACTCACGGGGTCACGTGGTTAATGTGTGTGCCCCTGGGGTGTACCGACTCGAAGACGAACCGAACACCGATAAAAGTGCGGTTCTTACCAGTGTTCTTAACCCGACGGTGTAGTGAAGTGTCAAACTGTGGGATCGAACTCGAGATTCTAATCCTAATATTGAGTGATGTAATTTTAGATGTTATTTTCGAGGCGTGTGAATGTGAACCGGCGGTCCGGAGACTCCGATTGTATTTTATACTTGACGTGCCGCGCTGTGAAAATTTTTACTCCTTTATTTTCGACATTTGTATCCTAAATTTATTGTCTATTTATTATTTTCTGTGTCTTGTAAAGTTTTTTTTAGCTAATGCTGTGAAATTGTTCCCGATTTGTATTTTTCTATTAGTTTCCGCTTCGTTTTGAAGAGCGAAATAAAATTGGTTAATTCGCCTCTTTGGTACTTATTATTTAAGTAGGAATGCGGGCACATTATCATAATAACCGGTGTCAAATGCGACTTAAGTCATTAATGTAAATTAAATGATGTCTTTCCAATGTGCGGCTCTGCGTGAATCTATGGATGTGATACGTTTACTTAGCGATAGCGTAGCGTGTACGACGGTATTTATCTATGTAATTTGTAGCTTAGATAGGACGCCCACTTATACTAATTAAATATCTTAGAAAAGTTCTCATTTATCCATACAATAGAGCCGTGATATGTGTGACGTTAACATAGTAGAATGTATGCAATTTACATAGAAAACTATTTATCTAATCTAGTTTATATTTCAAGTGTTCCAAACTCGAAACAAAATCTTAATATAAATTTCTATTTTTTCTTTGGTGTGTTATAAGAGAAGTGATTATCTTATAGGTTTTTTTATTTATTTGCATGGAAACAAAAACTTAATCTAAATGGCAAAACATGTTATTTTATGTTTTTAGACGTCAGTTAGGACCATGCATATTTTAAAGCTTTCTCTTGATATGTGGCAAATACTCTTATTTTTATATCTTCTGTTAAACATCTTATCCTATGAGTATTGGCTATGTGCAAAACGCCTTTAGGACAGTCATGGATCATTTACCGATTGACATAAAATTTAACAAACATGTAAAATTTACATTATTATTATGACATATCCAGCAGGGTCTAGCACATGATTGGCGCGACAATATCTCGACATAGATCGTCTTTTTATTATAATTCTATTAATGACAAAAGGACGGATAGTCTATCTCGCAGCGACATCTCGTGCCAATCATGTGCTAGATTATCAATTTATTTGATTTTCCCTAAGTGCTCTTCGCACATAGCCAGTATCTGTCGCCCTCACTGATGCCAAAAGTCATGATACGTGTAATCCCATTGTAAAGGACGGATTTTCCGTGTACAGTCACCTACAGTAAAATGTTAATCGTTGAAAATATCTGACACGCTCTTATCGCTTTACAAATAATTCGTGTCAGATATTATTTTGTGAGCCATCAGTCTATCAGGTCACTGTACCAGGCAGGCAAGTATGGTCGCGCGATAAATGATAAAACATCAGACCGTCCCTATAACACTATATTTTGTAAGTTCGATAGGGATGGCCCGATGTTTTATAGTTTATCGCGCAACCATGATTGCCTGGCTGATTATTGAAATACAATTTTTTGATCACCTGGTAATACCTATCTACTGTGCAATTTAGCAAAGCGATAATAACAGGTTTCCTATTGAAAAACACTTAAAAATAAGTTACAGTAATCCATATCGTCACTACTTTTAAAAAAACTTGTATCTTCGTCTGTCAATGAAAATAAAATTGTAGTAAGTATGTATGGAATGCATATAGACTTACTGCGTTTTAACTTTGAGGAACACCGTGAGATTTTTTAAAAGTAGTGACGATATAATTATAGCATAATTTTAATTTGCTTTCAAAAGTACTGTACTATTTTTTAAATTGTTTTTCAGTAGATAGACACGTGAAAATCCTTAGATTTGCTAAATAAACCAACTATAAGTACTGAAAATCTTTCCTTTCACGATTTGGATATTCTAAAGCTATTTAACTGTATTTGACTTTTATTTTCTTCAACATTAGATATAATATGTGATATTTTGATAATTTATGTCACAACCGTTTACGTTAGCACTAGCAGTATTATATTTTGCTTATGTATACGATTCTTGCAAAGTACCTATAGATTACAAAGTAGTATAAGTTAAAATCGACGTTTAATTGACTAAGGAAGATAAAATGAGTTTTGTATATAATTCTCGAAATATAATTTTTGTTTAGATATGTTCTGGATCAAAATATTTAACGAAACGTTTCTACCTGAAATAAAAACGATATTTGAATCACATTGGAATCTAGTTTTGAAAGTGACTTTCCACCGGCAGGGCGGTACTTGCGAATTGAAATTTGTATGGCAAATTTTCAATCCCCTTCTAGCGCATCTTCGGTGGAAATAGTACGGATTGACGAGGATGTGCGAGACTTGAATTGATATATTTGTTTACACATTTCATTCAATTATTGAATCGCATATTTAATTAAAAATATCGCTAAAATATTTAATTTGTTAAATTAGCTGAGTCGTGTACGTAAATTGTATTTCGAGAATTAACGTTTTATTTATGTATTGAATCTCGCACACCAGACGAAAAGTAGAAATAGCGCTGACATTATTTTTTAAATTGATAGCCATTCGTGTTTCCCTGCGTACAAATAAGTATTCGGCGATGTTCGAAGTGATACATGACAGTGCATTTTAAATTGACCCATATTACTGTACCGGCGATATCTAATAAAGAAATCAGTAAACAGTAGACAACTTGTTTCTTTTCAGGCCCCGTAGCCGAATGGCATTTCTCCGACGCCAAACGAAAGCGATACGCCGCTGGCTCTGTCGCGCCAATACGCAAGCGCGATAGAGATAGATATCTACTAGCGCTTCGTTTCGTGAGCGTTTCGTGAGCGATTGTGCCATTCGGCTAGCCACCCGGTGCCGTAGCCGAATGGCATTTGTGCGACGCGAAACGAAAACGTAACGCCGCGAAAGGTAGTCTGGCTCTGTCGCGCCAATACGCAAGAGCGATAGAGATAGATATCTACGAAAGAGATATTATCGTGAGCGTTTCGTGAGCGTTTGTGCATTCGGCTACGCACACTGTTTTCCGTGCGAAAAACGTTAACTGCCGGCCCACTACGAAGTTGCCGCTTTCCGGTTCTGAAAAAAAAAACAAAATATTTAGTATACACTTACACACCTAAGGTATTAAATGAAATACATTTAACTCTTGAAATATGAAGACCATACAAAAAAATATGTCCTTTTGAAAATACTAGTCACTAATACGCTTTATTGGGCATGAGAATGTCAAAATTTAGTCAAGTTTTGAAACCTGACAAAGATAATGATATAAAGTTCAAAAAACCGGCCAAGAGCGTGTCGAGCCACGCTCAGTGTAGGGTTCCGTAGTTTTCCGTATTTTTCTCAAAAACTACTGAACCTATCAAGTTCAAAACAATTTTCCTAGAAAGTCTTTATAAAGTTCTACATTTCTGATTTTTTTCATATTTTTTAAACATATGGTTCAAAAGTTAGAGGGGGGGGACGCACTTTTTTTTCCTTTAGGAGCGATTATTTCCGAAAATATTAATATTATCAAAAAACTATCTTAGGAAACCCTTATTCATTTTTAAATACCTATCCAACAATATATCACACGTTGGGGTTAGAATGAAAAAAAATATTAGCCCCCACTTTACATGTAGGGGGGGTACCCTAATAAAACATTTTTTTCCATTTTTTATTTTTGCACTTTGTTGGCGTGATTGATATACATATTGGTACCAAATTTTAGCTTTCTAGTGCTAACGGTTACTGAGATTATCCGCGGACGGACGGACGGACGGACGGACGGACGGACGGACGGACGGACGGACGGACGGACGGACGGACGGACGGACGGACGGACGGACGGACGGACGGACGGACGGACGGACGGACGGACGGACGGACGGACGGACGGACGGACAGACAGACATGGCGAAACTATAAGGGTTCCTAGTTGACTACGGAACCCTAAAAAGGACGGGAAAATATACTCCTTAAGCCCAACTAAGGGTTAAGACGAATGTTTTTAGGTATGTAATATTACACTATTTACGGACACAGTAGTATCTCCACTGAAATACATTTTTTCTACTCCCGAACTGTTATTCGTCATTTACAGGGTCGTGCATAGATCTTTAAAACCCTACATAAAGGTCTATTCCCCAAAGCCAGCGTCCGCCGGCTTTCCGCGCATGCGCGCAGTATCGAAAAAACTGAAAACGCATTGTTTGGCTCTGTAACCATGGCAACGCCTTATAACGACACTGCGCGAATGCGCGGAAAGGCTGGGCAGCCAAGCTGACAGTGCAAACCTTTGCTTTAAAATACAGGAAGCAGTGTGAATTTCACGAAAGTTATTCAAGAAAACTATTAAAAACTAAGTGCATGGTCGTAGAAAAAGTATTGTATGCAACGGTGTTTAACTGAGTCAAAAAATACTCGTGGCGTCTCAATAACAATTTTCGGCTTCGCCTCAAATTGTTACCCACGCCACTCGTCTTTTTTGACCTCCTTTAAACGCCTGTTGCATAAAATACTATTATAAAATGAATGGATTATATTCCAAATTTACCGTTTTAATATAAATCATATAAATATGTAGCATCCGGAATGTCATTATTACAATAGATATTTTTATGCTAATAAACGTGACATACGTTACATAGCTATTGTTTGCATTTATTGGTCCGGCCTTCGGATTTCGTGCTTCGAATAAATTGATTACGTACAGTGCAGTTAATATTCAATGTACTTGAGAAAAAAAAAGTAAACAAGGCACTTGTGTGTTACGGTGTAGATAATTACTTGATTTATCACCACAAAATTAAAATTTTGAAAAAACCTCCGACCGCGACATAGTGGACCGATTTTCATGAAACATGGCTAAGAACACTCCCGACCTCAGCTTTCAAACAAAAAAAACTAAATCGAAATCGGTTCATTCGTTCGGGAGCTACGATGCCACAGACAGACACACACAGACAGACATACAAACAGACAGACAGACAGACAGACAGACAAACAGACAGACAGACAGACACGGCAAACTTATAAGTCTTATAACACCCCGTCGTTTTCGTGTCGGGGGTTAAATTAATTAATTAATTAAATTAAAGATTAATCTGTTAAAAAAGGGCTCGGAACTCGTCAGTGTGCATGTGCAAGAGGCTAGTTTACACATCTTCCGCTAGATGTCGCTGTGCCGGTTAGTAAAAAACCTGAATCTCGCTATTAAGATATTTCTTGGAGACGTCAGATTTGCACATACTTGGGTAAGTACGCAAAGCTCGCAATAGATGGCGCTGTAACGGTTATTAAAAAACCTGAATCGCGCTATTAAGATCTTTTTTGGAATAACAACTACAGATTTTTGTTCAATAAGCTTGCTTCGGCTAGTGAAAATTCTTAAACGCGCTATTAAGAGAAGAAGAAGAAGAAATTCTCGGGTCAATAACACCAGAATTTAACTACTTTTGGGACTTTGGCTGAGCTGCTACGATTAAACTTACGATCATTCATGCTTACGATAGTACCTACAAACAAATTTGTGTCTTGCGTTGTATTCCCATCTGACACCCGATATCGGATCGCGCAATGTGAAAACGCTCTTACATACTTCTCCCAAAGTTAGAAACTCTGCCTAGTGTCAAATCATTTGTACCGCTCATCATGTTTGACCGCTAAATTTGACGCTTCAAGTTTTTGTCACTGTTAATTGCGGTACTGTGAAGAATTGACGCTCTACTTGTGTATTCCCAGGGTTTGTTCTATTACTACGCAGCTCTGTTATTTAAACAACGTCATGTAGATACTGTATAAACGGTGTAAAATGAGGAAACCGAATTATTTCGAGACTAAAATGATTGATCTTTTTTTCTGGATTTCGCCTAGTTTCAGAGTTGTTACGACAAAAATAAAACAAATCCTAGCAAAAAATCGCCTTTCGATGTCAAAAGTAGCCTATGTCACTCTCCATCCCTTCAACTATCTACACTTAAAAAAATCACGACAATTAGTCGCTTAGTTTTGCCGTGAAGGACGGACAAACAAA
Source organism: Leguminivora glycinivorella (assembly GCF_023078275.1). Lineage (NCBI taxonomy): Eukaryota > Metazoa > Arthropoda > Insecta > Lepidoptera > Tortricidae > Leguminivora > Leguminivora glycinivorella. The sequence continues at coordinate 1,188,540 of NC_062975.1, forward strand.
CAGACACACACACTTTCCCATTTACATTGAACATTCAACTTTAGATATATTGTACATATAACGATTATAACGTTAATCTATATTTAGTAAGTAGGTACCTATTCGTTTTATTTTTAACGCGCCGACGATCAAAGCGCTATGTAGACTCTTTTACAACGATTAAAAAAGATGCAAAGGAAAATCTTCTTCGTATTTTATTACTTAACTGCAGAGTTAGATAAGTTATAGATTATCGGCTTAATTAAAAGGAGAAGTTTGTCTTCGTTTTTCTCGTCACCTTATATCTCGGAAGACAAGCCGGTTATCTAAGTAAGACGAGGAGCTGAGTTTTATTTTCTTTCTAGCAGTTGTTGAAGTAACATTTATTAAAAGTGGGTCATTATTGTTCAATGCGGGAAGTTATACGTTTCTGCAGAGCATTTTAGTTATCAAAGTAAGTTTTTAATTGCTTTTACGACAAGCATTCATCACAGATTATTGCGTATTTTTTTTATTAGTCATATTTTGTCGATATTCTGGAAGGGCTAATAAATATATACACGTTAAACTTCCGTGAGACTTCCGTGGCTAATAAATACTTAAAAATAAAGCAAATTATGTATTTTATTAGTTTTGTATTAAGTTTCTATAAATTAAATGTACTGGATGAGCCGAGGTTCGACCCCACGATCGAAGTGAAAGCCTCAAATAATGCACAAAAATTTTATGAACATTTTATTAAAACCTACCTATGTACCTGGTACATACCTAGACTGTCTTGATCTACTAGGTATTATTAAATAAGTACCTAATAAACAAGTAAATTATCATGTTTACGTCTTGCATAATCTAACTAACTTGAAAAAAATAAGTCGTTATGTTTATAAATGATTTTCATTTAACACAACTTATTTACTTTGATCTATTCGAAACAGATAGCTAAATGCATTTTATCCAAGAGTGCAAAGTAATTTCTACAAATTTTAACTTGATGTGTTGAGCTTTTGGTCAGAATTTACCAGAAATGATGATTTTGAATCATAAATATTGGATAGATTGATGGATTTGATTTAGTTTGATGTTTTATAGTCAGTATTTTGTTCGTGTTTGTGGTAAAATGTTGAGACCGAGGTCAAAGTTTGTTTAACTTCGAGGCTTGAATTGTGACAACGTCAAGATTTTTGAACCACTCGCTATTGACTCGCGGTTCAATATTGGAATCTTTATTTCGGGTATCAACAGTGGCACGTGCGGTTAAACAAATATTTATTTGCATCAAAAATATATTTTTCCCCTCACTAGCTCGGAAACACATGTTTTGTCCTTTAATACCAGCTGGTAAAAATCGCATTTTATCCACTAGTGGGTAAAGTAATTTGACCTTGAATAAAGTCAAATTAACTGCTTTAAAATTGATAAAAATAGGTGAATCTAGTAATAAAGATAATTTACCATCTGTGGAACTACTGCAAGCAGTGATAAACGCATTTTTTGCGTTGTAGTTTCCTTGCTATAGTGAGGGGAATAGTTATTTGTTATACAAGGGGGCAAAGTTGTATTTTAACGCCGAGTGTGGAATTGAAAAACGAGCAAGTGAAAGGATTCTATAGTTGAACCACGAGCGAAGCGAGTGGTTCAAGAATAGAATCCTGAACTTGCGAGTTTTTTAACACACGAGAAGTAAAATACATTTGCACCCGAGTGTAACACAAAACTTTTCCCCTCACTATAGCGAGGAAACTACAACGCAAAAAATGCGCTTATCACTGCTTCCAGTAGTTCCACAGGTGGTAAATCAACTTTATTACTAGATTCACCTACTTTTATCAATTTTAAAGCAGTTAATTTGACTTTATTCAAGGTCAAATTACTTTACCCACTAGTGGATAAAATGCGTTTTTACCCGCTGGTATTAAAGGACAAAACACGTGTTTCCGAGCTAGTGAGGGGAAAAGTTTTGTGTTACACTCGGGTGCAAATGTATTTTACTTCTCGTGTGTTAAAAAACTCGCAAGTTTAGGATTCTATTCTCGAACCACTCGCTTCGCTCGTGGTTCAACTATAGAATCCTTTCACTTGCTCGTTTTTCAATTCCACAGTCCACACTCGGCGTTAAAATACAACTTTGCCCCCTTGTATAACAAATAACTATTTTTTATGGGATAGGAGGCAAACGAGCAGACAGGTCGCCTGATGGTAAGCGAGTATCTCTCCTTTAGAGCTGCTTCATTTCGCTCAAGAACATTTTCGCCTCGGCCTACTATAAATTGGGTAGGTAATCCATACTAATATTATAAATAGGAAAGTCTGTGAGTCTGTTTGTTTGTCCGTCTTTCACGCCAAAACGGAGCGACGAATTGACGTGATTTTTTAAGTGGAGATAGTTGAAGGGATGGAGACTGACATAGGCTACTTTCTAACCCCCCACTTACCTAAAATGAGGGGTGGAAGTTTTTATGGAGCATTCCGCAATTTTCGAATTGAACACGAGCGACGCTGCGGGCAAAAAGCTAATAGGTATATATTTTTCACATTCTAGCGAGAAAGGCAACTGTTTGTCATGTCACCAGGGTAGGCTTGTGCCGTTTCGTTCGTTGATCGGAGTGCTCCGATCTCGTTCAATCGCTCCCACGAACTAGTTCGCTCTTTTAGGTCCTTTGCTCATTTAGTTCAGCCAGACCAGCGACCACTGCGGTCGGAAAGATCAGAACGAATGGGATTGAATAGTGTCAAAATGATAGGAATAGTCCACAGATAGTAACATTCCGGGTCGAAATAAGGTTGTAAGTAACCGAAGTTTAATATGAAAACTTGACGTTTTTTTGTAGCTCTGCTAAGTAGCTCTCGCTCTCGGTCGGCGCAGTCACACGCTCGTTCTCGATTCAAACCGCTCGCGCTCGCCGATCCTATACTGAACTAAATGAGCAAAGACCGATTCTCAGAGCACAGAAAGACTCAGTTCATTTCGGTCATTGATGGGATTTTATTCCTAACAGTTCATAGTTCGTGAACGACACAACCAGGGCTCATAAAACAATGTAAATTGCCTCCCAGTAATACGCCACAATAATTACGGCTGTCGTTATGTCGGGAAAAAATATTAATAGTCACGAAGTTACTTCCAATTAGAGGGTCATCATTGTTCATAATAGATGGTTAGTACAATATTCTTCCCTACACGTAGATTACTTCCTCGTAGGTATAATCATAGATTAAATATAAGAAAATAGTTAAGCGCTGGTGGCCTATCGGCAAGAGCGTGCGACTTTCGATCCGGAGGTCGCGGGTTCGAACCCGGCTCGTACCAATGAGTTTTCCTGAACTTATCTGCGAAATGTCATTTTATATTTGCCAGTCGCTTTTCGGTGAAGGAAAACATCGTGAGGAAACCGGACTATATAATTCCAATAAGGCCTAGTTACCCTTCGGGTTTGGAAGGTCAGATGGCAGTCGCTTTCGTAAAAACTAGTGCCTACGCCAAATCTTGGGATTAGTTGTCAAAGCGGACCCCAGGCTCCCATGAGCCGTGGCAAATGCCGGGATGACGCAAGGAGGATGATGATGAAATATAAGAAGATCATACCATCCCATACTTTAAAATGCGACCGCCTACGAACGCGCATACACTACACCACATATAGATGGCGCCACAAAAAATGTCTTGTAGCTTTCGATTATACTTGTAGATGGCGTTAAGTGTCTCTTTTGACATAGATTTATGGCTCGAAAGTGACACTTAACGCCAATCTACAAATAATCGATGGTAACAAGGCATTTTTGTGGCGCCATCTATGTGTGGTGTAGTGTATGCGAGTTCGTAGGCGGTCGCATTTTAATGTATGGGATGGTATATGATCTTCTTATATTTAATCTATGGTATTATTGACGTCGGCGGCCGATCGTAAAGTTCTTATGTAGATACAATAAATACAATGTTGGTTGGTACACATTAGACCAATAGATAGATAGAGTAAAGGATGACTCAAGTTAGACCGGGCTGGGTCCGGGACGGGGCCTCCGCTTCAAGAGCACCATCTCCTGTTACAGATTAAGTGCTGGATGCGGCTCAGTTTATCCTAACTTATCATTAACTTCACTACACATGTCCAATGGGTAAACTGTCAAAAGGCTCCCAGAAAAGTAATTTTGACGACTCCCGATTTGCCTAAGAATTTCACGATCTGGCGTATGAAAGAAGAAAGGGGACGATGGATTTGATAAAGAACTACTACTAAGAATAACCCAATCACAAAATTTAATTTTAATTTTCATTTCATTTCATAAAATTTAAAAATAACCCCAGACCGCGACATCGTAGACCGATTTTCATGAAATATGGCTAAGAACACTCCCGACTAACTCAGCTTTCAAGCAAAAAAACTAAATCTAAATCGGTTCATCCGTTCGGGAGCTATGGATGCCACAGACAGACACACACACAGACAGACAGACAAGTCAAACTTATAACACCCCGTCATTATTGCGTCGGGGGTAAAAAATGGTTGACTTTTATAGCAATCATATAAATACCAATCGCAGGCGGATTTGTTAGATGGTTTTTTCTTTTTATAATTGGGTTCTTTTATTTTTATTATTATTTTCTAATTATTTCTTTAGTATTATTTATTATAAGCTTATTTTTAAGTAGTGATTTAGTTATAATTTAGTTTTATTTTATTTGTAAGATTTTAATTTAAGTGTTTTTACAAATAAACTGAACATTACAGTTAATAAACTTTATGTAGGTATAAATACCTACCATACGTTATGTTACTTCATTAATTTGACCCACTGATTCAGATTGTATTCAGTAAAATACCTCGTTACATATATCCGCAATTTAATTAAAATGAAAGCTGCACCTTTTTGTATTAAATAGTTGGTCCCTCTTTAAAGATATTTGCACCAATATAAATTCTCAAGTCAAATGCCTGCCACGGATGGGAGCTCATTAATGAGACGCTTGACGAAATATCTATTTCGGTGAGGGCTGGTATTCAAACTAAAATAATCTTAAAATAAGATGAAGTGACCCAGTAAAAACAACAACCCATTGTATGTGTACTTCAGAGGCCAAACATAACCTTTGTTAGGTCGCAGTGCCTTATTAATTTTAATATCAAGTGATTTTCACGGCAGTTGAATCCAGCCAATTCCCATACCTTGCGAAAACACAACTCGTTTGCTCGTGAAGCTTGACTTTTACCGAGAGAGTTTTATTGAAATATCTAAGTTTTATATACAAATACATAAATACATTTTTATGGATTTATTTTTTTAATTATTATTGTTACTTTATGTTTTTACTTAAATAAAAATACGCCTCTGCTTGTTAAAAAAAAGTTGGCGCCCAACGTGGCGCGAATTATGTCGAAATTCGGAGGTGTGATTTTTTTAAATTTTTCCTTTAATTTAAAAATTATGAATTTATGCTTATGCTAATTTAAGTATTTGCTATTTCCTTGCATTGATGAGGTGAAGAAAGGTTTATTTTAGTCTGGGGCGCGCACAAATATCTGAACTGAAGGCATGTTCAGATGTTTGCGAGCACCTTGACCGTTCCTATATAGGTATATGATGGCTGTATACTTAGTGCGTTTTCAAATTATCCGATCTGATATCGGATGTCGGAAGGATTTCAAAGGCAAAAATCCAAGATGGCGGCTTAAATGTATGGGATATAGGTCCGACGAGATAGGTAGGAACGGATAATGTGAAAACGCACTAAGAGTCGGCAACGCGCAGATCTGTGGATTTGCAGGCGTCTATAGGCTACGATGACTGCTTACCATCAAACAACAAACGGCGGGGCGGGGCGGGGGCGCTGGAAGGAGTAGGTTAGCGAAGCCTCAAAAACCAGGAAAAAGTGTTTATTTCACGAAAGTTAGGTACTTGTTCTAGAAAACTATTAAAAAAGCAAGTGCAAGGTCGTAGATAAAGTACTCATGGCGTCTTTATTACGCCACTGACGCCACTCGTCTTTTTTGGACCTCTTTTATTTAACCACCAGTTGCATAAAATACTATAGGATTTGCCTATGATGTTAAACCAATAGTACCTTACTGCAATTAAAATCTTTAAAATTTAAATGACTGAAATTGTGATAAAAAAGTGAATTGAAAACACTAGACCCTACTCATAGTGTTGTGTTCCTGCCGGTGAGTAAGGCTGCCAGAGCTCAACGGTGTAGGGGTGACGGAAGGATCTACGGAACTAATTTGTTCCGTCTATTGTCCTTTGAGTCGTCGGCAACCCGAACTCTCAACCCTCCTTGGAACTTGTACACTCTTTTTTGCTTTGTTAAGTACACAGCAAAAGGGAGTGTACAAGCTTCTAATGGGTTGGCAACGCGCACGTGACACTCCTTGAGTTGCAGGCGTTTATAAGTTACGGTGACCGCTTTCCATCACGCGAACCATATGCTTGTTTGCCACCGACGTAGTATAAAAAAAAATCTGCATTGTCTGTTAGTAACAAAGAAATCCTACTAAGCCTAAGACCGTTTTCACATTATCCGATTCGATATCGGATGTCGGAAGGATTTCAATAGAAAAAATCCAAGATGGCATCTGTAATGTATTGATTATCGGTCCGATATCCGATATCGGATCGGATAATGTGAAAACGCACTGAATCGATGAGATTAGGCAGATGTTTGAGTTCCGTAACCTTTATGGCCATCCGTTTTGAATAAGTCAGATTAGCCTTTTCAAAGCTCGTCTAATGAGGGAGGTTGGCCCAATTTGACCGATGTTTAAGGAATAAAGAGGTAATTACAAGCTGGTGATCTTTATTAGGTACTAGCTTGCTTGATAGATAGGTATTTGCGGTATTTATTATTGTCTTCGGTTACCGCGATAGTTACTCATGAAATAAAACTATGGAAACGGATTAAATCGCGTAGATAATGAATTTACAGTTCATCCCGACGTTTCGAACACTTTACAGCGTTCGTGGTCAACGGGTGACTGTGTTTCCATAGTTTTATTTTATTTGCGGTATTCTCAAGTAAAATGTGCCATATTGTCACCCAAGCATGACGCTCTAACAGGTTATTAGTATAAAGCTACGACTAAATTAAATAAATAAATACTTATTAGGCGATATCTTACATAGATCAACCTACCTAGCCCTAAACAATGAAAAGCTTGTATGATTATGGGTGCTAGGCGACGATAGATATATGTACAGTATACTTATATACATAGATAAATACATAATACTTAAGTATATACAGAGTGTAACAAAAATGGTGGTGATCCGTTTAAGGGCGTACTCAGTATCGTATTCTTATCAGGAAAAAGTAGAAGAAAATTTTTTTTTCGCTAAAAAAATTTTCACTTTTGTATGAGCCGGGACGCGCGAATCGGTCGAATCTCCATACAAAGATAAAAAATTTTTTTGCGAAAAAAAATTTTTATCCTACTGTCGTAAATAGCCCCAAAATATAGGTAAATAACGATCTCGTAGGTTAGATTTAAGATAATAAATAATAAAGAAATATCGATTTATATTTGTTCGTTTTATTTCCCACCAATCCTAAGCACTTCACTATACGACTGAACTTTAACTAGTAGATTCTTACTTACCCTTAAAAAACCCAAGCATAGTTCAGTCGTAAATACATAACTATATACCAAAAACAAATGGCAATTAATATAAAGTAAGTATCTGGCACTGATACTTACAATCTAATTAGAATATTAATATAATATATACTTATAAGAATGTATAAGAAGATTGTTAATGTTTATCTCATAAGAATTATATTTGAAAAATAAAGAATTGCTGTTACACGATAGACACACATAACACCAATACATACTTGACGAATGGTACACGAGTCTCGCGGCCGGGAAAGCATATATATACCCGCCCCGACGCTCGGAGCGTCACTTGAACACCGACGGCGAGAGAGCGCGCACGCGCTGCTCCCCCATACACACCACCGCAGCAAATTGAAAATAAAAAACTGGAGTTTTTTCTTCGTAACCTGGTAGCCGCCTCCATCTACAGTCAACAATGGTCCATCGAGCCGCGGATATCATCGTGCCAGTATCCAGCAACTAAGAAGAAAGAAACACATACAGTCATCGATATAAACTAGACGAGTAGCGCTAGCCGCGAAAATTTAGTAGGACTGATTTATCAGTTATCGAGAAAAGTAACGTGGGTAACGTAACCTTAACGGTGGCGACCTGGACGACATTCTCCCCTCCTCAGACGGTCACCTAACGGTGTCAACGACTGTCGTGAGCCTGGGCAGCGGGTCTTCGTGTACGAACGAGAACGTACACCGTGTCACGCAAGTGATACGTACATACTCGGCTGTGTGTGCTGGCACGCAGTGTATCGAACGGTGGATTCTATGCCGTCTAACGGATTGAAACCAGGCTGTTAAGCTGAGGACATTCCCAGTCATCAGTGGGCACCCGTAAGGTACACTGCCACTACCAGAGCAGTTCCGCAAACCTTATCCTATCCTGATCGGATCCCCTACGTTAGTACCCGGTCAGGCCCTAGGGACGATAGGGACCGCGCACGAGTCAACCTATCAGGGGTTGACACGTTGCATAGGGACAGTGAAGTGCTAGGATTGCGTTATTGCCAAGTGTAAACATATACAGTGCCACGTACAAATAATGAGTGTGTAGAGTCACGGGTTGTTATATAAGTGTTATGCGTAGTGGTTAAGTCAATCATAATATAAGTGTTAATTTGTTTTGTTCGTTTTTGATTATTTTTTGTAGTTTCCATTGTATATAGTACTAATTATTTGCACTCATTATATAGGGCGTTACCGTGTGATAGAGATTTGTACGATTCAATCATGAGCGAAAGCGGGAGGGTATTACGATCGGGTAAGCACACGCCGTTAGTAGGGTCTCGTACAAATACAGCTTCCGAACAGGAAAGCGTAAGCGGTAGCAAACGCGCGAATAGTACTGAAACGACAAATAAGAACGAACAGGCGTCACCCCGTCAAAGCACAATGTTGGACGACACGGTTGTGCCAGTGGAGGCACCGCGGCCTACGGTCATCGACAATAGTTCTCACGAGAGAATAACCGAGGCTAGGTTACTAATACTCCGCAGCGAACAGGCCGTGCGTGACGCAGAATTAGCACAAGCTAGGGCGGCAGCGGCTGCCGCCAGTAGCGCATTAGCTCTAGCCAAAGCAGAGGCGGAGTTTGCCGAAGTCTGTACTCGTAAACAGACACCTGCGACGATGAACAAACCCGCACAGGTGTCAGACGTACCCCCGGTACAATGTTGGGTTAACGAACAGGCAAAAATAGAACAAAAAGATACTATAAGACCGAGAAATACGGCACCGATGCCGTATATAGGTACAAGTAATAAAATAGCAAGTAATGACATTGAATTGTTAGCGCAACGATTTGAGAACGCGGTAGGTAAAGGTAGGCGCGACCCGGTAGTACAACGGCACGTTGCCGAGTTACCCAAATTCGACGGTTCAATATCGGAATGGATAGCTTTCAAGGCTGAGTTCAACGACACTGAGGCTATGTTCTCAGAAGTAGCAAATGTAGGTAGGATTAGGCGCGCGCTACGCGGCGACGCCAAATACGCAGTTAAAGCCCTACTATATACTACGTCGGATCCTTTCGAAATTATGGACATGCTCGAGTTGCAATTCGGCAACCCCGAGGCCTTAGTACTAGCAGAAATAGAAGAGGTCAAACGGTTACCTAAACTATCCGAAGACAATCACAATATCGTATCGTTCGCCGGCCAAGTCGCTAACGTGGTAGCCACCATCAAATCACTGCATCAAGAACAATATCTCATGGCCCCGGAGTTGGTCAATAGGCTAGTCAATAAAATGAGTGTTCTAATGCGACATGAGTGGAATAAACACCGCGTACAAAACCCTAAGGAATTAGGTTTAGTGTCATTATCAAAATTCCTAACAGAGGCCAGCAAAGCGGCAGGTCTAACTGTTACCCACGCATCGCGTAGATCCGCACAGAAAAAGCATAGCGTAAACGCGGTAGCACAGTCGCGACACCGTTCACGCTCACGGTCGACGAGTAGGGAATCGTATAGCGAAACGGAATATTCCTACAAACGTTCAAGTAAACCTTTCATTGCACAGGTCAGTAAAAAACCAGTAGAGAAAAAATCCGTGAAAAATAATAAACCTAAAACACATACGAACGCCCCGCGAGTTAGAGAAAGTAATTCAAATAAATGTACGGTATGCAGCGGCGAACATTATATAACGAAGTGCGCCGATTTTTTAAAGCTTAATGTTGACGAGCGATGGACGAAAATGAAGGAATTCAAATTATGCTACAGATGTTTAGGGCCGTATCACAGACGCTTTAATAAATGTAAATACGTACCGTGCGGAACGGGCGATTGCGAGGCGGCACATCATAAATTACTACACGGCACTAGAAAAGAGAGCGAAACCCGCAAAGTGCAGTCGTCCATAAGCCACTTACACGATAAAGATACCTATTTAAAGGTTATGCCAGTCGAAGTAAGCGGGCCATTGGGCTCCGTACAAACATACGGGCTTTTGGACGAAGGGGCGGGGCTTACTTTAATAGAGCGCCATATAGCCGACCAAGTTACGCCTAGAACGCGTTCGTGTGAATTATCTCTAAATACAGTAGGAGACAATACTCTGGTAGATAACGAGTCGTGCGAGGTAAACGTGTCTATTCGCGGACTAAAGAGCGAGAACGTAAATAATCTTACGGCATTTACAGTCGAAAAGTTAGGATTACACCCGCAAGGAATAAATAAAGAAGTGTTAAGTAAGTGCGCTCATCTCGAGGAACTACGAGACGAACTCACATACGCTACGGGTATACCTACTGTACTTATAGGCCAGGATAACTGGCATTTAATTGTTACTAGAGAATTGATAGAGGCCGACGAGAACCTGCCCGCCGCATCCTATACCAAGTTGGGCTGGGTCCTTCACGGCGCGGAAGCAAAACCGCGAAAGTTAATAGCAACAATTAATCACGTATCTCGTCGCGACGAACAAGATACGCACGAATTAATAAAACAACATTTTAACATAGAGTCGTTAGGAGTAGAGCCTAAAATAAACAGATCCGATCCTAATAACCGCGCTTTCGAAATTCTAAACGCAACATGTAAAAAAATACAGGGCGAAGATAGGTACGAAGCAGGATTATTATGGAAAACGGACAACGAAACTCTACCTAACAACAAAGACAAAGCAATGAAACGGCTAGTAAGTTTGGAAAAAAAACTAGACAGGGATGACGGGTTAAAGGCAGAATACTCTCGACAAATACAAAACCTCCTAGACAAAGGGTACGCCGAAAGAATACATAAGCCTAACACGTCTCCCAGGGAATACTACCTTCCACATTTTGCCACTTTCCATCCTCAAAAGGGTAAACCTAGATTAGTATTTGACGGAAAATGCAAAATGGCGGGTAAAAGCTTAAACGAAGCACTATTGGTAGGACCAGATTTACTGCTATCATTGTTCGGTGTGTTGATACGATTTCGCGAAGGCAAAGTGGCCGTCATAGCGGACATAGCCGAAATGTTCTTACAAGTTCGCGTAATAGAGCAGGACAGAGATAGCCTCCGATTTCTATGGAGGGGAGATAGGCGCGAAGGCCCGGCCGATGAATACCGAATGACTTCGCTAATATTCGGCTCCGCCTCTAGCCCTACTATCGCACAGTTCGTAAAAAATAAAAACGCAGAAGAACATAGTGAAAAATACCCACTAGTAAAAGAAACTACGCTAAATAACTTTTACGTAGATGATTTATTAGCCAGTTTTGACGACCCGCATGTCGCACGCACGTTAGTGAACGATATTGTAAAAATACACGCAAAAGCTTCCTTTCATTTACGCGGGTGGGCTTCTAACGTTCCCGAAGTTCTAAAAGACGTAACCGACATCTCTAGCAAAGAGGTATCGGAATTAGGGAAGCACGAATGCGAACGAACGTTAGGCCTATTATGGCATAATAAACAAGATAAACTAGGGTTTAACGTAAACTTTCGCAACACACCTAAAGAAGTACTGGAAAAAGGCGTCATACCTACCAAACGACAGGTGACCTCGGGGGTAATGAGCTTGTTCGACCCCATCGGTCTTATTTCTCCCATTACGGTAACGGGAAAAGTACTCATTCAAAACATATGGCGTACGCGTAAAGACTGGGATGAAAAAATCACCCCCGAAGATCACCAATTATGGTTAGAATTCATAAATAACATGAATAAATTGCGCGAATTAAAAATAGAACGGTACGTTCCCGCGCCGAATCGAAAGGTCGTAACTCATACTTTTTGTGACGCGTCAGAAAAAGTATACGCGGCCGCGGTATACATGGTAGGTACGGACGAAGAAGGGAACAAACAAGCCACTCTAGTAGCCGCGAAGGCAAGGGTTTGTCCTTTGAAACAAGTGTCAATACCTAGGCTCGAACTGCAGTCCGCTACGTTAGCTAGTAGATTAACCGAATCAGTAAAAAGAGAATCTAGTTACGTCATAGAAAAATCATATTACTGGTCAGATAGTTTAACGTGTCTGTCGTGGATAAGGTCGGGACCTCGTACATTCAAAACCTTCGTCGCACATAGATTAGCTGAAATAGAGGAGACTACCTCGCCAGAGGATTGGCGATGGGTGCCTACCTCACTAAACGTAGCCGACGACGCCACACGCGGCATACCTAAAGATTTCGACGCCAACCATAGATGGTTTCGTGGCCCAGATTTTATAACACAGGACAGTAGTTCGTGGCCCGTAGAAAAGCCCTCGGCACAACCGTTTCCACCAACAGGAGAAGAACGCGTACAACAGAAGGTAAATGTCGTTAATAAAAACAAAACTTGCGTCTGCTTGCCCGACATAGATAGATTTCCTACCTATAAACGATTATTACGCGCGTCCGCTTACGTACTATCAGCAGTTGAATCGTTCAAGTCTCTCATACGCGGCATAAAACTTACACTCACTACAATGAATGAAAAACTTAAGATTGCGGAATTGTTATTAATCAAACGAAGTCAGAGAAAATCATTCAGAGAGGAAATCGCCAACATAGAGGCTGGGCGGCCTATATCAAAGGGGTCACCGCTGAAGAAGCTCGCCGTGAACGTCAGCAAACATGGAATTCTACTACTAGATGGGCGCACAGATCGAAACCAGTGCATACCAGTCCTACACGCAAAAGAAGCTCTAACAAAGTTACTCATAGCACACTACCACGCTTTGTTTAACCACGCAAATCATGAAACTGTCATCAATGAGCTACACAAACAATTTCATATAGTAGGACTGCGTAGTGCCATACGGTATATTAGCAACACATGCCAATGGTGTCGCGTATACAGAGGTACTACCCACAAGGTGCCTCTGGGCGATTTACCTGCTGAAAGGCTTACCGCTAATCAACCTGCATTCACAGCTACAGCGTGCGATTACTTCGGACCTATGACAGTTACAGTAGGCAGACGACATGAAAAAAGATGGGGCGCACTGTACACTTGCCTAACCACTAGGGCAGTACATATAGAACTAGTGCCTTCCCTATCTGCATCATCTATGATATTGTCACTCAGACGCATGATGGCTCGTCGAGGTCAACCTACTGTATTATATACTGACAACGCTACCTGCTTCATAGGGGCCGAACGCGAGATAGCTGAAGCATTAGCAGACATAGAAGAAGAAGTGCAGTCGTTCGTAACAAATAAAAACATAATCTGGAAAAAGATACCTCCTGGCAATCCAGAAGCAGGAGGATCTTGGGAACGACTGGTGGGTGCTACCAAAGCTGCTCTTCGCGTTACACTGAAAGAACGGCATCCACCGGAAGAAGTGCTACATACCTTACTTCTAGAAGCCGAACATATCATCAACTCTAGACCACTTGTTCCAGTCCGATTAGATGACCGTCAGACGGCTCTGACGCCCAATCATTTCCTGATAGGAAGGTCAAACGCCATGTCACCATTCGGCGTATTCACCGACATTCATCTCACAGAAAAATCATGGAAAACGGCACAAGCTCTATCAGATATGTTTTGGGATCGATGGACAAAAGAATACCGTCAAACGCTAAGACCAAGACGAAGCCCCAACGATCCCAAGTACGAAAATATAAAAGAAGGAGATATAGTCATCATAGCTGACGGCACTATGCCTCGTAATACCTGGCCACGCGGCAAAGTAGTAAAGACGTTTCCTGGTCCAGATGGGCGAGTACGAGTTACAGAAGTTGAAACCGCTGCAGGAAGAATTCGTCGCCCAGCCTCACGACTTATCGTTATAGGATTTACTCCGTTGTAACTGTGTTAAAAACACGTAGGGGGAATGTCGTAAATAGCCCCAAAATATAGGTAAATAACGATCTCGTAGGTTAGATTTAAGATAATAAATAATAAAGAAATATCGATTTATATTTGTTCGTTTTATTTCCCACCAATCCTAAGCACTTCACTATACGACTGAACTTTAACTAGTAGATTCTTACTTACCCTTAAAAAACCCAAGCATAGTTCAGTCGTAAATACATAACTATATACCAAAAACAAATGGCAATTAATATAAAGTAAGTATCTGGCACTGATACTTACAATCTAATTAGAATATTAATATAATATATACTTATAAGAATGTATAAGAAGATTGTTAATGTTTATCTCATAAGAATTATATTTGAAAAATAAAGAATTGCTGTTACACGATAGACACACATAACACCAATACATACTTGACGAATGGTACACGAGTCTCGCGGCCGGGAAAGCATATATATACCCGCCCCGACGCTCGGAGCGTCACTGACTTGGATTCACGATCGTGACGCCGAAGGGAACGCACGCGCTTGAGCTCCGCTCTCGAGATACGCACCCTGTCCGATTTGTGAAAATTCGCGAGTGCAGTCAGTGTTTGTGCAAAGTCAGTGTAGTGAGGTAGTATAGTGGCCCCCAGTGAAAGACCACCTTCCGTGGCCGTTTGTACGAGGGAAAACCTAACGGTGCCAACCGAACTCTGCAAGCGGGGCGCTATTGCCCAATCTCACTAATCGCCCACTGTATTTTTCTTCCTACCTTTTGTACCCATTGTCTATTCTGCATTTTATTTTCCCTGTGCGTACCCCTGTGTATATACTGCACTTTGTGTTTGTTTCCAGGTCCACAGACGAAACAGCAGACTCGACGACACCATGCCGCTCTTAAGAACGCCCACCAAGGCGGGAAGAGCGCGACCAGCACCAGCAGAGGAAGTCACAGCCACGGCCGGGACCTCAACGCAAGTGGATGACGCCCCGGACGGAGGGCTGCTCTTGCTTGCCGACTCCGCGGTCGCCTCAGATAGCAAGGGACCGAAGCGCCTGCCACCGCGGGGGAGCTACACGGGTTCGACGGCGTCTGACTATTCCGATGAGGAAGAGCTAGACGTTGTCGGGTCCGTGGAGGGCCCCAGCGAGGGCTCAGGCGCGGAGGATTATCCCAGCGACTCCGAGGAGCCCGCGGAGAACGGGGAGCCGGAGCAGTCAGCCGACAAACGGGTCCCGACACGTTGTGACCTGTCGAGCGATGACGCATCGGCACCGCTCGATTTGTCACCGCGCGGCGGGAAGTCACCACGTGCCGCGAGCCCGCCGCGGCCAGCCGCCGACTACGTCACGCCCACCAACTCGCCGAAACACCGCAGCAAGTCGCCGGCCGGCCTACAGCTCGGTCTCGGGAGGACCGGGGTCGCGTGGCCTGCGATCTATGAGAAACTCGACAGAGCAGCTCAGGGATCGCAGGACAGTTGCGTCCTCGATCCGCTCGAGGCAGCAGCTCTCCTGTCAACCCTGTTGTCGTACCACGCAGGGACACGACAACAGAAGAGACGGCGGGACGAGGGTTCGCCCCCGGCACAGGAGGAGAAACGGGAGTGTAACCGCATCACTCCTGTGTCGAGGGCGGGCACTCAACCCACCGTCTGCCCACAGGTCTCCACGCAGCAGCCCATGGACACAGCGGACCCAGCCACACCCGCCGCCGGAGCCCCGCACCAGCCGCCTAAGCGTAAGGTGCTACCACCTGCCCCGGTGACTAGCGCCGACACTTACGCGGCTGCCACAAAATCTCCAGCTAAACTCCCACCTCTGTCCACAGATGCAGCAGATGCGACCAAGCAGAAGGACAAGACGGCGCCGACGATGAAGAAGATACAGCCGCTACCGGCCGTAAAGGCCAAACCGCCCCAGATCCTGGTTGAGTCCCTCCCGGACGCGACCCGGCACCTGGCGGCGATCAACTCCGCACTCGGTTTTGAGGCCAAAACCGAGAACCTGGAGCCAGCCGGCATCCGATTCTGTCCCAAAACTGGGATGGAATTCCGGGTCATATACGCCTACCTCGACGCGCAACAAGCAATGGATCCTAGGATCCTCTTTGTCAAGCACGCGGAGAAGTCCACCCTGCCGATGAAGGCCGCTATCCGCGGCCTGCCCTCGGCTATGACGGCCCAGGACATCAAAGACGCCTGCGAAGCTGAGGGATATACCATTTCTCACTCGAGGCTTATCTCCACAGGTCGAGGACGAGGTGGCACCCTACACTTCGTTCAACTCGTCGGGACGGAGCGCGACAACCCCGGATTCCTGGACCTGACCAGCATCGCCAACATCAACACCAGGGTTCGTGTCGAACCCTGGCGAGGTAAACCTGGACCCCCGCAATGTTATAGGTGCCAGGGGTTCAGGCATTCTTCACAGGGATGCCACCGCCGGCAGGCTTGCGTGAAGTGCTCCCTGCCGCACGCCTCCAACAGATGCACGCGCCCAAGGGAGGAGCCAGCGACGTGCATCAACTGCCTTAAGGACCACCCAGCGAGCGACAAGCAGTGTGAGGTGTACCTCCAGGAGCTGCGCAACTGGCGAGCGGGCACCCGCCCTCACACTCGCCGCCTTCCAGCCCGCCCGAGACGTGGCCCCGAGACGAGGGCCTCCGACTCCCCACAGGCGGTAACTGAATGCTCCACAGGTTCTCTGATGGCGCCCGCAAACCAGCCGAGACCTCGAGCCGCAGGAGGACAACAACGACGACAGCAACAACAGCCACAACAAAATCTGCAGAGGAAGCCGACGCAGCAGCCCGCCGCCGCCATAACGGTAACGCCCCCCGCATTCGACATCGCTGAGCTGCATAGCCGCATAGCTGACGCGGTGAGCACCGCGGTAGCTGCGGCAATGCAGCCGGCGATGGACCGAATCGTGGAGGCGATCTCCCAGTCTAGGTCTGGCTAGCAACCAAACCTAGACTTCTCTCTCAGCAATAACGTTTGTTATTCGCCTGCTACACGATATATTACGGCTTAAAAGAGAAAGAGTTAAGAGTAGTATATTGGAACGCGGAATCGATTAAGGGTAAAACTAATGATATCCGCACTTTTCTCCACAGCCAGGACATCGACATCATGCTCATCTGCGAGACGAAGCTGACGGCCACGATGCAGCTCCAAATCAGCGGATACATGACGTACCGCCTCGACCAGAAGAACGAAGAAGGAAAGGCCTGGAGGGGGCTCGCAATCCTCATTAAGAGGACAATCATCCACCAACTGGTGGAAGACGTCGACCAGCCCGACACGCTATCCGCCTTGGGGGTAGACGTCAAACTACAAAGACATAATCTGCGTTTGTTTGCCATCTACAGGCCCGGCGGAGGCGCACTACGGCCAGAGCGACTACGCCGCGACATCAAGCGACTTCTGGTGGACTCCCCGTGCCGACCATCCTGGCCGGGGACTTCAACGCCGAGCACCCCGCTTGGAACTCCTCCGCACACTCGCCATCAGGGAACGCCCTCTACCGTATCATAGAGGAGCTCGATCTCGTAGTGGGTGGCCCATACGAGCCCACCCACTACCACAACGCCGAAATACACCGCAGGGGGACCACCATCGACTTTGCGATCTCTCGCGGAGTGGATGTCCCTATGCGGCATGAGGTATTCTACGATCTCTCATCCGACCACAGGCCGGTGCTCCTGACCATCGCAGACCAGCCGACGACGAGACTCAACAGAGGACCCGGACGCCGCTACGACTGGGAGGCTTTCTCGGAAGCCATGGTAAACTCTCCCCGTACAGGTCCCATCTCGACCGCAGAAGAGGTCGAAGCCGCAGCAGCCACGATCACCGAGGACATCAAGGAGGCGCTCGCCGGCGCCACGCACATCATCCCGCCCTCAGACCGGCGCAAGCCTCTCCCTAAGCCGCTGCAAGCGCTTTTGGAGAAAAAGCGCTGGTACAGGAAACAGTGGCAACGGACTAGGGCTCAGTCGGTCAAGACCGAGCTCAATAGTCTCGAGCGACTGTTAAGGACCAAACTCAGCGAGCACAGGGCTGCCAGCTGGGAAGAACACATAGACAGTATAACTGATCATGTTCCCTCCATCCACAGGTTATGCAGACAGCTCAGCACAACCCCGAGCCGATCCGGCCCCTAGAGGACGACACCGACGGAGAACTGAAATACGCAGCCAAGGACAGAGCGGAAATACTCGCTCGCAGCCTTGAACGGCAGTTCAGGCCCTTCCCCGACACCGAGCCACAGCACACAGCGAGCATCGTACAACACGTTCGAGAATATCTCAACGTGCCCATAGAGTCACACGATGATCCAATTTACTTCTCTCCTTCACAGGTCCGAGCGACGATCAAGCGCCACTGCAACCCGAAGAAGGCACCGGGCCCCGACGACATCCCGAACATGGCGCTCCGACACCTGCCGCTAAACTCATTAGCGGCAGTGGCGCGTCTGTTCAACGGGATCATGCGCTCGGGGCACTACCCCACCATCTGGAAGACAGGACGAGTCATCGTCATCCCCAAGCCTGGGAAGGACAGAAGAAAGCCGGAAAACTACCGGCCCATCACCCTACTAAGTAACCTCTCAAAGGTGTTCGAGAGGTTGCTGCTCCGGCACCTCTCGCCTCACCTGGCACCCAGGCCGGAGCAATTTGGTTTCAGATCGCAGCACTCCACTACGTTGCAGCTCACCCGGGTCTTGCACCACATGGGCACGGCCCAAAACAAAGAGGAGTATACAGTTGCGGTTCTCTTAGACATGGAGAAAGCTTTTGACCGAGTTTGGCACGAAGGTCTAATATATAAACTTTCTCTGTCCACAGCCCCCCGCCGCATCGTGAAAGTCATCGCAGCCTTCCTCGCGGATCGACGCTTCCACGTACAAGTGGAAGGCACCACATCACAGGAACGCCCAATCCAGGCGGGCGTTCCCCAGGGAGCTGCCTATCACCTGCCTGCTACGTACGCTACACCAACGACATCCCGCTCGTTGGCAAAGCACACTTAGCTCTTTTCGCAGACGACGCCGCTTACTACACTTCTTCTTTGCAGAAGCAACATGCGGTCACCAAGATCCAGCCGACGCTTAACGCCTCCGTGGGTGAAATACCTGGGGGTGACCATTTCACCTGTTGTCATGCGAGCCAACAACGGATGTGTCTGCGGCCCGTGAAGAGCTTCCTGTGCGGACCAAGCTCGGTCTGCAAAGCTTATGTTCGGTCAAGATTGACTTACGCTTCACCAGCCTGGTATTCTTTCTCTGCGCAAGGAGAAGATGAGGCGAGGAGTCCCTCTCGCTGAGGACCATCATCGCAGCCCCCGGTACGTGAGGAACGCAGCCATCGAGAAGCACCTGAAGTGGAGGAGCCTGGAGCAGTTCATCGTGCGTCTCGCGCGGGTCATGTTTGACCGCGCGGACAACTCCAACTTCGAGCACCTCCGAGGGATCGCGCCCCACTACACACGGCCGCCGAACAAGCGCAAAGCTCGGGACCTGCCCCGAGCTCTACTACACATCGACACGGAAGAAGAAGAAGAGGACAACACCCCCACACCACACTGAACATCACCAACACCACCACCATGCCCACGCTAGCCCGAGCTGCCGGTCGCCTTCACTGCGGCCCCGAAACCCGGCCCCGCTCAAACGGTATCACCGTGGCTAGGGGTCGCGGGGTTGGATAACGGCCGGTAGCAGTAGGGCTAGCAATCACCGGATCGCCAAGCCGTCCACAAAATGACGGCGTCAGACCGCCCCACATGGATGGGGCGCGCCCCGACACAGCCCCCACAGCGCCCAGCGCGGAAGGGGCCACTCACACCCCAGCAGGGGTGTCGAACGACAACTCACCACCACCAGTGTCACGTCCTTACGGGTGAATAAAACTTAAAGCTCCGGCTGTACAAAATTAAGGACACAACTGATAATAATATATAGTTATATAAAAAATATAGTATAATCTGAAAGATAATAAATAAATAAATATTATAGTACATTCTTACACAGATTGACTGAGGCCCACGGTAAGCTCAAGAAGGCTTGTGTTGTGGGTACTCAGACAACGATATATATAATATATAAATACTTGTATACATAGAAAACATCCATGACTCAGAAACAAATCGACCTTATAGCAGAATGGATTTACCAAAGTTTGAAGTTAAGTGACACAGATTCCGTCCTTAGTTATGATAAACGATAACATCGTACATTTTACTTGAAAACGTCACATTTATAAGTACAGGCTTAATTTAATAACGATCTCCTAAATAAAATAATATAAATATCACCTTTGTATAGGTTTTCCTTATTATGATTGTGAAAGTAAGAATATCACTTAATTTTCGTCATTATCTGTCCACCACAAAGGCGGGTAGCGGGTTTCTCGTTTTGACCAATATTCGACATCATTAGATTTCAGATAGGGTTTGCAAAAACCGGTTAACTTTAAAAACCGGTTAATAACCGAACCTATACCTTCAATACCGGTTAACCGGTTTTTAACCGGTTTTGCGGATTTTTAGTAAATTACCGTACTACGCAATAATATTACCATTACCTTCAAGAATTCTGTTGTTTATGATATCGTAGCAGGTATTACTTGCACGATGAAGATCATTATTATACAGTTTTTGGAAATTTTGTAAAATGCAGAAGTTGCCATAAAGGACTTGAGTGCCCAAAGCGTATATGGCGCTTTAAACTGTCGTGACTTTACTGTGATAATCACTTTAAGAACTAAATATTTCTCAGTTGTGCGGTTTCTAAGCATGTCGCGGAGGTCTACAGCTCCCAGAGCCACTAGTAATACAAGGAATTAACGTAAGAAAACCAAGATCTTCATTTTCCCTTTATTTTAAAAATATAATTTGAAATATACAGAAGAGTCCGGTTATAACGACGCCCAAGGGACCGCTGATATTACGTCGTACTAACTGGATGTCGTACAAAACGAATTTCATTTCGGTTTAAAGATATGTCATTTTTTAGTATGCGTGCTTGCTCATCACCAGCAAATTACTGTCGTATATCGTAATAATAAATAGTCGCATTCCTTTAACCTCGATTTACGTAATTAATATGACAATCGATTTTTTATTAAGTAAAACTAGTTTATACGCAATCGAAAAATAAAAAGTGGGTTCTATTTAGCTTATAAGATTAGACTCGATGCGGACCAATTGTTAAAATTATTAAAACCAATGCTCCAAAAAGTCATATGGCCACAATCTCATCTTGCTACTTGTAGGCAAGACAGGGGGCCGTGCTTGGGGCGGAAATAGCTTTGTTTCCTCAATTGACTAGTAAAAACGTTGTCGCTCGTCGTTGTAACCGGACTTGACGGACGGATTTTGCGTTAAATTACGTCGTAAAAAGCGGTTGGTCGTTAAAACCGGAGTCGTAATAAACGGATGTACTTTCATAATATCACATATGAAAACCAAACAAATACCTGTGCTTCCGTTATTCGGTTATTGTAAGCGGTTGGACGTTAGATATATGCGTGCGGAGTCGTAATACTAACCGGACTCTACTGTATAAAATGTAGGTATATTTGAGTGGACTCGGGACTCTTATTTAATCTTCACAATTCAGTGCAGGTGCGTAATGTTGTCAATGAAAAGTAATAAATAAATCTTTATTGTTACAAAACATTGAAAAATTACATACTTTTGACCCTTTTTTATGCCTAATTTGGTCATTTTGGGAAATAAATATAGTTTCGGTTATTAACCGGTTAGCGACTATGAAAACCGGTTTTTTACCGAGGCCAAAAAGTCTCGGTTAACCGGTTTTTCGGTTAACCGGTTAACCGGTTTGCATACCCTAATTTCAGATACCGTATAAATTAATAAAGATAAAATTGTCTCTCGAAAATTAAACAATCGCACTATTTAAAACTGCCACGCATTACAGGTCCAGAGGTCCACTGCTTTTATAAGTGAGTAAGTATTATCTAGGTATAATTAGATGTTTTTATGTTTTCGACAAAATTTGAGACGTCAACGCCCTGCATTAAATTTCAGACCAAGGCTATACCATATTATTGCGTTAGGTTAGCGTGTACTAAATGTTTATGAACCAGAAACTATAGGCAGCTATGCACACTGGGAGATCAAAATAACGGTTTAGGAAGCAACAGCTCTCTCAGTCAGTTTTACAACCGCTAATGATAACAAAAACTTCTTTTGTAGCGCGAATACGGACTCGTACAAAAGAGCTGCTAAACACTTTGCGAGTTGTTCCATAGACTATAATAGCGCCAATATTCTTTCTCTTAAGAGAAATAGTCTTCCTATTGAACACGATTTGCATTGGTACGGATTTAATATGCCGTTAAGAGCATTATTCTATTTTACGCCGGTCACAGTTTCCTTATTTTATTTATGTAGGTAAGATATGGCTTCTCAGACATATATTATACGTACGGTATGTTGTGGAAGCAAATATTTAATAGAACCCATTATTTAATAAAATACTTAGGTGTAGGATATTTGATCGTATTAGGTAGGTTATTATATTTTTCAGTAGGTACAGATGGTATCTTTTTTTCGCACTAGTGTTCATTATATGTCAGGTCGAAACTTCGGATGGCCATCTGTATTGAAAAACGTCGTACGACTCACGTGCAAAAAGGAAATTCGTAACTCGTGTCGATTTAAAACACTCCCTTCGGTCGTGTTTTAATTTATCGCCACTCGCTTCGAACTTCCTTTTTACTATTTACTTTGTACTATTACTTTGTCCTATTTCAGTAGGTATACATGGTGTTGTTTTCTCGTACTAGTTCGCAAAGTAGTACCTACATTTTATTTTCAGGTCGAAACCTCAAGGAGCCATAATTAAGTACCGAACGTCGTAGTAATACATGTGCGAAGACGAAATTTCTAATTCACCTGGGTCGTATTTTAATTTATCACCACTCGTTTCGAATTACCTCTTTTTCGCACTTGTATCGTAAATACTACATGAGCCCATTGACGATTCAGTCCGCCGTACAGCCACGCCTGTCAGTTAGAATGAAACGCGACAGTGCTGGATAACTTGCCGTTGCCGTCCGATAGAGTTATTGTCAGTTGGCCCCTTAATGGCGAATACGTAGTTCTTATACGTAATGACATAACCCAGCCAAAATGTTAATGGAAGTATTGACCTATTCCGTCGTATCCTCATCGCTAGCATAGAGAAAGTCCCGTCAGTCCCGTACCGTATTTTATCCATATAAAGGTAGTTGCATGTGTGAACTAATGTATTTTATAAACTAGATTCTGCAGAGTACGGTAGCTAACTTATGTAATTAACTGGTATATCACATAACTTATGTATTACGACGATGTAACTAATGTTTGTGAAGTAGACATGTAAGCTTAATCTGGCGTAAATGTATTATTCGTTCCCATAAAGTCTTAAGTCATAATGTATTATTTGTCCACATTTTCGTTAGTTATAATTTGGTTATTCACAGTAACTTTTCAGGGTTGCCATATGCCGAAAGTCCACTATCATATGTTTATCATAGAAATATGATCATAGGTCTGTATGCCTCCCTTTTTCTCCAACGTGAAGAAAAAGGACGGCATGTTGCCTATGATCATATTTCTATGATAAACATATGATAGTGGACTATCAGTCATAAAACGAACCTAACCTAACCTATCTATAGATGGCATTAAGAACTCTGAAAAGTTAACCGTTTCATAATTATCACTAACTAGCTTTTGCCCGCGGCTTCGCTCGTGTTAGAAAGAGACAAAAAGTAGCGTATGTCACTCTCCATCCCTTCAACTATCTCCACTTACAAAATCATGACAATTCGACGCTCCGTTTTGGCGTTAAAGGCGGACAAACAAACAGACACACACACACTTTCCCATTTATAATATTAAGTATGGATGATAATCTGGCAATCACACAGACCATCTGTGGGCAATCATTAATGACTTTCAATAATTATGTCAAACAAAGGGTGGATCCGATATAGTATGTGTACTACCTATTAATATGTTAATGAATAATGCATTGTAGTTATGCTTATATATCCTTAGACCTTAGTTGAATCACCAATATGATTTTCAACCAAACAGGAAACAACAAAGTATAGACCAGAAGATGAGCCATAAATAAGGAGTCTTTATCACAATTGTCCTGCCTGCGCCTCAAAGACCATTATTACAAGTCGATTGCCTTGATAGATAATAAGTAATAGCTGCCCATCGTGTTAGCAAGGGCTAAATCTTAATCGCGAAGCTTACCAAGCTCCTTGGCTCACTAAAACCAGTATAAGTGCGTTTTCACAATATCCGATCCGATATCGGATGTCGGACCAATGTCCCATTATACTTACGCCGGCATCTTTGATTTTTTCCTTTGGAATAATTCCTAGAAGTAAGGTACTTAGTGGTTAGTGGTGGAACATCATAGGCAAACCCTATAGTATTTTTCCCCTCACTAGCTCGGAAACACGTGTTTTGTCCTTTAATACCAGCGGGTAAAAACGCATTTTATCCACTAGTGGGTAAAGTAATTTGACCTTGAATAAAGTCAAATTAACTGCTTTAAAATTGATAAAAGTAGGTGAATCTAGTAATAAAGATGATTTACCACCTGTGGAACTACTGGAAGCAGTGATAAATGCATTTTTTGCGTTGTAGTTTCCTCGCTATAGTGAGGGGAAAAGTTTTGTGTTACACTCGGGTGCAAATGTATTTTACTTCTCGTGTGTTAAAAAACTCGCAAGTTCAGGAAGAACCACTCGCTTTCGTGGTTCAACATCCTTTCACTTGCTCGTTTTTCAATTCCACACTCGGCGCAATGTATAACAAATAACTTTACTTCTCGTGTGTTAAAAAACTCGCAAGTTTAGGATTCTATTCTCGAACCACTCGCTTCGCTCGTGGTTCAACTATAGAATCCTTTCACTTGCTCGTTTTTCAATTCCACACTCGGCGTTAAAATACAACTTTGCCCCCTTGTATAACAAATAACTATTATGCAACTGGTGGTTAAATAAAAGAGGTCAAAAAAGGTGAGTGGCGTCAGTGGCGCAATGAGTACTTTTTTCTACGACCATGCACTTACTTTTTTAATAGTTTTCTAGAATAAGTACCTAACTTTCGTGAAATAAACACTTTTTCCTGGTTTTTGAGGCTTCGCTTACTCCCTCCTTCCGAATTTCGACATAATTCGCCCCACGTTGGGCGCCAACTTTTTTTTTTAACAAGCAGAGGCGTATTTTATTTAAAAACATAAAGTAACAAATAGTAATTCAAAAAATCAATCCATAAAAGTATATTTATGTATTTGTATATAAAACTTAGTTTAGATCTTTGAATAAAACTCTCTCGATAGTGGAGGTCAAGCTTCACGAGCAAACGAGTTGTGTTTTCGCAAGGTATGGGAATTGGCTAGATTCAACTGCCG
This sequence comes from Leguminivora glycinivorella, assembly GCF_023078275.1. Taxonomy (NCBI): domain Eukaryota; kingdom Metazoa; phylum Arthropoda; class Insecta; order Lepidoptera; family Tortricidae; genus Leguminivora; species Leguminivora glycinivorella. The sequence continues at coordinate 1,214,291 of NC_062975.1, forward strand.
TGAAAATCACTGGATAATAAGATTAATAAGGCACTGCGACCTAACAAAGTTAATTATTTTTGGCCTTCAAAGTACACTTTAATACTTTGTTATCATGGAGAAGTTATTAGGGACAAAGTCAGTTAGAGCAAGATGCTTTAAGTGCTTAGAAAATTTATAGATTGTTGGAGATATATGACGTTTCAATGTTGACATTTTGAGATTCTTATATATCCCTAGAAATCTGTAAGCAACCGGTAATTTAATAACCTTGGCAGGTCTAGAGAATAAGTCCTATAGCTGCGCATAATATCAGGGCTCGCTTTATTCCTTGATTGATTGATTGATTTTATCTGCAAAATTATTTTGGTGTCTCGTTTCTTACCATTATGTCACGCTTGAATTTTTGTCTTTTAACAAATAAATAAAAACTCGATTGCTAATGCATGTATAATAACATGATGTATTTCGGCCTATAATTAATGTTAATTTCACATCATACAAGAATCTCAACAAAATAAGAAAATGAAAAGATTTTTGACCCAGATACCACCTCAATCGGGTAATAAGAGTGACCCAATAACCCAGACAAGCTAATTCTTATAAACAGATCCGTATGAGAATAGTCGAGAAGTTATCACTTTGTAATAATATAATATTTACTTAGGTATAGCATATTGTCTTCATAAAGTATTTCTTCATGTACTGCAATTTAACCTCATCTCATCATCCTCCTTACGTTATCCCGGCATTTGCCACGGCTCATGAAAACTAACCCGCAATTTAACCTAAAATCTTTGAGTAATTATGTTAACTAGAGAGGGCACCTCAACTTGATTTTGTGTAACAACACTTAGAGCCTATCGGCACAAACGCGCTTAGTCTGTGCCGAACGGCTGTGGTAGATTGACGTATCGCAATGAAAAATATTTCGTCGAAATAATGCCGTCATGTGTAGTGAGGTATCGTACAAACTGCTCAGGAAAATCTAACAAAAGCCAAGGAGTGACTTTTCATACGTAGGTGTACTGCATTTTTGTTTAAACACGCTTACTTTTAAAAAAATGTATCAATATAAACTCATGCCGAAGCGCCATGTTGCGGCGGCCATGTTTCGTTGAAACCAAAGAGTAAAAAATGCAACAAAAGCAGACGTGACAATATCGCAAGTTAGTTCAAGTTTCCTATCATACATTAAATTATATATATTTATCGACGCAAAAAAGGTTATTTATTTATTATTGTCAGAATTGCACAGTTTTCCGACATGACGGTCTATAACAGATTCTCAATACGCGTGTCGAATTTCATGTGAGTATGTAAATGTAAGTGCAGTACCTAACCTGCCTGAATGAATTTGGGTAGGTAGACGGTCAAGCAAATTATGAGAGTATAAAAACGCGCGAAATTCAAATTTTCTATGGGACGATAAACCCGCGCCCATACATACATGGATGTAGATAAAGTTATGTATGCGACTATACATAATTAGGCATTAAAACACTCATGTTATCTTATTAATACAACAAAAACAACACTCATGCTTCAATGCCTACCATTATGCAAATGTCACATAAATAACTAATATCCAGTTGCGGCTACGTGTACACATGTACGCTCAGTCCGTATGCAGCTTTATATGTGGGCATTTAAAAAAATTGGGACTCGCAGAGTTGTTAAAAAAAAGTTAAATCGCTGTCAGTTTGTCAGTTTTGCAACGATAATTAAGCATGGAATTTCAATAAAAACATCGTTTTTGACTTAATTATGTAAATTATACTAAGCTATAATCTAAATTCAGAACGTGAAAAAAGTTTAGTTTTAAATACAGATTTCAAGCTTGATTGTCGTTACAAAACTAACAGCGATTTATGTTTTTTGTTAACAACTCACGCTAATTGAGTCATAAATTTAAAAAAATGCCCATGTAAATCCATGTCACTTCTATACTACGACTTCTAATCTATGCACTCTATGCAGGGCTCATCATCGCGACCGAAAGGTCGTAAGCGCCGAGTAAAATCGTAGCGCTTGCGACGTTACGGAAGCAGGCCATTGGTTCACACCCCGCCCCCTCGCCCCGCCTTCAGCTTACAGGCTGTGACACGTTCGTTGTTTGCTATAGCTCCTCTATACGAAGTAATAATTACTCAATGCCTAAAATATACTTATTAGTGCGTTTTCACATTATCCGATCCGAAATCGGATATAGGAAAGATTTAAAGGTAAAGATCAACCCCTTTGCCGCCTGGCGGTGGCGCCTTTTATATAGATGATATCGGTCCTACATCACATCCTATATCGGATCGGATAATGTGAAAACTTACACGTATACTTATTTTTGACATAATTCGCCCCACGTTGGGCGCCATTTTTTTACAAGTAGAGGTGCATTCCTATTTCATAATATAATTATATTTTAATAATCGTAATCAATCGAGTATTCAAGTAATTAAATACCTATTTAGTAGCTTAGGTAAGTACTCAATCTATCAACCGCCTGTATAGAAGACTGCGTTAAAAACTAGGTTTCTTTTTGTCTACCTAGTTCCAATCTTGTGGTCTAGAAATTTCAACACAAACCGCTTTATCGAAAAACAAAACTTCCGTAATAAGTAAAAAAGGTAATGGTGTTTTTGGTCCAAACCACAGGCCTAGCCGAGGTGACAATCGTTGACGCTACGCGGCGATCAGAACGCAGTCTGGCTCTGTCACGCCACTAGAGGAGGGATAGGGAGAGAGAGCTAGCTACGATACGCTTTACGAAGCGTAAGTGATTGTATCATTGACTGGGTACTCTGCCGCCTCTGCCGGTCTAGCCGAATAACAATCGTAATAGACGCTAGACTCCGATCGAAACACAGTCTGACTTTGTCGCGCCAATACGGAAGAGCGACAGAGATAAATATCTACGAAAGCGATATTATCATAAGTATTTGTGCATTTGGCTACGTACCCTGGTTAGATAACTGAAATAACTTGGCGAAGTAAAGACCAAAGTTTAAACTGTACATTACAAATTCGTAGACAAACATCTTATTTCCTAAAGGCAATACGATTATCTAGTTATTATGGTTATTACGTACGACGAAATGGAAACAGGTCATGCATTTAAGAGGGCTTTCGTGTTAAAAATAGTGAAATCGCAACCGAGCGCTCGATCATACCGTGTGCTGTATCAAATTAAAGGGCTTTGCGAGTAGTTTATAAATATATATCACATTATAGGACTTTTTCTACTTGGTCTAACAAAATATGAGAAAATGTCCAAAACTGGTAATAATTGTACCGGTGAAGGCTCGTTTTCAAAAAATTGGCAAAAATCAATAATAGCAATTTATAATCACTAAGGCATAACAGCAATTTAAGTAAACGTTGCAGATTAATTTAGTACAAAACTTACTTCGATGTGATGTAGATTTTCAAAGAAATTGTCACTTAATTTTAGGTAATTTCTGAAAAAAATTGAATTCGCCTTAGGCTAGTTTAGTCTTTTTCAAAAACTTAAAATAAAAATCTAGTCTGAAATGATTGTGGTACAGGATATACGAATTATAAATTTACCCGTTTTAATATTCAAAATTGTCCAAATTTTACAAATAAGATCGACTGATTCAGCTCTATACGTGCGTTTTTCTAAACGTGCATTAGAGAAAAATTCATAATTAATTTAGTGAGTTAGTTTTCAAAAATCCAGTCTTATAAAAATCAAGATAATAAGATGCTCTAACTGGAACTTGAATTAAATAAATCTATTGGATAACGGAAAGTGTAGTATTTCACCGACTAAAACTATCAATTTTACATTATTTTGACGTTTTTTTTGAAAGCAGCCTTAAAGTTTGTTTGAACACAGTAGCTGTCTCTTTTATTGTACTAGGTATATCTGATGAATATACCCGTGTGGTGACGGGTCACGTTACGAATTTCACCATCCCCTTTCTTCCTGTGGTGTAGGCGTTGTCTGTGGGATGTGGCGTCAAGAGTGGCACTGAAATTTGAAAAGTTTCTATGTTCTGCCTATCCCGTTTGGGAATACAGGCCTGAGTTTGTGTATGTATATTCAATTAAAATCACGGGTAGTTAGAAAGATAGATAAACTATAACATTAAATAAAGTAGGTGGGAATGTGTTTGATTTATTTACTTCAACGTCATCGTTCTAGTCTGAATACATACCCCTTATTCATGAACGTACTCTAAACTTATCAAGCCGATAAAGTTCGTTTGTCCTTTTCTATCACACCAATACGACGGACAAGGACAAACGAACTTTATCGGCTTGATAACTTTAGTGAACGTTTATGAATATCGATAGACTTTAGTATACAGAAGAAATTATACAATATATGAATATGAGAATAGTTTGACTTTAGTATACAAGAAGAAATTATACAATAGTAGGGCTCTAATATTGTAAGTAATGAAATTAAAGCAATTTGTTTGTCACAATTATACGAATTATACTTATAAATGTTTACTTGTAACCTGTAATATTTTGTACATACACTATCATATTTATATTATGAAATAAAATATCATCCGTGGACGCGCCACATTATTCACACGTAGATATCTGCCTCAATAACTCAGGCTGTTATGAGGATGTTACAGTTATTATTATGTGCATAAAATGCTTTATTGGCTCTGTTTCAGGGTACCTAGCCAACGTATTTCCTTTGTAATGTGTATACTTTCCGTGGCATCATTCGGTATGGCCCTGACGGAAGATCAGCGTTGGCCACCCAGGCTAACACCATGCTGAGTCAGGACCATTTTCGTGGCAAATATGTGTACCTATGAGCAGCGTTGATCCATACAAGCCGATTCCCACAGGCTTGCCTAAAACTGATTACTAGTAAAGTACCTATTTAATATAAAGAAAGGTTTATTTTTGCTGTGTTGCCTTGCAGAAATTTTCACCAGCCGCCACTGGTACCTACCTACTTGTGATGTTATGTGTAAATAGATAAGATAGATAGATAAGTCATTTATTTGGCAGACTGCAAACACACACAATACAATACACAATTTAAAACACACAAATTGATGTAACAAAAAAGAGAAAAGAAAAAGAAAATACTGTGTGTTGGCTCAGTGATACGCTTCGCTCTTTCGACCGAAGCACTGATTTTCTGCCGGAACCCAGGTCACAATCACAATAGATAAATAATTACTTATATAATAACGATTTCTATAACATTAAAATGGAAACAAGTGTAAAGTGTGAATGTTATCTTATGTGCATATAAATAAATAATTTAATAATAATTTTCTGTTGTTGATTTTTATCTATGTGCATCAATTTGTCATGGATAAAAATATTTATATTTACTACAAGTTTCGCTTGTTACGACATTAGCGTTATCGCAGCTAGCTGTGTCTCTGAAGCGCCGCTGTTGGTCTAACGGTAAGAGCGTGTAACTTTCAATCCGGAGGTCGGAAGTTCGAACCCCGGATTGTGCCAATGAGTTTTTCGGTACTTAAGTGCGAAATGTCATTTGATAGGTATTTGTAAGTCACTTTTCGGTGAAGGAAAACATTGTGAGGAAACCGGACTAATTCCAATAAGCCTAGTTACCCTTCGGGTTGCGAAATCAGACGGCAGTCGCTTTCGTAAAACTAGTGCCTACGCTCTTGGGGTTAGTTTTCAAAGCGGACTCCAGGCTCCCATGAGCCGTGGCAGGCCGTGGCGAATGCCGGGATAACGCAAGGAGGATGAGGTAGTTGTTCTCTAAGGCGCGAATACTAGCGTTGCGGCTGAAGCCGAAGTGAGAATCGGTGACGCTATGTCGCAATCGAAACCACACGAAACGCAGTCTGGCTCTGTCGCGCCACTACAGAAGAGCGATAGGGAGAGCTTGCTACGATACGCTTACGAAGCGCAAGCGATTGTGACGTTGGCTAGGTCCAGGAGCTGAAAATTCCCGTGTGTCTCGGGAAATCGAACAATGTTGGAGTAGAGGTAATATTGTTAGTCTTATATTGCTCCAATACGATGTTTGCAGAACATGTTGCATTTATATAGGTACCTAATGTGTCTATATCGTTTATAGTTTATAATATATATGTCTTAACTCTTTGCACTACCTACCCCTTGACATTATAAGACTACCTATTTTCCTTTCACCTTAGTACGTTTTCACATTATCCGATCCGATATCGGATGTCGGAAGGATTTCAAAGGCAAAAATCAAAGATGGCGGCTTAAATGTATGGGATATCGGTCATCCTACATCCGATATCGAATCAGATAATGTGAAAACGCACTTAAGGTTATTAGGAAATTAAATGAAAAAGTTTCAAATAATTTTAGGGCTAGAAATAATAACAATTTTTGCCACCTTAAAACGCAATTTAAATAATTACATAATTATTTAATATTAAATTATAATTCATCTCTCACAGAAACGTCAAAAGATATAAATAAAATATAAATTACGTTAATTCCATTTAATAAATAAAATTCACTTACCGAAATATCTGAGTATATAAAAATGTGATACAATACATAATATAAAATAAAAATCTAAGTCTACAATACGAATGAGGTCCCTGACGCATAGTGTCCATGATCCTGGCTGGCAGTATTTCCTCGCTAAATCACAATGCTTATTGTCACGAAGGACAAGAGAGCTGGCAGCTTCCACACTACATTATCTTAGTTCGAAATAAACCAACTTCTTGGAGGTACCGTGCGGATGCTGTAATTAGGTTAGATCATTATTACTTAAGTTTTCTTTGACAGTTTAGCAATGGCAATGACACTAACAGCTTAATTAACGCACCTGTTCATTATTATGTTAAATCATCCAAGGCACTCATTTCATGCATGGATAGCTTTAAAATAATCTGTCGGGCTATACGGCACGATTAGAACTGTAAGATAAGTCAAATATTAGCTCTGTATACGATATGGATTGTGCCAATTTTGTTTCAAGATACGTCAGTTTTGACACACATAACATTATTTGAAAAAGCGGTGATGGCCGAGTAGATAATACACCTCCGGATTAGTCAGGCATCATATATGTGTAGCTTTAAGTTTGATTATCTATATAAAAAAAAATATTATGATCTGGAAGATAATCAACCTTATAAAAGAATGGATTTACCCAAGTTTGAAGTTAAGCGACACATATATCACATGCCTGATTTTAAATCCGGAGGTCGCGGGTTCAAATCGTAGCTCGTACGAAATATCATTTCATATTTACAACTAGCTTTACGTTAAATATCGTGAGGAAATCTGCATACATTTTGGGAAGGAATTCAAAGGTGTTATTCAAGTCCCTATTAATAAAGAAAAAAAAAAAAATTGTTTATTTCAAGAAAAAGGTCGTTATTAAAGACCTCCACACTAATGCCTGTCCCGTGGAGGAGAAGTTAGGTATCAATTATAATATCATATTAAATTTGTCGTATCTCAACATTATTTCACACTTCGAATCATAAAGTAAGGAGTTAAAATAAACAAGTAGCTACTTTAGCGACAATCTTATATAAATTGCCAATGCCCTCCCCCCTTATTGTTTTATTATGTCGCGCGCAGCCGGCGCGTGCGCAGTATAGTGGTCGCGCGCGAACCTGCGTGGTGTGCTGTGGTACTGTGTAGTGAACGAGTTTAAAATGTGGCGGGAAATATATCTGGTGAGCTATATTGCTTTTGTGAAAAACTACTCGAAAAAATATGACATCACATTATCACATCACATTTAGTTTTTAATCCAGACTTTCAATCCGGAGGTGGAGGGTTGAAAAAGATTTAGATTTCTTTATTTCAGGATAAAAATTACACTATAAATTTGCTACATGTCAAAATTATGTTTATCTTCTCATCATGATCGTCAAAAATTACATAATAAATTCCAAATAAAAATAATTGTGTCTCCCAATAAGGATCGTCATTTACAAAGAAAGAAAATACACAAGCCAAATAAAATTAATAAATTAAGTTACAATATCATGAAATTATCACGAAGCAAGAAAATATTATATAACAGAGAAATATAGGTATAATTATATCATCCAATCCAATTCCAATCCAATTCTCGCCAATTAATCCAATTAATTAAGCTCGTCCAGTTATTTTTTTCGGTGAAGAATATCTGCATAATATATATATATATATATATATATATATATATATATATATATATGTATATGTATATATATATATATATATATATAGGCTCAATTATTTATTAGGTTATGTTTCTGTAGATTTAGGTTCCACACTTACGTAATTTTGTCTAATTACCATTTTTTATTTTTCGACTTTGTCTTCACAATCTTAAATTCAAATTTGTGTAGTCTAATATATTTGGTGAGCATTATATAAATAAATTTAAAAGTGGAATGTTACTGTGAGACTTGAACTCATGGCTTCTGGATCGATACTCCAGCGCTCTGCTACTTGCCATTATTGCTTTGTTTTGTGAAAAATTACTAGACAAAATTTGACATAATAAGACAATTAGTTTTCAAGAGAGTAGTTGTAGGGATATTACTTCGGGAGGAAAGGATTTGGTGTCAAAGTCATAGTGATAAGACTGATAAGAGGGATAGGCCACGGTTAATATTATGTGTTTCACTCGGTGGCAAAGTTTGTTTAACCTTAGTGCCTTGAAACCCTCACAACGCTCAAGATTCTACTTCTCGAACCACTCGCTACGCTCGCGGTTTAATATTATCCCAGTATTTTTCTTTCGCTTGCTCGGGTATCAATATTGGCATGTGCGGTTAAACAACTTTGCACCCTTGTAAAACACATAACTATTATAAACCAAGGTAAGTAAAATAAATCAATAAGATTTGACACGATTCTGAATATAATATTTCTCTGCGCTATATTATGCCTTTGTAAAAAAACATCAATCATCATAATCATCACATACATATATACATACAATCACGCCTATTTCCCATAAAGGGGTAGGCAGAGCACATTAAACCGCTAAAGTTACAGTGCCACCCTTGGCAAATAAGGGGTTGAAAGAAAACGAAACTGTGACATTGCAGTGACAGGTTGCCAGCCTCTCGCCTACGCCACAATTTAACCCATATCCCACAGTCGGCTCCTACGACACCCACGGGAAGAAAGGGGGTGGTGAAATTCTTAACCCGTCACCACACAGGGTGACAATCATAATCATCACATTACATCAATAGTAGCATAATACTCGACTCGTATATGTTACGTTAATTTAATTACAGTATCCAGAAGTTCATAACTTAATAATGATCCAAGATGGAATTATATACTCGGGTAATTGGTAGTAATTATTTCCAGGATACAGTAAATACAATAATAGGATCAACAGCTAATTTATATTAATGTATTTAGTTTTAGCACAAGTTTCGTGTCTTCTTGGAAAGTAACACAGACATAGGAAGGGATTGGACATCCCGGGCGATTTGTATTTATTGAACAGTATTCAATACAAGGGTAGAATATCAGGCGGAAGAGAGATTCAATACAATTATTTAATACGCCTGTCGTTAGTATTATATGCTCTGAGGAAAGTAACATTACTCTATATATAAGTTTTTTTTTTTGAATGTTTGTATATAGAAATTATATTTTTCCGCAACTGATTAAATAAAAATAAAAAAAACTCTATCGAAATGGTTTATATCTAGGAAGTACAAAACTCTGTTACTGTTATGCTAAAGCTGCATATAGGTATTTATCTGTAGCTATTTTAAAAGTATAGGCTTGTATTTATGCATGTAATTTATGTTTATGGTATCATCGTTTTATTTATGGCGGCATGATATCTCCCAAATACATACTAAAATTATAAATGGGAAAGTGTGTGTGTCTGTTTGTTTGTCCGTCTTTCACGGCAAAACGGGCGACGAATTGACGTGATTTTTTAAATGAAGATAGTTGAAGGTATGGAGAGTGACATAGGCTACATTTTATCTCTTTCTAACCCCCCACTTCCCGATAATGGGGGTGGAAGTTTGTACGGAGCAATACAATAGAATTTAACGCGAGCGAAGTCGCGGGCAAAAACTAGTACATAATAAGTAACAAACGACTGAAAAAAAGATTTGATAAAGATCGTATACAATTCCGGAAACAAAGTAAATACTGGTATCCAAAGCTTTGCGAACTTCCTAGAACCAAATTCAGAATATTCAATGATTCATCCCAATTTGAATACTCATTCCACGAAAATCACATCGAATCTTTTCCAATCACTTATTAGCATTAACATCAAGTAACGAAGTTATTTACGGTAAAAGAAACCATTTAGTTGAAAGGGCATTACCATAGAACTTTTCCTTGGATAGGGTAGAGCGGGCAACTTGGTCACAGGGCAAATCAGATTAGATAGAAAACCGTTTGGTATTAAACCTAAGGCATACAGTAGCCAAAAAGCTACACTTGAAGTGTCATAAGTTCAACAATATATCGTGATAATCAAAATTGTAGTCTATCAACCCAGAGTTTTAAATGCAATGTGTATCATACACACACACATACACAACATAATAAATTGTAATGTAACGCCTATGAAATAATGACTAGTTAGAGAATCAGATAATCAAATATTTTTGTTGTGTCATATACCTACATTTTTAGGGTTCCGTACCAAAAAGGTACAACAGGAACCCTCATGGTGCGACTCTGTCCGTCTGTCACATTGTTAAATATCTCGAGAACTACTTATGCTATCGATATGAAATTTGGAATAGATATAAACATTGTGAACCTCTACAAGTTGATTTCTGTAGGTTTCTTACTAAAGTAAAATAAAATAGAATACCTACTATATTTATGTAAGTGTTAAATATCTCTTGCAATTGAAGTCATAAGCTAAGAGACGTGCGATGAAATTGCGTGCCAACTTTAAGTCATCAACAGATTTTCCCTAGCGATCCGATTTGCCCCGCAATTCCATTTGCCTCAGTCTACCCTAGGTACTTACACCAATATTTAGCTTGCCGAGTCGTGGCCTATTAGTTTCACTTTCCATCCAATTTCTCGAGAAGAAAATAAGAGGGCTCATTATAAATACAATAGTCTATAAAACGGATTATGTTTGCCTGTTAGTTCAGCTGTACTAATAATATTATTTTCTCAAACATGCAATGAAATATTGTCTTTACGTTCCTTAAAATGGGCTGGGAAGTATCGCTTTTTGGGCGCAACAACTCGAGAGGATTGTAAAGGGATTTCATATTATTTTTTAGGCCTAGGCCTGCAAAGTAACTTTTTTTTATAAAATATTGTCATTTAGAGCATTTTTTTTTATTTCATTGTATGTTTGAGAAAAGCACTATACATGCCTCGGCGTGAAAACGGATTCCCGGCCTCGTATCCCCATCCGTATATACCCACTTGGCCGGAAATCCTCATTTTCCCGGCCTCTGATGTAATGTACTATTTAGGAAGAATCTGAAATTAATCTATAGGGGCGTTTTCTGCGGAAATATTATCATACATTTTCTTGTAAATAATAGATAAAAAAATTAAAAACTCAAGTCGCGCTTGGAATTAGAAAAATCTCAAGTAGATTATGTCACGAACGAGAAAAACTACATATTTATTTAAAAAAAAACTTAGTGAAAAGAATCTTGAGGGAGTAGGGAGGGGTTCAAGTTCATGCTCAAAATAGAAATAATTTTATCACCAAGTGACATAACAGGTAATGCAATGCAAATCACTTACGGGAAAATTATTGTGTTAAAATATGCAGGAAAATGTGTTCAGAGTCTCCTAGATCAGAAAAGTGCCACTCAAAAAAAGCCCTATTCCGTGCCGGACAAATGGCCAAAATATTACTATTTTGACTGTTTACTCACGTACAAAATGAAAGGTAATTTAGTATTTTCTAGGCGAATCAAGCAATTTTAGCAGTTACGATCAAGCTATTTTAGCAGTATTTTCAGTAGGCCTAGCACATGATTGCCGCGAGAGTTTGTCGCCGCGAGATAGATGACATGTCTTCTTCTAACTGTATTAAATAAATAAATAAATATTATATAGGACATTCTTATACAGATTGACTGAGCCCCACGGTAAGCTCAAGACGGCTTGTGTTGTGGGTACTCAGACAACGATATATATACTCGTAATATATAAATACTTAATCATCATTCCCTTGCCCTTTTCCCATTATTTGGGGTCGGCGCAGCAGATCATCTTCCTCCATTTCTCTCTATCATCCATGACTCAGGAACAAATATCTGTGCTCATCACACAAATAAATGCCCTTACCGGGATTCGAACCCGGGACCGCGGCGTAGCAGGCAGGGTCACTACCGACTACGCCAAACCGGTCGTCAACAATAAGGACGGATAGTCTATCTCGCGGCGACATACTTACTCTCGCGGCAATCATATGCTATGTAACCCTGCTGTCTGTTTTGTAAAGTTAAAAGTAAATCGTAGCTTTCATTGCCAATATCGTGCCCCATTAGCCAAGTATCTGCAATTGCAATTAACCACACCGCGTTTTCCTGGCGGTTTCTAAAGCGCCGACATCTGATCTATCTGGCTACGGTATCGCTTACTATCGCCCGGGCATTTCTCCGAGCGTTTCGAACGCTTTGACTTTTTTATGCGATAGGCGGCAAACGTGTAGACAGGTCGCCTGATGTTAAGCGACCACTGCCGCCCATGGACATCAGAAACACCAGAGGTGTTGGAGGTGCGTTGCCGGCCTTTAAGATGAGTGTACGCTTTTTTCTTGAAGATTTGAAGGTTGTATAGGTCCGGAAATACCGCAGGCGACAATCTTTGACTTCTTTATGTGATAGGAGGCAAACGTGTAGACAGGTCGCCTGATGGAAAGCGATCACTGCCACCCATGAACACAAGAAGAGTGCTGGGGGTGTGTTGCTGGCATTTAAGATGGGTGTGTCGCTCTTTTCTTGAAGGTTGGCATCATTGCTAATTGCTGCTTGAAAGTGTAGCATGAGTTTTCTTAGTTTCTGGTCCGCGACTTCTACTTAAATTGGCAAAATTTCATGTAACTTACGAGACGGAAAAATGCTGTGACTAGTCAAAGCGGAAACACTCGGAAAAATGCTCGCATCTTGTTTAAAAAAAATTGTAACTTAAAAATGCTACACTAAAACTTTTAAAAATTTTTGCTTGACTAAAATACAAAGTAAGTATTAGATTTTATGTCTGTTTTGTACGAGTGTAGATAAGATCTAATTTTTGTTTGTTTCGCTGGCATTTTCTCAAGTGCCGACTACTGATGGCACCGGTATCGCTTACCCATTGACCAGTGACCATTCTCGTTTACTATAGGTACGAAGTGGAAAAAAAAAATGTTTTTAAAATGAACCTAAACATGCACTCAAAGTTTTTTTTTTTTTATTGACTAAAATACAAAATAATCAATTCTAAATAATCGATTAATATTTATTTAACAAATTTAACACATACACATACCAAGTTAAGAATATGGGCCAAATTGTCAAAATTGAGGTTCAAAAGTTCTAGCCCCTATAATAGCACAACTTGCCTTATCGCGCGCGAGTCCATACTTTAAGTCGCGCTTGATCTATGGACTCGCGCGCGACGAGGCAAGTTGTGTTAAAGGGTCTGATGTCGAGAGATGACAGTCAATGTACTGTGAAATGATTACATACACTCGATCTTCTTTATCCAATGTAATAAAATACAGCTTCGGTAAATAATACGACAACGGATCCTGTGGTTTGAGGCATCAATGGCATTGAAAGCGGCAAAGGAAAGTTAATAATAAAATATCCGCCCCATTTCCTCCTGACCACGACCGTAAACAGAAGCCCTGCTGATAAACAGGGAAGTATTTTATCAATGGACGAACGGGCTTCAATAGTCATGGATGAGTTACATGATGCCATAGATATGAAGACTATGAAGGCTACCAAAATCATACCTACTGGATTTATGTGTACAATGACGAGGTCATCTTCCTTATACGTTATCCCGGCTTTTGCCACGTCTCATGGGAGCTTGGGGTCCGCTTTGACAACCAATCTCAAGATTTGGCGTAGGCACTAGTTTTTACGAAAGCGACTGCCACTTGACCTTCCAACGAAGGGTAACTAGGCCTTATTGGGATTAGTCCGGTTTCCTCACGATGTTTTCCTTCATCAAAAAGCGACTGGAAAATATTAAATGACATATCGCCCATAAGTTCCGAAAAACTCTAGTAATCTAAAATACCCTATAATGGACGGTGATGCCATTATGGACAAAAAAACACAAATCCTTAAAAATAAGTATCTAAAATCAGTTTAAAAAAACTGACGGCAATGTACCATAAACTAGAGTTGTAGAGCTGCACGGGAAGCATGGTCGCGCGATAGACGATAAAATATCAGGCCGTCCCTATCGCACTTATAAATAGAGCGATAGGGAACGGCCTGCTATTTTATCGTCTATCGCGCGACCATGCTTCCCGTGCTGTTTCAATTAATTCGGTTATTTCTGAAGGATTTGGCGACAAGATAAAATTCACCAGTTTACTGAAAAAAATATAAAGCCGAATTCTTAATAATGTTGCTTACGAGCCGGGGTTCAAAGTGTTCAAACCCGCGACCTTAAGATTGACCTGGTAAAATCTATCTCAATTTGTCATTTGCTCACATTTAATAAATGGTAGAAAAGTTGAATTTTATTCACATGTGGGCAAAACATCTGATGCAATTTTGAGTTGTTTGCTTATGTTGAGCTGTTTTGAATGATAAATATATTATACATAGATGCCCCAACTGTTTGAAAACATGATATTACGTAAATTAAATTTACATAATTAAACAAAACTTCTATAGACTTTGTTCGACTTTAAGCTATTCAATTTTAGCAGCAAGACGCCCAATTTGGCGAAGTTGTAAAATCAATTAGCAATTCTTTTTCACTTTATCGTCCCGGGCATAGGTGACTGGGAAAATCCCATTATAACTTTTGACAAAACCGACGGAGCTGTTTCACCTTCAAAAACAGATTAAGAAAGGTTCAAGTAATAGGTAATTTTGCTCCTCTCAAGGACGGGACGTCTCCATGCTTGGGTACCTAGTTAAAAACGTCAAAATCGCTTGCGCTTCGTAAACGTATCGTAGCTGGGCATTTTCAATATTTGGGTCCCCTCAATTAGCAATAGTTGATAACAAAAATTAACTCGCTGTCAGTTTTGTGACGACAATTAAGCATAAAATCTGTCTAAAAATTTCCTTTTTAACATTCTGAATGTAGATTATCGCTTAAAGTTTATGTAATTAACACAAAAACAATAGTTGTGAGTGTGCACGGGAAAACGTCCCACTTTGTCAATTGCTATAAAGCCGCTTTGTCAGTTTATTCATATCAGGATACAAGTAAATCTCGCATTAATGGTAACCGACAAAGTGGGACGCTTTACTAAACACACTCACATTTTTATTGAAATTTCATGCTTAATTATCATCACGAAACTGACAGTGAGTTAATTTTTGTTAACAACTTACGCTAATTGGGGGGTCCCAAATTCTGAAAATGCCCATCATCTAGCTCTCCCTATCGGTGTTCTGGGGGGTTACCATGACGTACTAAAGACGTTCAGTTTAGGTTGAGAGAAAGAGACACAGCTATAGCAGTTACATAGCTCCGTCCCTCTCTCTCAACCTAAACAGAACGGCTTTAGCACGTCATGGTAACCCTCCTGTAGGGGCGCGACAGAGCCAGACTGCGCTTCGCTCGCCATCTAGCGTCAATGATTGTCACTTCTGCTGTGCCGGTTGGTTCGGGATTCAACCCTGCCGTCGTCAACTAGGCACGCTGCTGGACAATATTCCCTAAGATAAGAACATAGAGGAATAAGTAAGGGACGAGTTGTAACTCTATACATCAGTAAATGCGGGTTATTTGTATAGGCATAGTTAACAAACAAACAAACAAAGCATTTATTGCAAACATATAACATGTGGGAGTAATATGACCCTGCAAGGGCGCAGCAATCTTACAACTACTTAATAGTAGGTATATAAATAAATTATAAATTAGGTTTTACAAGTTATTAATAATACTTTTAGCTACTTAATTTTGTTTTAATAGGTATTAATTAAACATTCTGTCATCAAAAAAAACTCTTGCAATGTATAAAAGGTTTTGCTTATTAGATATGTGTTAAGGGACATCTAGCGACAATCACGCGTCAATCACGCGTCAAATAGCGTGAATTATCAGTACCACTACTCGATACTAGGTGGCAACTGTGTTTCGTCTGCCAAAAAAATAATATTAGAACAGTTTACAATTCACATTACAATTATTTGTGCCTCTTGGAATCGCCATCAATCCTTTCTCAAACCGATGGAAAGCGCCCTGACGGGTGAGGCTGGTTCCCGTGCAGAGAGGGCGCAACCGCGGATCCAGCTTCGTATGGCCAGCCTAGGCTCCAGGGGGGTCATGACCCCCCCCCCCCCCCCCCCCCGGATCCCTGGATCCGCGCATGAGAGGGCGGTGTCTTATGGGATTGAACTTGCCTACCTAAGTAAAATCGAGGCATCTTATGTTGAACACATCGCTAAGACTCAGCCAGTAGGAACAGCTGTACACAATTATTATGTTGTTCTGCTGATTTTTACTTCATTTGACTTTAAATACGTTCCCACCCACTTCGAGATTTTCATAGACTTCAAAGAGAATCGCGTTAATGTTTCCGACTCATTATTTCTCATTCCAAGGAAACCCTTAATTATTTCGCTTAGCAAACATCCCTCTTTACTTTGTACCAGTAATAGCTTACTTCTTAAGGCTCCTTATCTGAGTGCGTCTATCATCCCCTGCTCGTATTTCAAAAGTGAGTGCATTCGCCCTGTAATTTACATGTTTTCAGCTGATCAGGGTGCGTAGCCGAATGGCACAAACGCTCACGAAAGGCTCACTAAACGAAACGCTAGTAGATATCTATCTCTATCGCTCTTGCATATTGGCGCGACAGAGCCCGACTAACTGGCGCGGCGTTTCGTTTTCGTTTGGCGTCGGAGAAATGCCATTTCTCCGACGCCAAATGAAAGCGAAACGTAGTCCCACTCTGTCGCGCCAATACGCAAGAGCGATAGGGATAGATATATACGTTTCGTTTCACAAGCGTTTCGTGAGCGTTTGTGCCATTCGGCTACGCACCCTGTGGTGTTAAGTAACTAATTAAGTATTAATCCTTACCTATTAGTATTAGGTAAGGATGGTAAGAAGCTTCATATACAGGATGTATTCGCATTGCAGGGTGTGTTGTAGTGGGTCAGTATCGGTAGCTGCCAGATCCGTTCCATCGGGTACGTAATAGTACATTACATCAGAGGCCGGGAAAATGAGGATTTCCGGCCAAGTGGGTATATACGGCCGAGCGAGCGTGCGAGCGAGGCCGGATAGGGATACGAGGCCGGGAATCCGTTTTCACGCCGAGGCATGTATAGTGCTTTTCTCAAACATACAATGAAATAAAAAAAATGCTCTAAAGGACAATATTTTATAAAAAAAAGTTACTTTGCAGGCCTAGGCCTAAAAAATAATATGAAATCCCTTTATAGTCCTCTCGAGTTGTTGCGCCCAAAAAGCGATACTTCCCAGCCCATTTTAAGGAACGTAAAGACAATATTTCATTGCATGTTTGAGAAAAAACAATTTTAGAAGAACTTCTCTCGATTTCAAATGAATTAAGATTGGAGTTAACCTATAGATTTTTTAATACCCGTGATATTCGGTTTTACGTGTCAACATGATATAAGTAACACAAATGAAAATGGGATTGAAAATATTTCTTTCTTTTTAAAACGTAGTTCAATCTACATTGATAAATGAACACATATTTCCATGTCCATCACTTAGACGGCTGGCAGTCCTCAACTCTGCGTTTCTTCAGAAACTTCCTGCCTCACAGAGCTAAACTGTGGAATAAACTGTGGCCTGCGGCATTTCTGGATCGAGACGACCAACCTTGAAGAAAAGAACGCACACCCACCTTAAACACCGTGGCAATGCACCTCTTACCTTTCTGGTGTCTCGGGTGTCCATGGGCGGCAGTGATCGCTTACCATCAGGCGACCTGTCTGCTTGTTTGCCCCCTTTCACATAGTAATCCATACTTCCATCCATACTTAATATTATAAATAGGAAAGTGTGTGTGTCTGTTTGTTTGTCCGTCTTTCACGGCAAAACGGAGCGACGAATTGACGTGATATTTTAAGTGGAGATAGTTGAAGAGATGGAGAGTGACCTAGGCTACATGTTGTCTCTTTAAAACATAAATGTTAGGATAGTTGTGTTGTAGGGATAGTTGAAGAGATGGAGAGTGACCTAGGCTACATGTTGTCTCTTTAAAACATAAATGTTAGGATAGTTGTGTTGTAGGGATAGTTGAAGAGATGGAGAGTGACCTAGGCTACATGTTGTCTCTTTAAAACATAAATGTTAGTGTTATATATGTAGGTAGACATATAATCCTTACGATGTTCAGTTGGAATAAATCTGTCAACCTAACGGGCGTTTCCTTTAACCACCAGTTCCAAATTTAACATTGGCTGACGAGGAAATATATTATTAGTGCAATAAAATGGCTAAAACCGTGGGAAAAGTCGCGTGCTTCGAGATGGATGGTGGAAATTGGCAAACTTATTGTGATCGGCTGGATATGTATTTTTTGGTAAATAAGGTGGAGGATAACATGAAGCTGCCGACGCTGATCAGCTGTATAGGAGACTCCGCGTATGAGCTGATGGTCAATCTGTGCAGCCCGAAGAAACCGTGTGACTGCAAATACGACGAAGTGATTAAAGTGATGGCTAATTATCTACAGCCGAAACCGTCGGTAGTAGCCGAAAGGTTCAAATTCCGTCAATGTCGACAGAGTAGCGGCCAATCTGTAGCTAATTTTATGGCGGAATTGAAGAAAGCGTCCAAGTATTGTGATTTTGGTGCTAATCTGGACGATAATATGAGAGACCAATTTGTGTGTGGCATAAATAGTGATTTTGTTAGGCAGCGATTGTTTGCGGAGGAAAGTCTATCTTATAGCAAGGCGGTTACGATTGCTACTACGCTGGAGGCGGCCGAACGGGATTCACATGCAATCGGAGATAAGGATAATGCTAGTGACAAAAATGATGTAAAATCAGTACATAAGATTCAACCGGTCAGTGCGGGACGTAGTCTATGCGAGGCGTGCGGCGACCCTCATCATAAACAAAGCGAGTGCAAATTTAGTCAATATGTGTGTGACGTGTGCAAAATTAGGGGCCATTTACGTAGGATGTGCCCGCAAGTTATGCGTGGCAGCAGTTTTGGGGCTAATCGTCGTGGCAATGGGGGCCGCGGGGCGGCGAACCGCGCGCGGTCATGGCGCGGGGGCTGGAGCGGCCGAGGCGGAGGCGCCAGGTCCGGCTTGCATTGGGTGCAAGGCCGGGACGCGGAGGCCGAGCAGGAGGATTTCATGGAGAGCGAGCGTGAACGGGACGGCGAAGCAGTTGTGAATTTGATGTCGTTAAACAAGTACAAGCCGGTGTGTATTCCTATTCATGTAAATGATCAAGTTTTGACTATGGAGGTGGACACGGGGTCAGCAATATCATGCATAAGTAGTACAACCTATTATAAATATTTTGCTAACTGTACCATGCACCCGTGTCGACTTTTACTCAGGTTTTATGATGGGTCCGGTATCCGGCCCCTGGGTTATTTGAAAGTAGACGTAGTTTACAAGAATAAAAGGAAAAACCTGGATTTATATGTAATTAATAATGGTTGTACTAGTTTGTTAGGCCGCCAATGGCTCGCTGAGCTGGGTATAGATATACCACCCTTTACGGTATATAATTTTAGTGTAGAGGACGGGTCTGTGATTAAATCGGGGGATAAAGAAACTTTAATTTCGGATGTACTTTCCAGGCATAAGCCGTTATTCGAGGAGGCGTTGGGCCGGTACACCGGGGGCAAGGCGTCGCTGTGTGTGCGCGAGGGGGCTCAGCCGATTTTCTGCCGCGCGCGCCCTCTGCCGTACGCGCTGCGCGCGCGCCTCGACGCCGAGCTGGACGCCATGCTGGCGGCTGGCGTCATCGAGCCCGTCGACCACTCTGACTGGGCCACTCCTCTCGTCATTGCCAGGAAAGCGGACGGAGGTATCAGGGTATGCGCTGACTATAAGATTACATTAAATAAAGTGTTATTAGTCGATAGGTACCCGGTTCCAAAGATAGAAGATTTGTTTACGAATTTAAGTAATAACTCGTATTTCACGAAGTTAGATTTGTCACATGCATATAATCAGTATGAATTGGACGAGGCGTCAAAATGTTATACGGTGATAAATACGCACCGTGGGTTATTTAAATATAATCGGTTAGTGTACGGGCTCTCGTCTAGCCCTGGGATTTTTCAAAAGATGATGCAATCGGTTCTACAGGGAATTCCGAACGTTCTGAATTTCTTAGACGATATCTTGATTACAGGGGCGGACTTAGATGATCATTTAAAAACAATAAATGAGGTATTTAGTAGACTAGAAAGTTGTGGATTAAAATTAAAGAAAAGTAAGTGCGTATTCCTAGCCGATAAAGTAACGTTTTTAGGCTTCAAGGTCGATAAACGGGGCGTGAGTGTGGACCCGGAGAAAATAAAACCTATACTAGAAATGAGCGCTCCAAAGAATGTGGCCGAACTGCGTTCATTTTTGGGCATGGTTAATTTTTATGGTAAGTTCGTGCGTAATTTGAGTTCGTATTTATATCCGTTATACCAGTTAGTCAAGAAAGGGGTACATTGGCGTTGGGGTAAGGAGGAAGAGGCAGCATTCAGGCAGGTTAAAAGGCTATTGTGCAGCACAGACGTGCTAGTGCATTTTGATATTTCACAACAGTCGGTGGTTACCTGTGACGCGAGTGCGCATGGCCTGGGAGCCGTGCTGGCCATGCGCGGGCCCGACGGCACCGAGCGCGTCGTGGCTTATGCCTCGCGTTCGCTGACGGCGCACGAGTTACACTACAGCCAAATTCATAAGGAGGCGTTAGCGATCGTGTTTGCCGTGAGTAAGTTTCACCAGTACCTTTATGGTCGTAAGTTTACACTGCGTACGGACCATAAACCGCTGGTGAGTATTTTTGGGCCTAATTGCGGCGTGCCTGTTACCGCCGCGAGTCGACTGCAGCGCTGGGCAATAGTGCTTTCAGCTTACGATTTTGATATCGAGTACGTTTCAACGGAAAAAAATACGGCAGATGCTCTGTCCCGGTTAATTAAGTCGCACAAGGATGAAATGGGAGAAGAGGCGGGCCAGATACCGGAACAGACTTACCTTCACTTTGCCGCTGATGCTTTATTACTAGACTATAATAAATTAAAAACCTCAACGGCCTCGGATCCGATTTTAGGCAGAGTTTTAGGCTATATTAAGAACGGATGGCCCTCAGAGTGCGAAATTAGAGAGTTAAATCCTTATTTTAATAGGAAAGACGAATTATATACAGAACTAGGTTGTGTCTTATGGGGTCATCGGGTGGTGATTCCAATATCTTGCAGGGAGAAAGTGTTAAGGGAACTTCATGAACCCCACATGGGTATCGTGAAGACAAAGAGCTTAGCGCGGGGCTATGTATGGTGGCCGGGGGTTGATGAGGCTATCGAGGCGCGATGTCGCGAGTGCGGCGTGTGCGCCGCCGCGTCCAGCGCGCCGCCGGCGCACGCGCCGAGGCTGTGGGCGTGGCCAGATAGGCCGTGGACTAGGATACATCTCGATTTTCTTGGCCCGATCCGAGGTAAGACATATCTCATAATCGTGGACGCTTATTCAAAGTGGATTGAGGCTATAGGAATGAGTAGCACTTCCGCGGCTGCGGTGATACGTGTACTTAGGGAATTGTGGTCTAGGTTCGGCATTCCTAAACAGGTGGTTAGCGACAATGGGCCTCCATACACGAGTTCCGAATTTAAAAAATTCTTATCAGTCAACGGCGTGGACCAGGTACTATCGGCACCCTACCATCCTGCCTCGAATGGAGCCGCCGAGAGCGCGGTTAAGATTTGTAAAGCGGTAATTTTAAAATCCTTTAAGGAAAATGTAGACGCGGAGACCGCACTTTGTAGATTTCTTTTACAATATCGGAATACTGAGCATAGCACGACCGGAGAGAGCCCTGCAAGACTCCTACAGGGCCGCTCATTACGAAATAGGTTAGATTGTTTAAGACCAGATCGTAGTGATCATGTCCGAGCGGCGCAGGAGCGGCAGCGGCGCGCGGCGGGCGGCGTCGAGCGCGAGCTGCGCGCCGGGGACCCAGTCTGGGTACGACAGTATCGCGGTAACGATAAATGGTTGCCGGGTATGGTACGAGATAGGCGCGGAGATACTGATTATATCGTTGACACTAGCAATGGAACCGGGGTTCACAGGCATATTGACCAATTGAAGAATAGGAGAGTATCGCTAAATAACGGGGGAGGTAATGTAGCTAAGCGCAACTCGTTGATATTTCCTGGCAATGACGACTCGGTCCCTCAGCCGGATGTGGAGGAACCGGGGGCGATGGGCTCGCCCAGCACCAGCGGGGACCATGAGCGGGAGTGTAGCGCTGAGCCGGTAGGGGTGGCGTCAGCCGCGTCCCCAAGTGCACACACGGCGGTTCCATGTACCGGTGGGAGTCCCAACATATCACCCGACCCATCCTCTGTGCATTTGCCTCCTGACAGTCCAGTCAAGGAGCTCAGAGTGCCTAGAATCCGCAAACCCCCATTCAGATTTGGGTTTGAAGATTTGTTTGTTATTAGCAATAAGTAGGTAGTAGGTACATAATAATAGCGATTAGTACCTAGGTAATATAAATAAATATTTAGAGTTAAAGACTATACCAGGTTACAATATTTGCAATCTCTTGCTTGTCAATAAATAGCTCCGTAGTAGTTGGTATGTAAATGTAAACTAGGTTATAAGTAGTCTTTATATGTTTAGTACCTGCCACCATATTATAACTGGACTTTTATAATCCCTTTGTTAACCAGTATACTGACGATGTAGGTACAAACAACAACAGACTTAACTAACCATCGGTAGACTTTATGTCCTTGTAATAGGGATTACAAATGTACAGCTAACAGTGGTGCCGATGAGTTAGTAACTATGCGTTGTCCTTGATAAGTTGATTTTCTGCACGTGTTATAGTTGGCCCTAGTATACCTATACCTCTATACTGTACCTATATATGTTTAGAGTAAGTAAGTAGTTTTGTAAAGTTGTACCTAAAGTTATTCGTAAACGCTTGCGGGCCAGGATTAACTAATAATCGTTGTCTCTATTTGGCACAGTCGAAGACCGGTCCGTAACCCTTTATGGATAAGGGACATACGTGTATTATATTATAGGATTATATTATATATATAGTTACTCATACTAGCTTATTGTATGAATTAAAGGTGGAGGTGTTATATATGTAGGTAGACATATAATCCTTACGATGTTCAGTTGGAATAAATCTGTCAACCTAACGGGCGTTTCCTTTAACCACCAGTTCCAAATTTAACAGTTAGGATAGTTGTGTTGTAGGGATAGTTGAAGAGATGGAGAGTGACCTAGGCTACATGTTGTCTCTTTAAAACATAAATGTTAGGATAGTTGTGTTGTAGGGATAGTTGAAGAGATGGAGAGTGACCTAGGCTACATGTTGTCTCTTTAAAACATAAATGTTAGGATAGTTGTGTTGTAGGGATAGTTGAAGAGATGGAGAGTGACCTAGGCTACATGTTGTCTCTTTAAAACATAAATGTTAGGATAGTTGTGTTGTAGGGATAGTTGAAGAGATGGAGAGTGACCTAGGCTACATGTTGTCTCTTTAAAACATAAATGTTAGGATAGTTGTGTTGTAGGGATAGTTGAAGAGATGGAGAGTGACCTAGGCTACATGTTGTCTCTTTAAAACATAAATGTTAGGATAGTTGTGTTGTAGGGATAGTTGAAGAGATGGAGAGTGACCTAGGCTACATGTTGTCTCTTTAAAACATAAATGTTAGGATAGTTGTGTTGTAGGGATAGTTGAAGAGATGGAGAGTGACCTAGGCTACATGTTGTCTCTTTAAAACATAAATGTTAGGATAGTTGTGTTGTAGGGATAGTTGAAGAGATGGAGAGTGACCTAGGCTACATGTTGTCTCTTTAAAACATAAATGTTAGGATAGTTGTGTTGTAGGGATAGTTGAAGAGATGGAGAGTGATAATAGGCTACTTTTTACACGACTGCCCCAAAAAAAGAGTGTATTGTTTTCAGCGTTCATGTTTGTATGTAAGTATGT
This sequence comes from Leguminivora glycinivorella, assembly GCF_023078275.1. Classification (NCBI taxonomy): domain Eukaryota; kingdom Metazoa; phylum Arthropoda; class Insecta; order Lepidoptera; family Tortricidae; genus Leguminivora; species Leguminivora glycinivorella. Next base: position 1,238,531 of record NC_062975.1, read on the forward strand.
ATGTATGTGAGTTTCTTTGTTCCACCATAACTTCTGAATGCCTTAACCGATTTCAATGAGTGATGTATCATTGGAATCCTTACGTCACCCCAATGAACATAGGATATGTGACGTCACTTAAAATTCAATATGGCGGGCGTATTACGTCAAAATGCGCATTTTCATCTTTTCAGTTCGCTTTAAAACCGCAGTCGTGTTTTTTAATTTTTTAATTATTTATTTTATTGTCCCTTTCCAACCCCCCCCCCCCTACCTTCCTGAAACGGGGGATGGATGTTTGTATAGAGCATTCCGCAATTTTCGAATTCAACGCGAGCGTATAGTAGAGGAGTGGAATGAGAATTTGTATGGGGGGGGTCATAATAATTCCCACAGAACCGAAGTTTGGTTTTTTTAGTTCTTTGTGTGTGTCTTTTTGACATACTAAAAATATAGTAAAATATATTTATGCAAAATGTGTTTTTTCGACCGCCAAAAGTTGTATGAAAAATTACTATGGAAAAAAAATCCTAAAATTTAAAAATCGTCTCTGGTATCAACTTATGGGGAATTAGGCGGCAAACCAAACTTCGGTTCTGTGGTAATTATTATGACCCCCAAGGCTATATCTCCTCTACTAGTAGCCGCGGGCTCATGTAAGCTAGTAGTATAATAATTAAGACTACAAAGAAAACAATTTACGTAATTTGTGTTACCAAGCCTATTTCTTTCAAGTTTACGCTCCCGTAGTTCCTCAACAATTAACTTCTGCCTAGTTACGAGTTACCAACGTTTATTATAAATAATTAAATCATAAAGAAGCTCCGGCCTTGAGCAGGTCAAGTTAATAACCGCGTCAAAATAATCGATTTCCAACAAAAGCAGAACTTTCCGTATCTTATCGTTTGCACCTGACGCAATATTTTCCAATCGAGTTACTTTGGTTACGCCACAATGGCTACTTTGTAAGAATTCGAGATAATTTACCTTTTGTGTGAATTACTACGTCTATCACAGTATTCAGTTAACAATTGTGATATTGGCAATAACGACATAAAGCGTGTGCCTTTGCAATATTTTGAAAGTTCTGTAGCAGTTATTGTGATATTATAACTAAGTATTACAGCTGTAGCTGCAATAGCGTTATATATAACACTAAGGAATAAACCCAATTAAAATATATGTAAGTAAGTACATGTAAAAGTTAAAAATGAGCGCTATCTCGCCAACAAACTGCAAGACAGTTTGGCGAGAAACATAAGTGTGAATAATATAATGTACTTATTTGTTAAACAAAAAAAAATAAATGAGATACTAGCTTTTGTCCGGGGCTTCGGTCGCGTTAAATTTGAAAATTAAGGAATGCTCCATACAAACTTCCACCCCCCAATTTTAGGGGAGTGGGGGGTCAGAAAGGGACATAAAGTAGCCTATGTCACTCTCCATCTCTTCAACTATCTCCACTTAAAAAATCACGTCAATTCGTCGTTCCGTTTTGCTGTGGAAGACGGACAAACACACACACACACACACACACACACTTTCCCATTTATAATATCAGTATGGAAGTATGGATTAATATGATATTTTTTTGGAAACAGGTAAAGCATTTGACTACAAGCACACCGGGAAAGTGCCGATGCATTCTAGGATTGAGCATCACCCTCCTTGTGTTATCTCGGCATTTGTCACGGCTTATAGGAGCCGCTTTGACAACTAATCCCAAGATTTGGCGTAGGCACTAGTGTTATTGTAATTATGAATTACTTATGTAAATGATTTACCATGAATAAACTATTGAATCTTGAATCTTACGAAAGCGACTGCCATCTGACCTTCCAACCCGACGGGTACTCCGGTTTCCCAAAAATTGTCTATCTACTCTTGATTACAAGGCCGAGATATTACGGGCCATTTAATGACCTGCTTCATTTCATATTTTATATAAATGCGGTTTTTCGCAGAAGCAAGGTTTACATGGACGCAAAGAAAACTAGAGATGGCCCAAATATACCATCAGGTATTCGATATTCGCCTATTCGGCCACTTAGCCGAATACTTCGGTATTCGGCACGAATATAGTTTATTATTCCATGTCTTCCCTAGACGAAATATTTTCAAACGAATCGAAATATTTTCCATGTTTTACAACGTTACCTAGAGTGTCATAAGTGTCCAATGCGACTATAATTGCCGTAAAACTAAGTGGCGACTGATGCTATAGTACTATCCTTTTCTATTAGACTTATATTGACCGGGATATAGACCGTGATTACCGTGATCATGATGCATGCAACTGCGTCGAAATATCGGGAGCTCGACAAAAATCAAAAAGGTAATCACGGTCTACATCCCGGTCAATATAAGTCTAATGAAAATAACCGTGAATCATTCAATAGTAGAGCGGCGAGAGGGTCTCGGAAAAAGTTGATGTGACTGGAGAGATACTGCTGACAAGTGGTATCGTTGTGATCGGTAGACTTTACTGAGTACGAAATAATGACTTGTCGCATTCTCAGACTGTGGGGGGGTTAACTATGACGTCACAAAGATCGCGATCCCGGGTTTCAATTTTTTGTCACTTTGTCAAGAACCCCTTATCCAATTTTGAAAAATGAGGTGTCGATTGAAAGCGTATAACATGCTGATTAAGATTTCTTATATGTGAAAAGTATAGTTTTGTTAGTTATTTTTTAATTAACAATAATGCAAACAATACTTTTTTTTACTCTCTTTTTTTATATTTGTGACTCAAAAAGGCAATGAAAACGGCCACTTAGCTAAAAAATATGTTATATAAATCATTTAACTACATTATTAAGCTATCTGTTGCTTTTTAAATTTCTACGATCGGATAATAAATAAGCAAACTACAAGCACATACCTGTAGGCGGGGAGTACCGCTTGACACGCGTTCCCATACATTCGGCGTCTACCAAATTACACCTCGTGCAAAATTCGTTTCAAACAGATATACCTCTAATCTTATTCATCGTAACCTATCAATATTGGTATCATTTGAAAGTACAATTAAAGTACTTTAAGAAACAATGTCAATCATTTTCTTAAAATCAATAACCGCCAGTCTGCGGTGGTTACAAAGGAAAAAAGTGGGTATGCAATTTGACTGGTTTCCTAGGTTTGATACCCTAGACGAGTTTAAAAGGGGAGGTAAAGGTGACATATAGGTTGTTCTCTGGCCTAAAAGCTACACAGAGGGTCAGGGGAGAAAAAACTAGGGTTTAAGTTTAGTTTTAAGTTATTTTTTCTTTTATTTGTTGATTTTATTGTGTTTATTTTTTTTGTAATTTTATCAAGGATACCGTTGGTTTCTTTTGCTGAAAATTCCCTTTTTTATGAGAAATCTGATGAATTTCATGGCATTTTCCGATAGAGACTAAAATTAACTTTCAAATAAGGCCACATAGTCATACTTTTACTTATATAATATTAAGGGTAATACCAAGTAATACCGTTTGAACTCAAACGACTTAGAGGTGCGGTTTTTTGACCCAGTAGGTATTAAAAAGTAATCGTAAAATCAAAACGATTGGACTTCGGTCGTTATACACATTAAATCACTAAAATGAAGTTACCTATAATGTTTTAGTAATTATAATCATCACTTTTAGCCACTTTTCTCAAAACATAATTATTCAACAGAAGTCAAGATAAGATTAAGAACATATTTATTATTAATAATGCGTTATAAATATGGAATAGTTGTTGGGGTACACTTGTTAAGTACATGCAGCTCCTGCAAATACACTCAGTGTCAAAAAAATCACACATCTCAATCGTTTGCGTTGAAGCATTATTGACCCATATATTAGAGAGAGAGCAATAAGGCGCGCAGGGCGCCTCGTAATACTATGTGTGGCACTGCGGAACCAGTGAAGTCAGGTCTATGGATTGCTACACTGCTGTCCCGCTTGCACTACTCCGCCGGGGCTATTACACTGAGAGAAATTTGCATTGTGAATTTAACAAGTTCGACTTGTTGCGGTTTATCCGTTTGAATCAGCCAAACGTATGTTTAAAACAATATGTGTCAGGTTGTTTTTATAAAATCGACTTGTTGATTCAAATATATTGCCGATTCAAATGACAAGTAGCTTGTTGTTTGAACCAAAGAGCACGTAGGCGCTATTTTAATCAAAAAACTTGTTGAACGAACATGAAAACTGGTTGTATTTTCTCTCAGTGTACCCTTAATATTATATAAGTAAAAGTATGACTATGTGGCCTTATTTGAAAGTTAATTTTAGTCTATATCGGAAAATGCCATGAAATTCGTCGCATTTCTCATAAAAAAGGGCATTTTCACAAAAAGAAACCAGCATGTATTCTTGATAAAATTACAAAAAAATTAAACACAATAAAATCAACAAATAAAAGAAAAAATAACTTAAAACTAAACTTAAACCCATATGTCACCTTTACCTCCCCTTTTAAACTCGTCTAGGGTATCAAACCTAGGGAACCAGTCAAATTGCATCCCCGCTTTTTTTCTTTGTAACCACCGTAGACTGGCGATTATTGATTTTAAGAAAATGGTTGACATTGTTTCTTAAAGGACTTTAATTGTACTTTCAAATGATACCAATATTGATAGGTTACGATGAATAAGATTAGAGGTATATCTGCTTGAAATGAATTTTGCGCGAGGTGTAATTTGGTAGACGCCGAATGTATGGGACCGCGTGTCAAGCGGTACGCCCCGCCTACAGGTATGTTCTTGTAGTTTGCTTATTTATTATCCGATCGTAGAAATTTAAAAAGCAACAGATAGCTTAATAATGTAGCTAAATGATTTATATAACATATTTTTTAGCTAACTGGCCGTTTTCATTGCCTTTTTGAGTCACAAAAATAAAAAAGGGAGTAAAAAAAAAAGTATTTTTTGCATTATTGTTAATTAAAAAATAACTAAGAAAACTATACTTTTCACATATAAGAAATCTTAATCAGCATGTCATACGCTTTCAATCGACACCTCATTTTTCAAAATTGGATAAGGGGTTCTAGACAAATTGGCAAAAAATTGAAACCCGGGACCGCGATCTTTGTGACGTCATAGTTAACCCCCCCACAGTCTGAGAATGCGACAAGTCATTATTTAGTACTCAGTAAAGTCTACCGATCACAACGATACCACTTGTCAGCAGTATACTCTCCAGTCACATCAACTTCAAAACTAGACGACTTTTTTCAATTCCGCCGCCTTACTACAAAGTTAGTTAGTTAGTTTTATTGGGCATTTTCCGCAAGTCGACATCCATTGTGCCTATTTTGCGTGAAATAGACGGGGTAGCACTACTCCAACCACCCTAGCTCCTCTACGAATCCTAGCAGTGTTTTCAGGTTGCTAAATACCTCTTTCAGTGTGTTTGGCGTACTAGATACTTGTTCCTATATACTTCTACCTGTTTACACTCTAGAAGAAAGTGTTTGGTGGTTTCTTCTGCTTCCATGCACGCTCTGCACATGGGGCTATCGGTTATACCTATGTTGTTGAAATTGAGCCGAAACATGTCGAACGCTATATCGACTTAATACGTGAGTAACCCGCTTAAAATATTTTTAAATATGTATGAGTCTCACGGGAGTTTTATAGTTATACCTATGTTATTGAATCATTCAAAACTCTTATCCTTTTCTATCTCACTGTGTCACCATTAACATAAAAGAGATAGCAATACGACTTCAGTCGCCAGTTACTTTTGTGGCGAGTATAGTGGCCACGAATAATCGGATTTCTTCCTAGAGAGGGCGCCGAATATCCGGTATCCGGTCCAAATCCCTATTTGGGGCATCCCTAAAGAAAACACATCATTAGCGGTTCGCGGTAAAACTTTTTATTTAAGTTTGTAAAGCGGAACGCGATTACTTAAGAGCGAGCTATTCAAGAGAATAAATACCCCGGTTAGGAGAAGTTTGCACGGACTTTAGATGCTATCCAAATAGTAGGTGCGCTAACTATTAATTATGATTAGTAGCTGGTTTCTAGGAATTAGTTACCTAATATAATGGTAAAGATCACTTTTTAACATAGAGGAATAAGTAACTCCATACATTAGTAAATGCGGTTTTATTTGTATAGGCATAGTAAAGTGACATCTAGTGACAATCACGCGTCAACTAGCCTAAATTATCAGTACTGCTACTTGTCAATAGATGTCGTGATGAACGAAAAATCTAATGATCACCAATTTTTAGCTAATATTACTAAACTATTAATCAGTAATTATTCTGTTTTCAATTCCTTCTGCTTGTAATATAAGTTGTAAACTGGGGGCCGATTTTTCAGTCTCACGGCGTTCGAATTCAGAAAATTGTCACTGAAAATAATAGGCAATTCACCGTTTTCAACCGGTATTTTAGTGACAGTGAGACTCAAAAATCGGCCCCCTGTTCTAATATTAAATTTTTGGTAGACGAGACACAGTTGCCACCTAGTATATAGTAGTGGTACTGATAATTCACGCTATTTAGAATAGAATAGAATAGAATATACTTTATTTAACATCAAATTGGACAAATACAAGATAGAGGTACAACACAAACTAGATGCTAAATGGGATCCCACTCAGCATGTTGCCAACTTGCCACGGCAAGCCGAGGCGCTGATTTTCAGTGGTACCCTGACTTAATAAACTAAGCTAACAACTAAACTAAAACTAGAACGAGCGACAGCACAAACATCACGTTTACAAACATCATATTTGACGCGTGATTGACGTGTGATTGTCACTAGATGTCACTTAACTGTGCCTATACAAATAACCCGCATTTACTGATGTATGGAGTTGCAACTCTTCCTTTACTTATTCCTCCCGAGTTGAGCCCGAAAAAACGTGGCAATTTCAAAAAAATTGGAGCTGGCAACACATTGATAACATGGTTTCTTTTTTATTATTTCTAATTTATTTACAGCACTTACTTTGCTAATTTGTATGGTGTTATTCATTATTATTTATAGATTTCGATGTTAACTTTTACCGAAATTCGTTAAACGGACAGTCACACTGACAGATGACAATCGATGATATGACATCCAGAGTTGCTGTTTTAAAAAAATACTGGGTTCAACTTTCATTAGCCAGACTCTATGGGAGTGATTTTCTCTGTGTAATAAAGTTTTAGGACCTAACGGTTTATTCATTTTTTTACCCCCGCCGCAAAAACGACGGGGTGTTATAAGTTTGACGTGTCTGCCTGTCTGTCCGTCTGTCTGTCTGTCTGTCTGTCTGTCTGTCTGTGTGTGTGTCTGTCTGTGGCATCGTGGCTCCCGAACGGATGAACCGATTTAGATTTAGTTTTTTTTTGTCGGATAGCTGAGTTAGTCGGGAGTGTTCTTAGCCATGTTTCATGAAAATCGGTCTACTATGTCGCGGTCGGGGTTTTTTCAAAATTTTAATTTTGTGTTTAGGTTATTATTAGGTACGACTTTAGTCACAAACATGTCCTTAAGTTGTCCAGTTATATCTGTGCTTATTTTTAAAATTTTCTGTAGGTACCAGAGTGGCACTTTCGCGTCTCATGGTTAGCCAACTACTCGAAGTTAGATAACAACACATTCTTTAACTCAATAAAATTGTTTAATTAATATTATTACGTCCTAAATTGATCTTAAAATACAAATCGCGAGTGAACAATACAGTGATTCTAAGTAGATTTATTTTATTTTATTATGAGATAGTAATAGGCACTGTTAGAAAAAGAAGATAATATTCGTAAGTAGTATAAATAGTAGGTAAATACCTATAGTACATTACGATACGAGTGCGAAAAAAAGGAAGTTCGAAACGAGTGGCGATAAATTAAAATACACACTATTCGCACGTGTATCGTACGACGTCTTTCAGTACAGATGGCCCTCTGAAGTTTTTTAATCATTTCATATCTTGTTATTTTAAAAACTCCCTTCGGTCGTGTTTTAATTTATCGCCACTCATTTCGAACTTCCTTTTTTACGAACTTGTATCGTAATGTACTATTCGTTCTTGTGCTACGCGAACAGGTCGCGACGACACGAATGGTACACCGCGCGCCACGGAACGATTTGCACCGAATCATTTGTTCCGTGCCTTCAATATAAGTTACCTAATTTAACCACCGAGATAAATGTAGCGTGAAGTTATTGGATTCCAATAATTTTATTTTAGAAACAGACGTTCCTTTAGTATGAGACTTTCAAGGGGTAACGAGTTCAAACCCCAGCTCGTACAGTCATAACATTTTTTCGGAACTTATGTATTATTTGATATTTGCCAGTCTCAGTAACGTTTTGGTGAACTGCACAAAAAACTTGTATTATTTGATATTTGTCAGTCTCTTTTTGGTGAAGAAAAACTTTGAGTGGGATGAATTCTAATAGAGCAGAACTTACCTCGATTGGAAGGTCTTAAAGCAAATTGTAAGAACTAGAATTAATCTTTGCCAAATCCTGGGATAAAGTGCCAAAGTGGACCCAAGACAATGCCAGGATAACACACGGAAGTAGAAGACAAACGCATTCATAGACATAGACATAGACATTTTATTAATAATATTATAAATATTACACGTTCATCAATAAAATTATTTAACAGCAATTACATTAAGATTATTACAATTTCAGTCTAGTTATAATTTCGAATTTTTAATTGAAAGATGCATTCATTGATTATATTACATATGATATGTCATTTAGATTTGTTAATTTGATTTTATACATAATTATTATTTTATTCTAATATAAGTTATTTGGTAGGTCAAAGAAATCTTTTATGTCATAGAAGGAGTATTCTAAGAGCCACCTTCTTAACTTTTTTAAAAATTGGTGGGTACTGCCTGCGTTTTTTATTTCTGCTGGTAGTTTGTTGAAGACTCTAGGTCCTATGTGAGACATGATTTTAGACGACTTAGTCAGTTTGGTAGTATGAGTTTGGAGTTGATTTTTCGAGCCCTGTCTGGTGCGAGTGATTTTTTTGAACGGGTAAGAGTCCAAATTTTCATTGACGTGCTTTGCCACGTCGTAAATGTACTGAGAAGGCAGTGTGAGAATATTGTTCTTTTTGAATAGGTTTTGAGCCGGAGTACGAGGTGGAACGGAAGATATAATGCGGACAGCTCGCTTTTGCAGAATGAAGACGCGTCGCCATTCGGCTGCCGTAGCCCATAATTCTAAACCGTAACACATAACTGAGTGGAAAAGTGAGTAGTAACACGAACGGAGTTCTTTGGAGGGTAGGACTCGGGATAGTCGACCCAAGGCATAGCATGCACCAGATAGTTTACCACATAAATTATCTATGTGAGCGTCCCATTTGAGACCGAAATCCAGTGTGATGCCTAAAAATTTGCTGTGTTGTACCTGTGGTAGTGTAGTGCCATTAATGACAATGTTAATTCCTTTCCAGTAGTACAATAGTCTCAATTAAGTGTAATGATTACCTAGCCGGCGAAGTTATTAGACCGGCAAAACTGTCAGTGCAGGGTGCGTAGCCAAATGCACGAACGCTAACGATAATATCGTTATCGTAGCCAGCTATCCCTATCGCTCTTAAGGCAGGCATCCACTTATGTGTTTAGGCGGAGTTGAGTCGCGTCGAATCGAGAGCTCATACATTTGAATTTAGGGATGTACCGACTAGCCGACTATCCGGCCACTTTTGTAGTCGGCAATTAGTCGGCGACTAGTCGGCAAAAAAGGCCGATTAGTCGGCACTTCATAAGTGATAGAAAAACAGTACAACAATAAATCAACAGCTGATGTGGTTGTATTGTGTACCTATTTGTTATGCCTTTCTTAGTCAAAACAACAAATATCAGATATCACAAAAATAATGTCCTGCTTAGGACTACCAATTTCATAGGCAGGATTACTAATTCATTACCTACTACGCCAAACTGGTTGTTAAAAATGGAAAATCTATCTGAATACTTAATAGACATTTGAACTCGTAAAAAAATCATGAATAACGGACCAAAAACGACATTCAAAATGAGAATTTAGTTGAAAAACTGTTTTGCCGACTAGGCGACTAGTCGGCCGACTAATCGGCCACCCCAGCGCCGACTAGTCGGTAGTCGGCCTAGTCGGCCAAATCAATAGTCGGTACATCCCTAATTTGAATGCTATTCGACGCGTCGCTAATGGACGCAGTTTCATAAGAAATGCAGAAGGCGCATTAATGAGACTCGACTCGGCGAGCCTAGTGGACGAAAAGCTTTACGGATTGACGCGACAGAGCCAGATTGCGTTTTGATCGGCGTCTGACTGCGGATCAGATTCCAGGTTCGAATCCTGGCAGGATCGCCATGTACGGATGGCATTAGAGGAACAACATACTGATATTAGGAAAGGTACCTCACGATAAGGCAGGCGTTAAGGCAGTGCTTACGTACTAAATAAATAAATATTATAGGACATCATCATCATCATCATCATCTCGCTAGGCCTTTGTCCCTTTTACTTGGGGTCGGCCTTCCCCGCCCTTTTCTTCCATTCTGCACGATTGAGTGCAAGATCGGCGTCTATATTGTGGTCTTTCAGGTCTCGCTGAACCGTCGTCAGCCAGGTGGGCGTCTTCCTGGTCCTAGGACATTCTTACACAGATTGACTGAGTCCCACGGTAAGCTCAAGAAGGCCTGTCTTGTGGGTATATATATATACCCTAAATAAACCTTACGGAGACGTTTCCTTGCGTGTGCTCTAATGTGGCTGGCCAGGCCGAACTTGCTTTTAAATACTCGCTGGCACGTGTGGCAATAAAGTTCGCCAGCGGAGTTATACGTGTACACGTAGGAGGGCTTAGGTCTCTCTTTTCGTAATTGGCGCTTTTCATCTAAGGTTTTGAGGCGGTTATCCTCAAATGCCTTAACACTTTCGCAACTAAGAACCCGCCTGGTGGGCACTTGTAAACTTTGCTCAGATGCCGGAAAACCCGCTGGGCGGATTCTCGCCACAGAAACGGCGGTTATAAAATTACGACCGGTTTCTGACGTAGTGCGCCATTTTTCGTCTGGTAGTGAATGTGTTAACACTGTTATGGATGGTAGTTCGCCAAGATGACCTTTTCCCAGCAAGCTCCTTCCAACGCTCATGGTCGCGCCTTCGCTTACCCGTCGCGAACTCAGAGTAGAGAACAGCTTTTGGGATTCGAACCCGGGACCGCGGCGTAGCAGGCGGGGTCACTACCGACTCGGCCAGGCCGGTCGTCACTACTTACATACTACATCACAGCGTCAACGATTGTCATTTGGCTAGGCCGGCAGTCCCATTACATGGTATTATGCCATCTGTTATGTCCCAACTCGTGACCATCAAACACTTCCACTAGTTTTTGCTGCTTTTTTTGGTTCAGTGGCTATTTGAATAAACAAGTAAACATGCGTTGATGTGTTCGTGTTGTATTTTTTATAGCGTTGCGTGAATTTGTGTAGATTCATAATTGATTACACTTGTTTTTTTCAATGTACCACATTGATGCTGCCGACACTGAGAACGCCACATATGTGTGCGTTTCACGATAAAGGAGTGGGAATTAAAAATAATGGACTAATAGGTAGTCAATCCGTTCAAACGTTTGGTTTGTTTCAGTAGGTACTGAAACTACTTTGACATTTAGATACTTAGGTACTTACTTAACCCTAATTGGCAATATTGAATGTTCCCGAAAGATCGTGACATTCGTGACTTCGGTAAAAATTATTCAGTTAAAATACTTTTTTTTTGAGAAATATTTTTTTAACTATGGTCAATTCCAAAAACTGCAAAATACTGGACGTGTCCCTCTTTGCATTTTTGAAACAGAATTACTCTGTTTCTCCAGACAGATAAAATATCAAATCTTAAATTTAATAATTGGAGTTTAAAGATAAAGTAGCAGTAGTAATCACTTTTACGTTATTGTGAACAACAGTTTATGTACAATTTGTAGGAATAGAGATACAAAGGCGAGCTTATCCCTATAAGGGATCTCTTCCAGCTAACCTTGGAGTAGATGAGAGGATCGTTCCAGTAGGTAAAATAGACAAACTTAATACATAAACTAGTACAATAAAGGTCAAAAGTAATCCAAAATATTTGCTAACAATTAAATAAATTACATAAATACAAAATTACACTATACAATAAAATACCATACTAGAGTACATAAATAAAATACAAAATATATACCTAACCAATATATAAATATATCACAACATACATAATATATATATATATATAATTTTTTTTGTTGAAGTTATAATAGAGTATATTTAATGTGTAAAGCTAATTACATATATAAATATCGCAAGAGGTATATTATATATAAGTCATTTAGAAATAGGTTATAAAAATTACCATTGAAATATTTCACTCTTTTTCTTATAATAAATAGTAAAAGTTATATAATTGCGGTTTGAAGATAAGACGATTACTCCGCTAGTGGAAACTTGAAAGAAAGTTCCGTAACTAACCAAGTTCGCCGGAAGCCAAGTGTTATCATCATTTTAAAGAGGAGGTAGCTACTTCCTGAACAATTTTCATCAATCAATTACTACTTACTACTAAATTACTACGTATATATGCCTATTCAGTATGTTATTTCTGGGGTAGGTAATATACAAAATGGTCTAAATATATTGGAAGATATAATGTTAGTTGAAATACATATCATGTATGATTACTTGGTTACAATGGTACCACTACTAAGCAGTAGCGGCTGGTGAAAATTTCTGCTAGGCAACACCAAAGCAAAAATAAACCTACCTTTACATTAGCTATTTTACTACCTAGTAATCAATTTTAGGCAAGCCGGTGGGAATCGGCTTGTATGGACCAGCCGCTGCTGCTACTAAGAGAGCTGAAAGTAATAAATAAAGCAACTATCAAAAATAAGTTTAACTATGTGAGTATACCAATGTATAAAAAAAATGTAATGTATTCCAATGACTACCTTTTTAATAAGGAAATCTTAGACAAGAATATATTTATACATATATATAGTAAAATAACTAATTAAAGTTTAAAAAGTTCGGCTCGCATGCAGTTTTAAAATGCACTTTATGGAACCTGTTTGCCATATTTGCAATGCGACTACTATCAAACTAATAACTCGATATCTCGCACCACAAATTGGCGTATTACCATTTATTTTCAATTTCTATTCAAGAAGCAACGCGTCAATGCCCCTATCTTCCACCGTCACAACAAACCAAAAAACTCAGTTCAACCAGGCACCGAACGGGTCGAACCCATCCAAATGGAAGCAACAAAACCAACAGAACCTAGCCACCATCACAATTGCTTGCGATTCGTAAGCGTATCTCTATTGCTTTTGCCGGTCTAGCCAAAATGACAATCGTTGACGCTAGATGCCTGTCGATACGCAATCTGGCTCTGTCGTGCTAATATGGAAGAGTGATAAAGATAAATAGATAGATGCTTAACTATCTATATAGTTAAGCAAATATTGACACTAAAAAACGTCAAGGTTTAGGAAGACATGCGCTTTATGAAGACTACAGATTTAAGAAAATGGGATATAAGAAAATAGTATTTTTTGCTCCGAGATGAAGACAATGGGCCGGTGAGCCCTACATTTTTCGCCGCTTTTTTAGGTTCCGTAGTCAACTAGGAACCCCTATAGTTTCGCCATGTTTGTCTGTCCGTCCGTCCGTCCGCGGATATATAATCTCAGTGGTCGTTAGCACTAGAAAGCTGAAATTTGGTACATTATGTATATGTATATCAATCACGCCGACAAAATGGTAAAATAAAAAGTGGAAAAAAATGTTTTTCTCAAACATGCAATGAAATATTGTCTTTACGTTCCTTAAAATGGGCTGGGAAGTATCGTTTTTTGGGCGCAACAACTCGAGAGGACTGTAAAGGGATTTCATATTATTTTTCAGGCCTAGCCCTGCAAAGTAACTTTTTTTTTATAAAATATTGTCCTTTAGAGCATTTTTATTTTATTTCATTGTATGTTTGAGAAAAGCACTATACATACCTCGGCGTGAAAACGGATTCCCGGTCTCGTATCCCTATCCCCCCCCCCCCCCCCCCCCGGTATATACCCACTTGGCCGGAAATCCTCATTTTCCCGGCCTCTGATGTAATGTACTATTTGTTAGGGTACCTATACCCTCCCCTACATGTAAAGTGGGGACTGATTTTTTTTCCATTCCAACTCAATGAATAAGGGTTTACTAAAATCGTTTTTTGATAATATTAATATTTTTGGAAATAATCGCTCCTAAAGGAAAAAAAAAGTGTGTCCCCCCCCTCTAACTTTTGAACCATATGTCCACAAAAGTAGAACTTTATAAAGACTTTCAAGGAAAATTGTTTTCAACTTGATAAGTTTAGTAGTTTTTGAGAAAACGTTACACGGAACCTACGGAACCCTACACTGAGCGTGGCCCGACACGCTCTTGGCCGGTTTTTTTAGTGATTAGATTTGCTTGATCTATAGCTACGAAAATGATATTATCGTAGGCGTTTGTGCATTTGGCTACGTCCCCTCAAACTGCTTTTCGGTCGGTATCGTCAACGATTGTCACTTCGGCTAGGCAGTATAGTCCGTGCCGCTTGAATGCCTGCAATCGTCGCGTACATTTTTTGCCCTAGACTACTTTTTTCTCCGGTAGTGACATAGTTTCCTATAATTGATGATTACGTATCACGATGTAATAGAAATTGTCATATATTTTTTGTCTGATTACCTTTTGGGTTCGTTAAGCAATTGCAACCGTTTTCTTGTTGGTTTAATTATTTTGTATTCTATTTAGTTGGCATCCGGTGTTTTGTTGATACCTTACGAGAGCTTGTGCAATATTGATTGTGCCTATTAAGGTAAATAAAGCGGGTTAATCAAGTTTTATAGAACTTTTTTAATAAGAATGTTTGGTAACGCTTTTTACTACACTGTTTGTTACTTATTTCGTTATGTGTTCAATTATTTTAGGATTGGATTCTGAGTTGTATTCCGTCCTTCGTAAATCGATATGCATATTTTACACAGAACTTAATTTAGATAGAAGAAACAAATTCATATATTTGTATAGGGGCCGAGCGTGTCAAATTTTGTACTGAAGTTGATTCTTGCCTGTAATTTTAAATATGTCTCAGGCTCTTGATTGTTCATAATTTTTGTGTTGTTGCAATTGAATATCACGTAACGAGGCATTTTTTATGTTTTGGTTGACTTCAACTTACAAAAATTGACGCCCGAAAGCTGCAAGTAAAGACGGACAACTCAGTGGATTTCACTGAGTTCATTTGACACGCTAAGTAGATACGTTTGCTTGATCTATGGTATATATGACATCTGTGATATTTTATAAGAATTTGGTATAAAGAATATTAACTCATAAAAATATATCAATCAATCAATCAATCAATTTATTTGTTAAACATAGGTACAGTACATAGTTGTTACAAAATAATTTCTTAGTATCACTATGTTTTACCAACATTAGGTATACAAATTCATTGGTGGTTGTGAAGTACATTAAATACTTAATAAATATAAGTAACATGCAAATATCAGTAATCAGTAATTCTTTAACAAATGCAAATATTTTCTATTAACCATAACATATTCCAGTTCAACATTATATAATTAAGAATTGTAATTAATAATAATACTCAAATACTCGTGTTGTCTCTTTTATATTCTTCGATTGAATAGTATGCTTTGTGTGATAAGAACGTAAATAGTCGTTTCTTAAAGAGTTCGATGTTGTCTATGTTTAAGATACTATTGGGTAAAATATTATAAATTTGTGATGCCATTCCAAAAATACTTTTAGATAACAATGCCGTTTTAGTTGATATGGTGTTTGCAATCTTTCCTTGTTGGCGTACACGTCAGTTAAATGTATGTAAGAATAATGTTTTTTTTTCATTGTTTCAGATTTGGCTGCTTATAGCCTACGCAGCAACAATCAAAGTGCCCGTGGACTATCAAGAAACCACCACTTTGATAGTCAACGACACCAGTCCAACCCCAGACGCGCCCATTTACTATGAATCAGAATCAGATGAGCCTAAGATTGACAGTTATCTCATACCGCCCAACACGCATAGCGCGGAGGACAAGCAAGATGTAATCCCTACGTACCTCCTTCCTCCCACACAAGACAAGCAGGAAGACTTCTATGTCGTCCCCACTGATGGAACACAGTCGGACTGGTACCCTATACAATCAGACCCGCAAAATAACCCTGCCATATTACCACAGTCTTTACCTCAAATCCATCCTAGCGTTTTACCTGAACTCCCTCCGAGCCAGGGCTTTGTGTTACCACATGCTCAGCAAGACGATATCCCAATATTTATGGTAGGTGAAAACCATCCGCGATTTGAGCATGCTAGGAAAGGAAAAGCACAGCAGCTACAAAACCAAGAGATACATGTGCCGTCCAGACATCTAGAGCCTCCAGCGGAAGATGCAGAAAATCACTTCATCCTGCCTACTCCCTCCGCGGAATTGGAATTGCCATATCAAGAACAGCAGCAACAGTTCGTCGCTCCGTCAGAGGAGGTGTACGAGCTGCCTATCAAGGGACCTAATCATAACTTTAATCCGAAGAACAAGCCTATAAAACTCCGCCTGGAGCCGGCTAAGCCGACCCTATCGTTGCATCTCACGCCGCCAAAGCCCCTCAACAAAAATCCCACAAGATTGTATCCAAAAAAATATCCAGGAGGATTCAAGCCCGTCCCGATTCCTTTAACTCAGTTTGCCGAGGATTCTGCAGCCGAAGTCCCCAAAGCGAAGCCCGCGAAACCGTTTAATCCCGTCGCAGATCCCGAATCTGAATATTCGACACCGAGCGATAAGGATACTTACCTGTACGAGAAACTCAAGCAGAAGCGCAAATTGAGGAAGGAAAAAGCCGCAAAGGTGATTTTTCATTTTGGTATAATAATAATGTTGTCTCTGTAAACACCGCAACACCGCGGAATTCAAGGAAACGGGACTCGGTAAACCTGATCTGTTATTTTTCGGTTTCAGCAACAACTTCCGCCCTTACAAGAGCCGGCAAATGGCCCAGGAGTGTCGGAGCAAGAAACTTCCGAGACACACTTTAGGTACCCTGGACGTAAGTACATACTTCTAAACGTTCTTCGGGTTAAGTAGGTATAATTTTTTAGCAATCAATAATGAAAAATATACAAGATCACAGTTAAAGTTTGAATAAAATAAGTCCAAGTATTGTAGTAATGCAATGGTTACCTAATATGTAATTATTTTATTGTTAATTTATACAGTTCCGGGGATTGCATACCAGCACTACTTATATTACATTTATAAAAATGGTGTAAGAATTTATACAATTGATTTCATCCATGAAAAATATTTTATTTTGTTCAATAACCACGTTCAGCAACACGAAATACAGGCATATTTCCGCAATTGTATGTAACATTTTCATGATAATAAGTTATTAATATAATATTTTAACACTTGAACACCGAATTATAAATTAAAATAGATATCATACACGAAAGAAAAAACGACAAGGCCCACTGGTGGCAGAGCCGGGAAAAATATTCAATAAAAATAATTTGGCTTGTTCCCTAGTTGTACTTGAACACCGATTAAAAATAATCGTGTAAAAATAACCTGATAGATTGCTGCTTAAATTTGTAGGTAAAGGAACAATTTTGTCGCGAAAAGAGCGTAAAGAAACATTTTTCTTGTGTACCTATGCACAAAAGTTTAAAAAGATTATTTTTTTCTACAACACGATTTTACAGAATATGATCCCGTTAAAAACACCTCCATTATTTTTGATAACCTTGTTTGACCGAATTTTCGACTGCGCTAGTTCTAATATAGGTCAAACAATAGTGCTTCGTCCCCATCTAATGGTAATTTAATCGCTTGTGTAATTACCGCAGGTATATTTGATATCAAGAGATGGTTTAAACCATGAACATATTACAATGGGGTAAATATAAGGTAGTTTGATTTATACAACGTCGAACTATACGATAGTAAGTTTACAATTGCCCAATTTAAGAAAGAAGTTATAGCAAGATAAGTTATAGCTAGTAAGTCAGGTCTGCAGTTAGGATATTTTTTAATAGAACAGTAAGTTCTTATTTTTGAGAAAATAGCAACCACACCAGTAATTTTGCTGTCCTGCAAGGCTTTTATAACAAATACACCTGTGGAAACAAAAATAAATAATTACTCTTACCAGAATTTAATCCCAGACTAGCTTTGTACCACCGACCAACTAAGCTAGTAAAATGTTACATACAGTTGTCTACTTGTCTCTATTCAAGATTCACGCTCATATTCGGCGTGCAGCGGGGCGGGGCCCGCGGCGTGCATGTCAAACAATTGAAGCTCATACAAGTGTACTGAGTGGACGCTTCATAGATTTTGTAGGCACGCTCGCCCGCCCCGCACCGAGCGTCCACTTAGGCTTTAAGAATGATGCAGCAATGATGAACACTATGGTTTCAGGCAACGTGTACCCCGCGCCGCTCCGGCAAGCGCCGCCGACGCCGCCGCCGCGGCCGCTGTCCGGCGCCGCGCCGTCCGCGCCGCCGCCGGCCGGCGACCGGACCGAGTTCCGCATGCACGGCATGAAGGGCCCGCACAGCTACCAGTTCGGCTACGACACTGGCAAGGGGTGAGTGAAGTGAAGAAAAAGAAGAAAGTACCTACTTCAAACTTAATTGTACCTACTTAATCCCATCACTAGAAGATCGTCCTGCTTGCACGGTATAACAATCGATATACTAGTAGTATATGTATAGCTATAAATTAGAGATGGGCCGAATACGGACTTTGCCGAATACGAATATTCGGCCGAACATTCGGTTCAGCTGTTACCGAACCGAACATTCGGCCGAATATTCGGTTCCGCCACTTCCGCCATATTTTAAATCCTGGCTTAGAGTTAAACACTTTTCAATGATTGGTAATGGGTACCAAGGCTCTTAATGTTCCAATAATTTAGTGCACAAGAAAATTTTGGTTTTTGTTTCTTAAGCTACGTTATTATTACTTGTTTACATAATTATTGTAGGATTTGTAGGTACTTATATTTTAACGCATTTTATCTCCCTTTCGTGTTCCCTTAGAATGCTGAAATAGGATGTCATTATCCGATGAAAAACGAAATAACTTACGCTATTTATTTACTTTTCACCACACCAACTAGTAAAGATCAATTTTGCTATTCGAAAACGGATAGCAAAATTGTATTTTATCCACAAGAGTGCAAAGTAATTTCATACAAATTTTAACTTGATGCCTTGAGCTGGCTATTAGAATTTACCTACAAATCATTATTTTGAATCATAAATATTGAATAGATTGCTGGATTTGATTTACTTTGATGTTTTGTAGTCAGTATTTTGTTCGTGTTCGTGTGGTGAAAATTTTTGTGTTTCACTCGGTGGCAAAGTTTGTTTAACCTACGTGCCTTGAAACCCTCGCAACGCTCAAGATTCCACTTTTTGAACCACTCGCTATGCTCGTGGTTCAATATTGGAATCTTTCGCTTGCTCGGGTATCAATATTGGCACGTGCGGTTAAACAACAACTTTGCCCCCTTGTAAAACAAATAACTATTGTTTATTCGGTAAATATTCGGCAATGTAACCGAACTATTCGGCCGAATACGAACATTGAAAAACTTGCCGAATATGCCGAATACCGAATATTTACCGAATATTCGGCCCATCTCTACTATAAATGTTGGTATGTACCTACAAATTCATGACGCAAAGAGGTACCTATACGAAATTCGTCGCGAATTCATCTCTGAAATATATATCAAGAAAAAAGTAAGTCCTCGCAATGCTGATGGATTGTTCAGATAGATTACTTCAAAAGAAACTGTTTCCATTCCCTTCAATAACTCCGGTCTAGCTTAGACTAGACGCTAGCAAGTAGCTGTCACATCACACGCTTTGTGCGCCCTTCAAAGGTTTACAAGGACTATATTGTCAGATTGATGTTTCTTTATTTATAAGTTGTCTGTTTTTGATTTGGGTTGTCCCGGTCTTCAGTATTGAAGAAAGTTTTCTAAGCTACAAGTTAAACTGGTTAACATTTATTTAGTCCTAGGTTTCAAAGGAACTAATAAGGAACATAAAAAATAACTCATTACGTATAGATTTCGACCTTTTTTGAAAAAAAAAGTCATATTTCTCGCGTTATCCTAGCGTTTTAACTAATCCCAGGAATAGGTGTAGGGATTGGACTTTACGAAAGCGACGGCTACCTGACCTTTCAGCCCAGAGAGAAAAACTAATTGGTATTATTTCGGTTACCCTACGTTACTTTTCTTCAGCGAAAACGCACATACTACCTACTAGGTCACAAGCGCTCTGTTGGTAGCATATTATGTAGCTAGAGGTATACATACTCTCGGGTTATTTTGTTCAACCACGTACTTTCGAACGCAGTAGGTACCTTTCGCGTCGCCGCTGCTACCGGAGAGTAACTACTGAGTCGTCCTTATACTATGACAAGGGTTTATTTCACTCAATTAACGAAACACTATTAAACCTACCATTTTGAGTCTCGGCTCGCGTGATGACGGCGATAAAGATGGGACAGATAGACAAGTTTGTGTAAATCATGGCTTTTGTCTATGCCTGACGTGAAATTAAGTTTGAGGTCGCGATTCATCACGCGCGGCAATTATTATGATAACAAGGATAATCATTGACTTTGTAATTATAGTTTCATCATCATCATTGGCCACGACATCTTAGCAGATGATTGTTGCAGTGATTTTATTGTGTGGTGCCGGTACATCGTCTTTGGTAGCTTAGTAGTCCGATGATTATAGTTTACATTGAGTATAATGAGGTATGATAATTACCTAGTAGAGTGCGACTTGGACAAGTAGTAGGTATGATTATTACAATAAGGGGAGCTTTCTCGAGATTATACCTATATTGTATGTAAAATTGTAAAATAAGGATACTTAGCTTCAAGCACCGAATCGTCACTTTTTTTGTCAGCACTACTTCACTCGACCTAAAACTAGATGGATAACTACACACACGGACTTCCGGTTGGGACGCCATCATAGCGGTTTCGTGTCGTGAATAATTTATTTTTCTTTTACTCATTAATGTTGTTTAAAGTGTAATATTGATAGCGTATTATGCAGTAAACTAATGGTGTAGTGAGAAGCTGATGAAGAATTGTTCTCGAAACGCGTTTAGCCTCTTTTTTGTCGTAAACGGCCGGTAGTCCACGTGCTCTTGTAAAATCTAGCTATCAATTTACAAGTGCTAAGTCACCGTACAATGTCGTACTTACCGTACAAAAATTACTAATATTAGCTCATATCACCTTGACACTGGCGAAATAGTCCCAATGGACTGAAGCCATTTAATTTTAAAAACTGAACTGAACTACACACACCACTGCTGTTTTACATGCACCTGAGCTACGCGAGTTTTACCCCTTTTTACTATGGCTACACTCATTTTCACAAATAATATTACAACAACCATAACAAAACCCTCTTTGTTTCAGTAAAAACCGCCAATTCCGCTTCGAAGAGCGCGACAACGACGGGCACGTGCGCGGGCACTACGGGTACGTGGACAAGCACGGCAAGCTTCGCGTCGTCAACTATGACGCGGATCCCAAGCTCGGCTTCCGCGCAGAGGCCCCTGTGGAGTCTGAACCGTGATTTCATAACGGTGTACCTTTAGAAACCACAATTAGATTTAAAATAACAACCAAAAATGGCTGAATGTCACACTGACACAAGCCATTGTCATTGCTGTTAAGACGGCTAGCTGCGCGTCGTCCCCAAGATTCCAAGCTTGGCTTTCGCGCTGAGGCTCCTGTTGAGAGCGAGGCGTGATTTTATAATGATGTACCTTTAGAAACCATAATCATCTTCCAAAATACTAGTTAAGATGGCTGAATGTCATAGTGACACAAGTCATTGTTGTTAAAACTTTCCTCTTTACAACGACGGGCACTACGGCTACGTGGACAAGCACGGCAAGCTTGGCGTCGTCAACTATGACGCGGATCCCAAGCTCGGCTTCCGCGAAGAGGCCTCTGTGGAGTCTGAACCCTGATTTTATAACGGTGTACCTTTAGAAACCACAATTATATTTAAAATAACTACCAAAAATGGCTGAATGTCACACTGCCACAAGCCATTGTCATTGCTGTTAAAACGGCTAGCTGCGCGTCGTCCCCAAGATTCCAAGCTTGGCTTTCGCGCTGAGGTTCCTGTTGAGAGCGAGGCGTGATTTTATAATGATGTACCTTTAGAAACCATAATCATCTTCCAAAATACTAGTTAAGATGGCTGAATGTCATAGTGACACAAGTCTTCATCAAGTCTTTTCATCTTTACAACGACGAGCACGTGCACAACGACTATGTCTGTCGACATATTCGTAGTGCCGCAGCCGTAGAACACGTCAGTAAAAATGCAATAAAAATGGGTCGGTGTGTTGATGTTGGTAAAACGTGTCACTACAATTTATGAAAGTTAAGGACTTCGCTAAAATATTAATCAAGTTGAATCAACGCTATAAATAGATGGGCCAATTTTTTTCAAAGTTGTCCACCCCACTTTTTTTTTGGATTTGGAACGGTGCCTTTTGATGGGTTAAGATTGTTTTTCCACTCAGAATCGTCGAGCTCAAAGTTTTTCAATCCTAATATTTGGAATTTTTTATGTGTTTTCCACCCAGACGAGCTCTTTCAATCCTAATAGGAGAGAAAAGTGTCCCAAGGTTTTTTCCCATTCCGTTACCATTTTTTCATACATTTTGTATGGCGGTAACGGAATGGCTCTCAAAATGGCTCAGATACGGGGCACAGAAGTTGTATGTTTGAAGCAGTCGTCACCGTAACCTATGGACGCCTGCAACACATATCTTTTGCTTTTTTTTGTATGACCCTAGTCCATACTGTCGTATATTTTTAGTACCTACACTTTTTTTGGGTACGAAGTTGTTGGGGTTAATTTGGCATGGGAAAGTATACTGATTGCATGAAATAATTTATAGTATTGTAACGTATACCCGTGCGTTTAGCAGTATATTAAACTTCAATGTGATTTATAATTTAATTTTTGATTATAAATTATGTTTAGATTATTGTGTAAGTTTAACATACCTCCCGTTATAGTGTTAAGGTATTGGTGTCATATTGTAATAAATAATGTAGAGTAGTATTATCTTATGATAGGTGTTGATAGATAGGCGTTTCGTTATTTTATAATTTTGTAAAACCACAAATAAAATAAAATGTATGTTGACAGAGTGTTTTATTTTGTAACTTTGCCTGAAGTCCAATAAAAAAAGTCTAACAACGATCCTCTTTAACCAAAAATGTTGTGCCGCAGATATCAAAATATCTAAAACAACGATCCTCTTTAATGAAATGAAATGAAAATGAAAAATTTTTGTGTAGGCCGCAGATATCAAAATATCTAAACACCAGTTTGCCCGCCCGATTGGCAAGGCGTTGCGCGTTGTTTCCATACAACCTAACTTTAACAGGTGGCATAACTATCTATGTCTTTACATTTCGATTATTGATTGAACTCCACAGCTGCTAAGATGGTTAAAGATATCAATTAGAGCGCTGCACGCTCCAATACGGACTAGTTTAGGATCCAACCACTCGGGTCCAAGCTCAGTGTATTTTTTTATACACTAGTACTAACTAGAGATGCACCGAATATTCGGTTACTATTCGGTATCTAGCCTATTCGGCCCTTATTTTAATATTCGGCTGGATACCGGATAGTGACGTACTATCCGGCCGGATACCGAATGTGCTATTTTTGATTGAATGATTTTGGGGTAAACAAATTAAATGTAAAAAAAAACATTTACGGTTATAATACTTATAATCATAGCCCTTTATTATTAAAAAAATAAACATTTACTTAGCTAATACCTGCTTAAATTGTAGGTAAAATTCTGCTGTCTGTATATTCGGCGGCCGGATGCCGAATATTCGGCCGATGGTTGGGCCGAATATTCGGTATCCGGTATCCGGCCAAACAACTATTCGTTGCATCTCTAGTACTAACCAGTAGTACGGAATGACTTTAAGCTTAACTATTGTTCATTGTTTAAACTCCACAGCGTTATTGTTGAGATGGTTGACGATATCGTCTAGAACGCTGGAGGCTCCAATGCGGAATAGTTTAGGGTCCAACCACTCGGGTCCCAGCTCGGTGTAAACTAGTACTAACCAGTTGACCGCGTCGCGGCCTGTCTTGATACCGCCTGCTGGCTTTAGGCCCACCTGGAGAGAGAGAGATATCTTGTGAGATTTGACATCTGTCAAAGCTTAGGAAGAACTGTCGAGTTTAAGACCGCGAGAGACGAAAAGCAAAAAAGACCCGTGCATCTTCCTTCGGTCGTGTTTTATTATAATCTATCGCCACTCATTTCGAATTCCCTCTTCGTACGTTTATCGTACGACGTTCTACAGTACATATGGCCATTTAATTTTTTGACATATTTGACATATTTGTGTAATGTACGTAACTAGTACGTGTGTCGTTACGTAACTAGTGCGGTAATATAAGTACCGCCATAAAGCATAGTTAACATAGTATTGGCACGCGTTTAGCGACGAATAAAAAAAATATATTTAAAAATTAAAAAAAACTGATAATCACATCTTAATTTTAATACGTTGATAACTCTATATTAGAAATTTGGTTGATCTAACTTTTTGCGTTTGTAAGTTATTGATGATGGACGTTGACCGGCGAAAATGCACTGTGAACAAATACGTGAAAAATCCCCTTGGTCTGGGTCAATGATTGCTAAATTGTTGAATTTCCAGAAAACTACTAGGCAATAATTATTGCCCACATCATTATTTCATTAAAGGACAATTAAATAATAGTGGCAAAATAATTCAAAATATCCACTCCTTGCGGTCCACACGGAATCAATAGACAAAAAAGATGGATGAAAATCTTGTTCAGAGGATGATGAATACTATTTTCAGAAAAGTCCGTAATTTTGTGCATAAACATACTGAATGATTGAAATATATGTGACACGCTATAAATTAATAAACGATCTTTTATATTCTGCAATAAAAAATATTGTTTACTTTTTTCTTTTCATTTAAAAATTAAATTCCTCCCATCGCGTACCAATTCTAAATTAACTATGCTTTATGTACTGTAATAGTACATTACGATACAAGTGCATGTGGAAAAAAGGAATTTCGAACATGGCCGAAGGAAGTGTTTAAAATCGAGACGAGTTATACGAATTTCCTTTTCGCACGTGTATGATACGACATTTTTTAGTACAGATGGCCGAACTGACAAGAAATGAACCACTTCTCGTACTAATGCGTAAAAAAACACCATCTTTACTGTATTTGTAATCTGGTTAGACATCTGTGGGTTAGACGTACCTTGTGTCCCGTCATCTGGTAGAACTTCCTTATGGCCCTGCACATGACGAGCCCCACTGGTAGCGTCGCGTTCACCGCCTCCTTGCCCGTGGAGGTCTTTATGAAGTCCGCTCCGGCCATCATGGATACCATTGACGCTTTGTACACCTGGATAATGTAGAGTTTTACTACTACATATTTATGAAAGCCAAAAACTATATTCCTTCTTTTTTCTTATGAATAAAATCATTTATAGTAAGGTATGTCTATTATTTTTACTAATTGTCGTAGGCACATGTGTCTTAAAGGTATACCATAGATCAAGCAAACATATCTACTTAGCATGTCAAATGAACTCAGTAAAATCGCAACGTGCAGCTTTCCGGCGTCAATTTTTGTGAGTTGAAGTCAACAAAAACATTAAAAAGTGCGGTTCCAGAGGAATTTCCTCCCGCGAACGCTCTGGCTGTGGAATGAGTTCCCTGCCGAGGTATTCCCGATGAACTACAGTATGGGGTTCTTCGAAAAAGCAGTGTACAAGGTTTCTAATGGGTCGGCAACGCCTGTTGCAGGCGTCCATAGGTTGCGGTGACCACTTTCCATCAGGCGGGCCGTATACCTGTTTGCCACCGACGTGGTATAAAAAAAAATGAATACATTACTAACATTTTCATAAGTCCCAAGTTCTCCCACGCCAAGTATGACCTTAAGGTGTGCCGTCCCACATTCCCTCCGCATCTGAGCCACCTCATCATACAGGATGTCCCACTTTCCAGTGAGTACGAGACTACGGTCCAGGACTACATCAATTTCAGTCGCTCCGTCATCTACAGCTTTTCGGATTTCGAGAAGTCTTGGTTGAAGGGGGTATAAGCCAGATGGGAAACCGGTAGCAACTGGAAAAATAAATATTTCAAATGTTAAGGTAGTATTTTGGAATATTTTGTTCTTAAATAATAAACATGTCATAATTTTCGTTTTCTTTCAACCCCTTATTTGCCAAGAGTGGCACTGAAACTTTAGTAGTTTCACGTGCTCTGCTTACCCCATTATGGGATACGGGCGTGATTGTATGTATGTATGTAAATAATAAACAAAACATTAGATGTTTTCCTACCTAGTTACGAGTAGTTAATTCCGTTAAACCTAATAGCAAATAAAACATTACTTTCTTAATAAGAACTTGGGTAAATATATACAGCTATGCCCCTAGAAAGTAGCACTATACAGGACTGCCCAGCAATTCTTTAGTACATCCAACTCAAGAGTTAACTCTTTAACCAGCATAGTTTGAATTATAAGACCAACAATATACAACTCATTTCGCTGAAGTCTGAGAAGTAAGACAAAACTGTGTAACTTTGTGCTGGTTGATGATAGAAATATGCCCCAGTGACACATTGTAAATGGTAAAAGCAGTGTAATTTGGTAAAGAAATGATTAAATTTTTTTTTTATACAACATGCAAACTTTCATGGATAATATATGGTACATACCCGAAGCCACTTGTATTTCATCTGTCAAACCCATACGCTTGAGAGTGCTGTATGCATCAGCAACCCTGCTCGGGTAAACACACACTGCAGCGGTGCGCACCTTTTCATCCTCACTGAGACCTAAATCGCTAAGTAATTTCGCTGGTAAGGGCTCCGCAGCCTAGAACAAATATTAAACAAATTATTATTATTTTTACATACATACAGTCAAGTGCAAAAATACGTATCGATTTTATCCGCTCAAAAATATGTACCGAGACCTTATTCCGTCGACATAAAGTGCTATGGGACATATTTTTGATAAGTTGTATGCACCCATATTTTTACACTTGACTGTACATACAATCACGCCTTTATCCCATAAAGGGGTAAGCAGAGCACATGAAACTACTAAAGCTTCAGTGCCACTCTTGGCAAATAAGGGGTTGAAAGAAAACGAAACTGTGACATTGCAGTGACAGGTTGCCAGCCTCTCGCCTACGCCACAATTATTATTATTTTTTATTATTTAATAAGCAGGTAGGCAGTTAAAGAACTGATATAGCCTGTATCCAGTGATCATTGTGACAGTAATCATAGCCGAGTTGTAGATGTGATGTGCTTGTCTAGTCTATTTTTAAACTGATTCACATTTTGTGCTGAGACCACGTCTTCTGGGAGTTTTTACCAAGATCTCACTACTCGATTGCTCAGAAAGTGTTTATAAGGGTTACTGTGAGATCTATCACTCTCTAGCTTTAAGTGGTGACCTCTCAGACAAGTGTTGTTATTACGCTTGAACATCTCTTGAAATTATTGTCTTTGAATGTATTGTCTTGAAAAAATTATAAGTACTTTTAATATTGTGATTGTAATTTTTGTTTAAATGGCAATAGGCCATAATCTCATCACCCACACCTGATGGGAAATGTGGACAGGGCATGAGATAGACTTCACCAGTGTAATACTGTTAGCCTGTGTGTACTCTTGCTTTAAAGATACAGAGGCCACATTTCTCAGGGATTAACAATTAATAAAAACATATATTTCTAAAGTCACAGTTTTGTTTTCTTTCAACCCCTTATTTGCCAAGAGTGGCACTGAAACTTGAGTGGTTTCATGTGCTCTGCCTACCCTTTCATGGGATACAGGGGTGATTGTATGTATGTATGTATATTTTTAAAGTTTTTTGAGTTTATTTTACAAGAAGTCTACAGCTATAAGTGTAAAAAAAAGTTTATGGCGTCTGTAAGTGAGTCACGATCAAATATCTGTGCTCATCACACAAATAAATGCCCTTACTGGGATTCAAACCCGGGACCAAGGCGTAGCAGGCAGGGTCACTGCGCACTAGGCTGGACCGGTCATCACTATAAGTGTAAGAATTGTTTTATGGCTGTAAGGGACTTTAATGGACTTTCACCTGTATTAAAAACTAAACAGTTTACACACATTATCATCATTATCTAGGTACCCTAGGGACCTTATTGTCTGGCGCTTACAGTATTATGAGCTATGTTAGTATACAAATACGACGCCGCGGGACGTAAGCGCCCTAAGGTAAGGTCCCTTTACCCAGATAAGGCCACACATTACTCCAAAGAAAGTAATAAACTAGATTAAAATATTAGCACAAAACTAATTTATTTAGTACAAACCTTAACACAGAGCCTTGTAACATTAGATGCAGTGTCGTCGCCAGATAAAGTAGTCAGGTCAATAACGGTGATGGCTTTCAGCAACCAAGCATTCAAGTTCTCAACACTCGTCACCGGATTCTGAGCTAATATTGTTTTAACTTGAGCATCTACGCGATTTTTATTTATATGGATGTTTTTGTACATTGAAGGGTCTGAAATACAAATACATTGAATATTATTTCATAATCACAACCAGAAATATTGATAAAGTTACTTTGAAACTTACCAAAACTTTGCACTACTTGAACCATTATTGTAACTTTGTGGCTAAGCAATTGACCGACTAAAACTTAGAATGGTTGATGTTCTGTAATCGATGAAGTAACAAATAACAGTTTTAGTGATAAAGTTATCAATTTAGTGATAAGAATACAAAAAGTCTCGACGGAAACAAAGATACGACTACTAACGACCAATATTTATCTCTGAACTGTCAGACTGTCACTAGTGTCACTTATGTCACTGTCAATTAAACAAAACGTTCCAAAACGACATGCTAATTCCCTTTTTACTACGATTAAAATCGTTGTACGGAATCGTTGAATAATTTTTGTATTAGGTATACTAAAAACACACCCACTTTGTTGGTAAAATAAGACGGGAATTTCATATTTAAGTTTCACATCTTTTTCTACTAATAAAATGTGTGTAGGTATATGTATGTATACATGGCTTATACCAATAGACGGTCACGCCAATCTTGGCACTAAAGAAAGCGGCAAATTTCAAAAAGTAATGGCGGAGGTGTATCGTCCCATATATACAATTTTAATATGGCGTATTTTTTAGTGATAGGATTTGTTTGTTCTATAATATTTAGTATACACTTTCCTATGAAATTTTAACAGGATTACTGGCCAGTTTGCAAGAGACAGTTCAAGAAGAAAACATAATACGTCAGTCACTTAACTTGTTTGCTCTTCTATCTCTTGCGATATCCATCCGTTTCGGCAAGGTCTCGGCTTTCAGTTTTCAGCAGACTCCGACCAGTCGTTGAGGTACGCGCCCAGTTCCAGTTGTCTAGTCTGCTCATCACATCTCTACCTGAGGCCTGCCAACCTGCAGCAGAGGGTAAGTTATTCTTCATAACATGAACTAATGTATAAGTATAGACACAAACGGGTCGGAAGCGATAATAGTTATTTGTTTTTCAGTACAGATGGTGTTTTTTTTACGCACTAAGTAGTGCGAGAAGTGGTTCATTATATAACAGGTCGAAACTTCGGAAGCTCATCTGTACTGAAAAACGTCGTACGATACACGTGCGAAAAGGAAATTCGCAACTCGTGTCGATTTAAAACACTCCCTTCGGTCGTGTTTTAATTTATCGCCACTCGTTTCGATCTTCCTTTTTTACGCACTTGTATCGTAATGTACTATTAAAAGGGGGCAAAGTTGTTGTTTAACCGCATTGATAATTTTGCTATTTATTTTCGGATGGCAAAGAGAGCCTTTAACAGTAGGTGTTGTGAAAAATAACATTTTTGATCAAGTGAGACCCGTGAGTGGACCAGTGTGTGTCTTTAAAAATGTGTAAGTACCTACAAAACGCGAGAACTTAAAGTGTTCTATCAACAACTAATCTATTAACATGATTGTTCAAAAACGAATTAGTAAGTTGTCATTTGTGTGAACAGTAATTTTATTAAAAAAAAATGCTATCCTAAAACGACTGGTTGAATATCATTCTAAATGATTAATTAAAATCATAAATATTTAACCAATTGTGTGATCAATTATATTACAATCACAATATTAAGATTACTTTCTGATTGATCGTTGTAGACAGGATTCGGTACTTTAATAATCGAATAAAATCAAACTAAGTACCTACCTAAATCTAAAGATTGCCCTCGGTCAACATTTAAAACGGAAACGTGCGGGACGAAGCAAATGTTTGCAAAGACGGAACATACTCCCTTGATTAAGTAAATGCAAACACAGACTCCATAGGTTACCAATAGGTTATAGGTAGATGCGGGCTTGGTTTCCGCAGCTCGAAGTCTTAAATTTGCACCTATTTTTAACCGACTTCAAAAAAGGAGGAGGTCCTCAATTCGACTGAATGTTTTTTTTTTTTTTTTTTTTTTTTTTTTTTTTTTTTTTTTTTTTTTTGTATGTATGTTATTCGATATCTCCGAGAATCGTGGACCGATTTTCAAAATTTTTTTTTTGATCGAACCGGTATAACCCCGAGATGGTCCCATTGGCACCAAGTCAGGGTCTGATGATGGGATCCTGGAGAAATCGAGGGAACTCTTCAAATGTTATAGGCACATGTAATGTTTTTAGTCTATTTTTCAAAGGTACACCAGTATTTATGTCTGATGGTAATAATTTTATGTCGCTGAGCTGATGATGGAAGGTCAACTCCTCAATGGTTAGGAGTTAAAGGATAATTCTTTCACTACTGTACATGTATTTGGACTGATACATATAATATCACTAGGAACCACTAAAAATCAACAAATAAATAAACTTTTTAACAAAAAATAAAACCGCCTTCAAAAATAAGCGCGTTACAAAACACGGAGAAACTAAAAAGCCAAAAATAATAAACCTTTCAATTCAGATTTCTTATCGTATTGCAATAAGCTAAACATCCAAATTATAAACAAATCAATTATTTTTGGAGTCGGTACCAGCCTGCGTATGGTTGGGTGGGGCAAACAGGCAATAGCAAGGCGACGAACAGGTCTGGTACCGACTACAAAAATAATTGATTTGTTTATAATTTGGATGTTTAGCTTATTGCAATACGATAAGAAATCTGAATTGAAAGGTTTATTATTTTTGGCTTTTTAGTTTCTCCGTGTTTTGTAACGCGCTTATTTTTGCGTAATGGGGTGCCGGCACTATCCTTGCCAACCCAACTCTACCAGAAAGTTTAAGACACCCCGGTGACCCGAGACTCCATGGGCAACCTTATAACGTGCATAAAGCTTAGACCGGACCTGAACACAGGTTCGGTGCCGAATCCAGATCAGCATACTTAAAAAAAAACTGCGGGGGCCCTTATGGATACACTTCGACCCATCGAGATCTCTTCCAGATCAGCATACTTAAAAAAAAACTGCGGGGGCCCTTATCTATGGATACACTACGACCCATCGGGATCTCTTCCAGATCAGCATACTTACTTTCAATAGTTTCAATTAATTTTACAGCGCATTGGCTCAACTGTAGTGCTGTAAAATCATTATACATTTAAATGACAGCTAAATAAAATTTAGATATTTTGTTTCATGTGTACCTAACACATGAAACTTTGCATTCACTGCCGGAACTGCCTAAATCTAAAATTAGTAGTAGTTAATGGGAAGCTCCATAGTCGTCTGCTGCGTGACGATGATGTGTCTGTCAAATGAGGTTGATGCAACTGGCCCTAAGTTTACGTGAGTGACTCGATTTTACATGTTTAATATGAATATTTTCTTTCTTTTCCAATGTAATTTTTTTTCAAGGAAAAATACCTACTTTCATCTTCCACTGGACTCCGGACTCCCGAAATGAAGTTGTTTTTTTTTTCTTTATACCTGCTTATTGTTAATGGATCGTTTACAATCAAGATAAAATACAATCACACTTACTTTCCTGCTTCTTAACTTTTTGATTAAATGAAATTTAATTATATAAAAAACTTGGACAGCAGTTAATTAATAAGGATAAAACTCTTTGATCGTTAAAATACTGAATGCGCAGGCTTTATCCTGTTCACAAACGTCTTCTGAACCAACCTGTATACCTACAGTCACAATAGCCCAAAGAAATGAAAACAACCCCCCCTCTACCTGGGCCCAATTTAATAAACATTACAATTCAACAATTTTGTAAAAAAAGTGACATATTTGTAAAGTTTTGCTACAAGTGCTGTTTAATAAAACCTACAAATAAGTAAGAAACCTACAATTAGAAAACGTAAAATTGTAACCGTTTAATAAACATTTAAATATGTAAAAAACGCCTGTAGTTTACAATGACAAATTTGTAATAGTAACTTACAATTTTATCTCTCATTTACGTTAATAAGGATACTTTTTAATACCAACGATCTTAAAATCTATTATTCTGACAATAACGTTAAGTGTTATAAAAGGGATTGGATGCCACCTTTACTTTTCCGAGAAGGGCCGAATGAAAATGCTCACCCCAAGTTCTGATTTAAGTACCATTTTATTTGGGGTCGGGAATTTGCTTAAACATTAAAGAGAAAACTTATATTGCTTGAAATGTCAGTCGCTTTTCGGTGAAGGAAAACATCGTGAGAAAACCGGATTAATCCCAATAAGGCCTAGTTACTCTTCGGATTGGAAGGTCAGATGGCAGTCGCTTTCGTAAAACTAGTGTCTACGCTAAATCTTGGGATTAGTTGACAAAGCGCACCGGCTCCCATGAGCCGTGGCAAATACCTGGATAACGCATGGAGGATGATGATTAAAGAGAGAATTTCTAGCTTGGAGTCCAAGGTTAGCGGCCTATATAAACCTACAGAAGTAAGGCTGGTTTTAGTGTCACGCGGACCGACCGCGCGGAGCGATCCGCACTGGACTAATATGTGTTAACTTCAAGGAGCGTTTTAGAGTGGCACGTCAACATCAACTTCATACTAAATTGGTCACGCGGGTCGCTCCGCGCGGACGGTCCGCGTGACACTAAAACCAGCCTAAACCTCTAGACTGATAATTTTATTAAGAGTCTACGAACATTTGCTGTGTATGAAGACAACACCCCTTCGCATCCCCTATCCGGAAAGTATGTTTTAAAAGGAATAAATTAATGAAAAAGTGTTAAAATCAAATAAGTACTTAACAAAAATTGGCCCATTATTTTTTTAATCAAATGCCGTTATTATTACGAAATGAAATAAACAAAAAAGAAACAAATACCTGATTTAAATTAAATAACCCACAGGAACTTTGTAAAAAGAGCATACTTTCCCTGGCATTCGATTTCTTTTGCTGAAAAACGCTTTGAAGATAAGCTGTGCCGGCCTAGCCGAAATTACAATCGTTGACTGAGTCTCTAGACGTCGAAACGCAGTCGGGCTCTGTCGCAATAATACGGAAGAGCGAAAGAGATAGCTAGCTAAGATAATGATTTTATCGTGAGCGTTTGTGCATTTGGCTACGTATCCTGGATTGGTCAAGTGATATTTGTTTACAGAAGTCGTTTGAAAAAAAATCCATTTATCCTTCCCATTTCCTTTTTCATTTCTTAATTAAAAACATCAAAGTGAATAAGTTTTATCATTCGGGATAGATTTAGGAGGATATGAAACAATATCGAGAGAGGTAAATGAGGACTAGGTATGAAAAACTGTTTCGGGGCGGACGTCTCCTTTAACGCTTCAAGGAACAAGACGCAAAAAAATCGTGAATCAAACCTCATGGTCCTGGATCCTAAAAATTCTATGCAAAAAAAATACTTCAATAAGGGCCACTTGCACCAACTAAAATGGAGGGTTAACCCACCATTTTATACGAAATTTTTCAGGAACGTGCACACAATTTTAAAATCCCACCTCATAGATCTCTAGACGTCTAGGTATAGTCTATTCCCCAAAAACGTTTTTGGCACCTAAAAA
This sequence comes from Leguminivora glycinivorella, assembly GCF_023078275.1. Lineage (NCBI taxonomy): Eukaryota > Metazoa > Arthropoda > Insecta > Lepidoptera > Tortricidae > Leguminivora > Leguminivora glycinivorella. Next base: position 1,272,645 of record NC_062975.1, read on the forward strand.
CGCACCGTGTGTACCTATCACTTAATTACTACTGCATATGATATGACAGTGCGGTTTATATTGCATAGAAATGAAATATTTCAATACGTTTTGTGATCGCAAGCGTTCAACGCTCTGTGTAAGTGTATCGCATAAAACATCAGCGCATATTTTTCGGAAGCGACTCGTATCCCTGTATCTCGCCAGTATCATGCATCCGAATAGAGAGACGCTAATCAAAGAATAAATCTCCTGGCCGGTACGATTTATTGCGATCCGAGATTTGTTTCTTTTGTTTAAGCTAAAGGCTCCGCCGGGCAGCACGCTCGCTATAAACATTTCACCGGGCCATTACGGAACCCGGCTGAGAAAATGTCTCCTAGTTTTTGCTTTAAAAGTTTTAAAGGAATTACCTACTTACTCGTGTTTCCTTGTTTGTTTCGCGCGACACAGATTGAATCACGGCACTTTTATCTCGGGTTGGCGAGCAGTAGCACATGACGCCACGACAAAGACTAACCGTTCTTATGTCGTTATACAAGAAAGTGACGCTGACGTGTCATTTTTCTTGCGGAGTGATAGGTACTGTACTGCCAATCATGTGTTATTGCTTTAATAGTTTTAAAAGAATTAGGTATTTCTTTTATGTAGGTTGGTCAACAGGGCTAGCACATGATTGGAGCGAGATTATGTCGCTGCAACGAAGACTACCGTGAGTCCATGTCATTAATACTTACAATTAGAAAAAGACGTGACACCTTTGGCGCAGCGCGATACAGCGCAATATTTGTAAAGTTTAAAGGAATTACTTCTGTTTCCCTCACGGCACTTTTTTTTTATGGGATAGGAGGAAAACGAGCAGACAGGTCGCCTGATGGTAAGCGATCACTGCCGCCCATGGACACCAGAAATACCAGAGGTGTTGGAGGTGCGTTGCTGGCCTTTAAGATGGGTGTACGCTCTTTTCTTGAAGATTTGAAGGTCGTATCGGTCCGGAAATACCGCAGGCGACAACAATTCATTCCACAGTTTAGCTGTGCGGGGCAGGAAGTTTCTGGAGAAACGCACAGAAATGTTGTCTTTTATGTCATTTTGCTGACAGCAGGACTAGCACATGATTGGATCAAGATTATATGTCGCCGCGATATACCTAAACTAGAAATTAAATATGTCGTACAATTAGAAAATACATGATGTGATCTTTGCCTCGACGAGTTACTATCGCGGTAATTATGCCTAATAGATATATAATATATGTAGGTATGTTAGCCATGATGTTTAAATTTATTTTTTTGTGCAAGTTTTGGTTGTCCTTTGTTATCCTGTAAATTATTTATTGTGCGCTTGATTGGTAATAAATTCTATAGTACTCCCGTGGAATGTGTTCTTTTATTAGCTGATAAATTGGCTCCCGGCGAGCGAATGTCGCGGAATTGCGTTTCGATTGTCTCTTGATCTGAACATAGAAAATGTTTTAACCTATACAAAGGCTCTGAAGGTCCTCTATAGGTACCTAACTTGCTATAAAGTTCACCGGGATTACAACTGAAGGACAAATTTGAACTACCTAATCGTAATATTTCCACGTTGTAAACTATTACTAGCCCCGGTACACCTTACATGATTCAAAGTTAGTTTGTGTTTACCAGATTAATTTTATCATTTGGCGCAATTCGGATACGAATACTAACAAATGTCAGGTAGTAGGTAATATTTACTCGGACACATCTCAAACATCCACTAAAATACTTAGGTAAAATAAGGCTTTTGCGACTTTTCTACCTAATGATTGAATGAAGCAATAACTAATAGCTTGCAGGTGTGTCTGAGTATATTTCATTTCATTTATTTAATTAAATAATACATGATTGTGTTTGAAATTAAGGACATAAAATAGACAATATAAGACAATTTGTATTGTATATGATAAAATATATAAACTAGAGCAAGCAGGTACATAAATTTCAAGATTATAATTAGGTATACAGGTCACAAGATTTCACACTTAGATCAAACATGCTTATATTCATACTTTTTATATATCTTATTACATATAGAAGTAGAATGGTTTAATTAAACCATAAACAAACTAACATTAAACTAAGTATAAATGTTACTGTAGGTAGGTAAGGTGCATTAGGGTAATTCCGAATGACAGAAATGCTCTGGTAATTCCGAAAGGGGATTTTTAATATGATGGAAATAAGGGTGATTTTAATGCGACTTTCGTAATTAGACTACTTTCGGAATTACCCTAATGCACCTTACAAACCGATAACTGTTTTTTTTCGTTGAGTGAAGTTGTTTCGCTTCGGTGGGCGAGTATAGACATCATTCGAAACAGATTCCCAGAAAGCCAAAAATTCCTCATATGAACTTTATATTTACGTTTCGAGTGTAGGCTAAAACTAAAAAAACACCGTTGAAAGTGCGGTGAACGTCTGACATGCCAATGAAAACCCCCAACCGCGCTGAAAAAATACCGGGTAACCGCAATGTGGTTCTTTCACCGATGTTGCTATTGGTGTGGACGAGTTTTGGCTTTTTGTGAATTTTTATGATAGAAGTTGAAATTAAAGCGTGGTTCATGTGAAATTGTTTCGTGACATCATGCGTGGTAAACTCAAGTCTGAAATTCGAAAAGCAATTTGGTTTTTATATGTGTATGCACTCAGGTAGTAAACTGTATTTATAGTAGAATACGAGTACATCCTGTTTAACGGCAATACATAGTTTTTACAGAACGTTTTGCGAACATGACCTGTAAGGCATAATTTGTCATTTCTATTTTGATGGATAGATGGTAAGAGCATTTATTTTGTACTAGCTTTTGCTCGCGGCTTCGCTCGCGTTAGAAAGAGACAAAAAGTAGCCTATGTCACTCTGCATCCCTTCAACTATCTCCACTTAAAAAATGACGTCAATTCGTCGCTCCGCTTTCCCGTGAAAGACGGATAAACAAACAGACACACACACTTTCCCATTTATAATATTAGTATGGATTATGAGCACAAATTTAATGATCATGGATATTTTCTATGTATTTAAGTATTTGAATTATATTGTTGTACCACGCTTTCTTGAGCTAACCGGTGGGCTTAGTTAATCTGTGTAAGGAACCTACATAATACATTTTTAAATTTAAATTTAATCTGTTTATTTCTAAGAAACGTACATGCATATATAATATACTTAACTGCTAATCTTAAATTGAAAAGATTATTTGAGTTAAGGAGTCTAGTTACATATGAATTGTTATTTATTTTATTTATACATAATTAAGTTTTTTCGTTTTTAATAAGTGTTTTTTCAGTATATAACGAGCTTGGCTACAGGTTCGACTTTCTAATGAGTCTATCAATTCCTTTGGGAATCTATTCAGTATCCGCGGTAATGTGCATTTCCATACTCTTCGCCCGTACTCATTGTTAGTTTTTTCGATCTCGTATGTTGGAATGTTATCTAAGTTACGAAGCCGCAAAGGTCGTGTTTTTTTCCGTAAGTATTTTATGTTCTTGTAGTATTGAGTTATAATAGCTAAATCTATCTTTTCAAAAACAGTTAACACCCCGCAGTAACTGAATAGATTCTCATAGTTACATTTATGTTTATATTTAATTTTTGTAGGTACAATAGTCTTAAGGATACGTAATTGTAGGTTATATATATCGTTTAGGTAGGTTTTGTATGACCTACCATAGCTAGCCAGGCCATAACTTATGACAGAATCCGCCATAGACATGTATAGTAGTCTTAATGTATTAAAAGGGACTTTGTTTTTTAGAATACATAGCTTAGATAATATGGCCCTAAGTTTATTACATACTCGGTGGATGTGTGGGCCCCAATTAAAATTATGGTCTATAACTAGCCCGAGGTAAGTATGTTCTTTTACAATATCTAGGTGACTACATTTACAATGAGTGCTAGGCATGTGTAGACATTTGTGCTCGTGGGCCACGATCTTTGGTGTGAAGTAGTTTTTTTTGTATGGAGAGTGAATGTGCATCATTTTGGTTTTGGCGTAGTTGAGTGTCAGACCTAGGTCGTGAGCCCATTTGCACAATATATCAAAATCATGCTGCATCATGTTTTGTGCAGTTCCCAAGTTCTCATGAGCTGTAATTAAACATGTGTCATCTGCAAACTGGTATACCGAACCATGCCGGAAGATTTTACACATATCGTTTACATATAGCAAGTATTCCGTTGGAGATAAAATCGATATACATATCGTCACTACTTTAAAAAAAACTTGTATCTTCGTCTGTCAACGAAAAGAAAATTGTAGTAAGTATGTATGGAATGCATATAGACTTACTGAATTTTAACTTTGAGGAGTAGCGTGAGATACAAGATTTTTTTCACCACACCAACTGGTAAAGGCATTCTTTGCTATTCGAAAACAGATAGCAAAATTGCATTTTATCCACAAGGGGGCAAAGTAATTTCATGCAAATTTTAACCCGATGTCTTAATATGTCTGCTAGATTTTACCCTATAAATGATGATTTTGAATCAAAAATATTGAATAAATTGATGAATTTGATTTATTTTGATGTTTTATAGTCAGTATTTTGTTCGTGTTGGTGTGGTGAAAAATTTTGTGTTTCACTCGGTGGCAAAGTTTGTTTAACCTTCGTGCCTTGATACCCTCGCAACGCTCAAGATTCCACTTTTTGAACCACTCGCTACGCTCGCGGTTCAATATTGGAATCTTTCGCTTGCTCAGGTATCAATATTGGCACGTGCGGTTAAACAACTACTTTGCCCCCTTGTAAAACAAATAACTATTAAAAGTATTGACGATATAATTAGGGTACCTATTGGAAAATTTTATTAAAATATACCGTGTATTATAACCGAAAAATTCGTGTAGCAAACGCGACTAATAAAAAGGTGTCCGGTTCGGAAGCTCGATAAATCCCCCGAACGTGAGAGATTTATATTTCTATTAGGGAATGTCTTGAGACAACGGGCCCCGAGCCGAATGGCATTTCTGCGACGCGAAACGCCACCGAAACGCCGGAGAAAGGTAGTCTGGCTCTGTCGCGCCAATACGCAGGAGCGATAGAGATAGATAGCTACGAAAGAGATATTATCGTGAGCGTTTCGTGAGCGTTTGTGCATTCAGCTACGCACACAGGGTATGTAGCCGAATGGCGCAAACGCTCACGAAACGCTCACGAATCGAAATGCTCGTAGATATCTTTTTCTATCGCTCTTGCGTATGGGCGCGACAGCGCCAGACTACCTTTCGCGGCGTTTCGTTTTCATTTCGCATCGCAGAAATGCCATTCGGCTACGGCACCAGTGTACGCAGCCAAATGCACAAACGCTTACGATAATATCGTTATCGTAGCGAGCTATCTCTATCGCTCTTCCGTATTGGCGCGACAGAGCCAGACTGCGTTTCTGTGTCGAGTCGAGCGTCAACGATTGTCATTCGGCTAGGCTGTTCAGTCTTGTATTACTTGTACGAGATACGTACAGTCGACTACAAAGAGATATATACACTTTTTCACCTTATTGCATTGTAATAAGGTGAAAAAATGGATACATCTTTTTGTAGTCGACTGTACCACTCCAGCTGTCCAGTATATTTTGAGCTCTTCTCTTTAATAGGTCGCCTGTTATAAAGGATCGTTTTAAGCGGTCTTCGATCCGTCTCCATCTGCAGTATGTTTCCAGATTTTCAGTGAAAATCTGGGAATGCCATAGGATTTCTTCTACTGGATCTTTTTAAATCAAAAGCAATTCAGTGTAGGTATCTCTTGTAGGTATCTTTAAAAAACATAATAAAACTATAACAATGTTGAATTGCAATTCCCATGTGGTCCAGCCACTCCTCTCCTGAAGCTTTTTTTTTAATTATAAATGTGCTTACTCTTGGCCACAGACTAGCCAAAATAAAAGGCAAAGACGTGACCTACGATGGAGTGAGCTCGCCCACAAAATGCCTGTTCACTCTTGATTTGAAGGTTGCCGGGTTATATTATGACCTCCTTCCTTTACTTCCAGACTTCCACTATGATACGATGTGGGGTTCTTCAAGAACCAGGTATTTGGGGTTCTCAAGAGTCGGCAACGCTTAAGTGGCTCTTATCATTTATTTATTTATTAGTAGTAGTAAAAACATGTTTACATGACATTACAGCAAAACCAATGCGTCACGAAACTTAAATAACAAAAAAGAGAGAAAATAAAGAGAATAATAGTAATAGAGAGAACAATAAAAATAAAATTAAACAATTGAGTTGGGCGATGACGTCATAGTGGCTCCGTTGCGTCGTTTGCCCCGGTGTGGGATTTGGCAGGTTGCCCCGGAACCGCCGAAAAACTACCTTTCGGCCAGAAGTCTGCGCTTGCGATGATGTCATGCGAACTCGCGGCCGGCTTGTAGCGGCGCGGAGTGAGCGCACCACGAACGAACTGAAGTGATGAACGTAGTGACGCGACTGCAGCTGTTGCACCCTCAGCGTGTAGCCAGTCTTCCGGCGAACATAGTCCACCACCTCGTCGGCCACGGCGGAGTAATGCAGGCGAGACACATATCATGTTGCTTATGTCCATGGGCGACGATGACCGTTTCTCATCAGGTGTCTCGTCTACTCGTTTGCCGACTATCACATAAAAAAAAATTACCAGAGCACCCGATGATGCACTGAGTGAGAGCACGTTGAAGGTATATTTCCCATTTAAGCTGTTACTGTGACAACTTGGTGAAGTTAGAGACAAATGCTGCGTTGGCATACAATATCATACAACGATCAACAGAGGAATTTTGTTTTTCGCACACCTCAAATATACATAGGTATCTAGATGACTACAATCATAGTTGCGGGCTCGGATCCACTTTGTTGAAGGATATACGGACACCGAGAGCGCTCTCCAAAGATAGGTGGCCCGTATTAATAGCTTGAAAAAAAAAAACAACCAAAACAATCAAGTACTCACGGATTAAAAAGACAAGCGACTCTTATGAGTAGCTGGTAATATCGTATTCGTGCAAATATCTGTCTGTCTGTCTGTGTGTGTGTCTGTCTGTGGCATCGTAGTTCCCGAACGGATGAACCGATTTGGATTTAGTATTTTTTTGTCTGAAAGCTGAGTAAGTTAGGAGTGTTCTTAGCCATGTTTCATGAAAATCATATGTCGCGGTCGGGGGTTTTTTCAAAATTTTAATTTTGTGGTTAGGTTATGATAGTGATGGCTATAGGTTTCAGATATAAGAATATCAGAGTTCTTTTTTCGTTGGTTTTCCCTGAACTGATGTAGGTATCGAATTCCCATTAGAATATCTCCTCCGTGCGACGACAGAATCGGTTTCCTTAAATATTTGAGGCTCCGTGCTTGTTCGAGCGAATAACTTAACACTTTCGGCGCCTTCAAGTGCCTCATTGTTGTCAAGAAAACTTGTTAAAGGCAATCAGGGGGAAAACATTCAGCGGTAATAAATACATTTCGAATCCTGTGCTGCTATTTTGGAATTAAGGGGGACTAGCGAAGTGACAAGCGGTTGAATTTAACACGCAACGATTTAATTTAATATGGATGGGACAATTTAGAAATCTCATGCGATGCCGCGCTTGGCATCAATTAAAGGGATTTTGACAACAATGATTTGGTACGGGGCTTTAAACCTACATTAACTTGTCCTTACGAAGTAATACATATTAAAGAAAGAAAGAAGATTCGTTTATTGCCACAACACAGCGAATACAAAGATATGAGATAAGTAAAATCTATACCTAAACTTAATACCTATATACGTAATCTAAATCTTAAAATACTGCAACTGTTTTAGTCATTATCATATATTTTGAACTGCATAATGCTGAACAGCATCAACATAACATGTGTGACACTGCAGCGATGTTTTGATTAAAGAAAACTAAATTAGCTCCGCACGATTTCAGGTTTAATACCGTATAAACCGTATACATACATGTATATGCCTTTGAAATAACTCAATTTATATAATCACAGGACTGTTGGTTCGCATCTGTCAACGCTACACATGTTTATTTTTAGATTGGCATTTATCGAACACCGATTACCATGTTGGTAAAATTCAATTCGAATTTACCTAATCTAGTAATCGGGTACGCGTAACGATCATGAAAAAGGTGCTTGATAATTAATTAAAAGAGGGACTCTGTTGTTTTCGCTTAGCGTGAAATTTTAAATATTTTTGATGTTTCTACCATAACATAATGTAAAGTATCTATTACCGTTTGAAAAAAAAAAATGTAACAAGTATAACTTTCGTAAATACAAGAAGAAAAAATAAACCCGCCAATATATGTCCCAACCGAGAAGATTATTTATTTATATCAAGAATATTATACTTCTAGTATGGTAATTTTGTTCATACACAAGTACTACAATTTTGATCAACGGAAGCCACTAAAGGTAGGAGACATTACAATGAAAAACGATAGAGTATAAAATAAAGTAACCCCAACCCCCAATTCAATCACCGTTGAACAGATTTACGACCACTCCTCGGTCACATTGTTGTTTTATATGCCCTCAGAGTGTTTTCATTTCACAATATTATGATCCGATTTCCGATCCGATATCGGATGCAGGAAGGATGTATCTACAATGAAATCGGTGTGGCGGCGGGGGCGCCACAAAGGTGGCGCTTATAGGATGTAAGATATCGGTCCTAAAATCTTGTCAATAAAAATGGCGGCAAATTTGAAAATTTTAGGGCTCATCGGCAAATTGTCTTCATAAAGTGCGTGCCTTCAAAACCTTGACGTTGTCGGAATTATCAACGAACCATACACACTTAAAAAAATGTTTAAAATGTAGGGACAAAGGTTTACTAATTCCAATAAGGTCTAGTAATCTAGTTACCCTTCGGGTTGGAAGGTCAGATGGCAGTTGCTGTCGTAAAACTAGTGCGTACGCCAAATCTTGGGATTAGTTATCAAAGCGGACCCCAGGCTCCCTAGAAAGCTGAAATTTGGCCGTAGCAAATGCCATGTAAAGTGGGGGGATAACGGATATATTGTTGGAGGATAAGGGATGATGATAATATTAATATGGACTAAAGGAAAAAAAAAAGGTTTATCGCCCTTATATAATTAGAATTTCGCTCCTTTTTACTGACAAGATTTGCTTGACCATCTATACATCCGATAACGGATCGGATAATTAGGACGTCGAATAGCTTATACTGTAATTTGTCACTATGAAATACATAAATAAACTAAACCAAATAGGTATCATGAGCATGCTTACTTTTTAATCCAACTTAATTCTGTTTTCTTGTAGCACATTTAAATATTTATTATCCCTCTAATTGTAAGACAGATAAATCTAACTCAGACAAAGCTTGTTCAACAGGTCTATTTGTTTTTCCTTGTAATAAATTCAAATTTCAATATTTTTCCATCGTTGCGTATTCGGGCCAATAGGTAAGCCGGGGATAGGAGCAATTCTTTCTACGTGATGATTTGTAGTTGGCTGGCATTAGGGAAAGTCTTTGGGAGTGAAACTAAATAAACGGCTCTGAAATGCTGTGTGATATGGATAAACGGTTTTCTATCTTATTTTGTTATTTACTTGGTTATAAAATGTGATAGGTACAGTACAGCTTACTAATCAATGTTCAAACGACTTATTACACAAATAAAGAAGCATCATTAAATTGAAGTATTACAAACAAAGCTTAGAATAACCTAACCACAAAATTAAAATTTTGAAAAAACCCCCGACCGCGACCTTGTGGATCGATTTTCATGAAACATGGCTAAGAACACTCCCGACTAACAGAGCTTTCAAATAAAAAAAAACTAAATCGAAATCGGTTCATCCGTTCGGGAGCTACGATGCCACAGACAGACACACACACAGACAGACAAACAGACAGACAGACAGACACGTAGGTAATGTAATTCAGCAATTCCCGTCAACTTTGTACAATGCCACGTCAGCAAATTTTAATTGATCCTATTTTGTTACCAACATTTAGTAATATAATTCGACTTTCGTAAGATATATACAGGATAATTGTTATAATTAAGGAAATATACAGGGTGGGGCCTGTAACAAAAGCAAAAAATTAAACTGTAGGCTACACTCCTTAAACTGACCAACATTTGTTCAGTGACTTTTAAAAATAATGAAGTCTTTAAATTTTAAATTTTTCATACAAAATAAATATTAGCTTCAATGTACGCCATTATTGTTGTCATTGACGTTGTCTGTCACACTTTAGACTTAACAGAATTCGCAATACATTACCTGTTAGAAAAAACTTTCAAGGGTGATAAAAATCAAAATACAAGTTATTTTTAAAAGTCGCTGAACAAATGTTGATCAGTATAAGGAGAATAGCCTACAGTTTAATTTTTTGCTTTTGTTACAGGCCCCACTCTGTAGATACTAGAGAACCTTAATGACGAAATAAAACTTAATAAAATCTCAATTCATCAACAAAATCTTGTTAACAAAATAGGAATTAATAAAAACAAATTTAACTTTTCCCTTAATTTTTGTACAAAGTTGACGGGAATTGCTGAATTGAGGTAGCAACACAATTTAGGTATACATATTATGAGTAATATAAACGTACGTTATAATATAAACGTTTCAAGTAGGGAATGCAATAACCAACCAAATTTCATAACCAGTTACGGTTATGCCCAAAAAATAACCGATAGTTATAATCGGTTACGGTTATTTTCGAAAAAAGTGGTTACGTCGGGTTAAATATAAAACGTAAGTTTTACGCGATTAAGTCCCGTTTTAATTTAATAATAAAAGTGGTTATTTTGCGGAAATCCATGTTAATCATAAACTAGAACATTCCTTTGCTAATCCGCGAATAGACAATAATGGTTATGAACATTTGTCAAATAACCGGTTATAACCGATTACTTCGGTTGCGGTTATAACCGGTTTGCATTCCCTAGTTTCAAGCAAACTTCCTGGAACATTTAAAAAAGTCTGGTAGATATTGCTACAATAGCCTACCAATTTTTTTTATCAATATCGAAGACATGACCCAAATGTACACTTTTTCAAAATGCTGTTATAAAAATGAGAGAGAAAGAGAGATAGCCATATCTTTTACATGTTCGTCATTCAAGTTTAATGGCACGCGCGTATCACTCAACAATACGCTGCGAGTCGAAATTACTTTCACAGCTAAATTATCTTTTAGCAGGCGCGCTTAAGTTCCCTATGGTTCGCAAGGCAGCGTCAGTACTCAGGAAAACTAATATTAAAGTATTATGAGCAAAGATGCTTCTATATCTGTATATATCTTACGGAAGTCGACTTACTAAATGTTGGTAACAAAATAGGTAAGTGTGCACGGGAAAACGTCCCACTTTGTCGATTGCTATAAAGCCGCTTTGTCGGTTTATTCATATAAAGATACAAGTAAATCTCGCCTCAACGGTAACCGAAAAAGTGGAATATTTTACTAAACACACTCACTATGATCAATTAAAATTTGCTGACGTGGCTATGTACAAACTTTTTGAGAACTGCTGAGCTTATATTAATTAGTTGTGACTTCGTAAACGCTGTATCTTTATTATTTATGCTACCTTAAAAGTGTGTGTGTCATACTTACGGACCATCCACACACAGGGGACGCATGTCCTGAGACGCGGAACGGACGTCAGCGCCACGCCGCCCGATTGTAATTAAAAAAAAAATATTTTTTAAAAACGTCTCCTCAGTACATTTTGTATAGGAAGGACGTAAGACGCGCCCCCCAAGCGACGTCCCTTGCGCGTCTCTTGCTCGTCCCTTGTGCGTCCTTCCTATACTAAATGTACTTTGGAGACGTTTTTAGGGTTCCGTAGTCAACTAGGAACCCTTATAGTTTCGCCATGTCTGTCTGTCCGTCCGTGTCCGTCCGTCCGTCCGTCCGTCCGTCCGTCCGTCCGTCCGTCCGCGGATAATCTCAGTAACCGTTAGCACTAGAAAGCTGAAATTTGGTCCCAATATGTATATCAATCACGCCAACAAAGTGCAAAAATAAAAAATGGAAAAAAATGTTTTATTAGGGTACCCCCCCCTACATGTAAAGTGGGGGCTGATAATTTTTTTCATTCCAACCACAACGTAAAAATAAATAAGGGCTTACTAGGATTGTTTATTGATAATATTAATATTTTCGGAAATAATCGCTCCTAAAGGAAAAAAAAGTGCGTCCCCCCCCCTCTAACTTTAGAACCATACGTTTAAAAAATATGAAAAAAATCACAAAAGTAGAACTTTATAAAGACTTTCTAGGAAAATTGTTTTGAACTTGATAGGTTCATTAGTTTTTGAAAAAAATACGAAAAACTACGGAACCCTACACTGAGCGTGGCCCGACACGCTCTTGGCCGATTTTTTAAATTACATTCGAGCGGCGTGGCGCTGACGTCCGTTCCGCGTCTCAGGACATGCGCCGCCTGTGTGTGGATGGTCTCTTACGAATTAAGTTTCTGCTAACTAATCCCTATAAAACTGTATTTTCTGCATGTCCTTTAAATTGTTATATTTATGTTACAAAACTGTGAACTTAGTATTGTACTGTTCTCCTGAACTTTGGCCTCCCCCCGACTCGTTTAGCAATTAAAACACCCCTGGTTTTAATTCCATTTCCTTAATGGAATTCACTCACTTTTCAACGATTCAGTGTCCACTTTTCTTTGATGCTCTTAAATGGTACATTTTATTCTGACAGCCGTAACGCCTTGGGAGCGATTAGGTTACTGAAGAATGCCTGAATATTTCATTACACTTAGGTAAATGTCTCTGATTTGACGTCGGTATTTAATGTACATGTAAGGCAGTTACTGTTTAAATTATCTTGTTTGAGAATAAAAATATTGCAAAATTTCGCTGGATATGGGTGGGATCTTGGTAGCTCAGTTGGCAGAGCGCTGGAGTATCGATACAGAGGTCGTGAGTTCGAGATTTTACCTTAAATTGTGTATTTATTTTTGAAATGCGAGCGTGGGAAATGGGAACATTAATTCGCATCTAAAAAAATATGCAAGCACTGGTTTACTAATAGCAGGTCATGAACTCGTATTCGTGGATTGGCAAAGTATTTCTTTAGACGTTGATAGTAACACTCACATAAGTAGTAGCAGCTATGTATCTACATGATATTTATATGTATGTATGGTTGAGAATGGACGGACAGAAGGCCTAAATAGTAACAAGGTTACGTTTGAACCCTGTAACCCAAGTAAGTAACAAAGTGCTTTGAATCCGAATTTAATTCGATTTTGACACTAAATGGGAACTTGCTCGGTGCGTAGACAAGCGGCCAATCGTGAATATCACTAATATCATACCGTCTTTTTTGTTTTCCGTTAAATTCGACACGTAGCTATATTCATTATCAGGAACCACCCTGTTAAATTCGCAAAAAAAATCATTATTTTCATACACAATAAGTAAATGAATTTATTAGTGTGAGAGACCCTTAAGAATAACATTCAAGTTAGTGTCAAGTGATTGACAGCATATGTCAAAAAAAACACACGTGTTAAGTAATTATCTTTATTTTTTTAATAATCCGATAACCGTAAAAGTTAAGACGCTAGTTTTTTATAGAAATTAATTGTATTTGATCTAAAGAACTTTTCCTTAAAGTTAACGGAATTCAATAAAAACAGGGTGTAGACGAGCGATAGTGAGAGAGAGAGATATATATAGACTGTCAAACAAATCTTGGCACTAAAAATTGGCGCGAAATTCAAAATTATCATGGAACTTTACAATTTCAATTAATTTTAAGTGCGCCAACATCAAGGTTTAGGAAGGCACGGGTTTTAATGGAGACCATTGGCTGGTGATCCATACAGTTTCAAATTTGCAAAATACTCAAAAGAAAAGCCGTAGCGACAAATCCTCTGCTGTATTCAGGATGTAAATAGAAATGTTTGAAGAGAAAATGTAATAAATGATGAATTAAATTATTTTGTAGAGACTGAGATAAATTTTGTTCGTTTGATTGAAAGGTGTGTTATGAACTTCGTACAAGAACAAAAGCTGTTCCTCCGTACCTTTGTCTCTATTCGTTCTAATGCCCAATTATATGTATAGCTACAGGAAATAATACGTTTTTGTTTACGAAACGTATTTCTTAGACATACGTAAAAAAAATTATTTAGCGGTCTGTAATACTCCTCTGATAAAATAATGTTTTTCCTTTGAAAATGTTAGGGTCAGTGAGCAAAAATATATGAAACAGTTTTCATTGGCGCCTCATTATATTGATATATATCTGATCACATATGATATATGTGATCACAGTCATTTGCAATCTATAACAACAGTTGAAAACACTACCTTTTTATTAGCAGAAACTTCTGCAATGTGGTGGAAAATTTACCTAGCTTTGTTGAAGTTATAGTGGCTCAGTTGGCAGAGCGCTGTAGTATCACCTGAGAGGCCGTGAGTTCAATTGTCACCCAAGGCAGTAATGTTCAAGCTAGTTGAAAATCGTTTATTTGTCACCGACTCGCAAAAACTTCCAAATCTAATATAAAAGTGGAACCCTCATCTCATTGTTCGAAAACCATGAGACAGTAACGCGGGTTCCGCAGTTATAAACCGCGATATGGTAGAGAAGCTGAGGTTCTACGACGGGTTTGCCGTTTTAATACATAGATGGATGTAAATGTCACGGTAAATGACATGGTATGGAGAAAGTGAAAAGAGCCTCCAAGATATTTTTAGTATAAAAATGACATACTATCTGGACGTTCACGCACGGTCTCGTTATAATGCCTATCACGTCAGTGCATCACTTCCGCTCTCTGTTAGTGCGAAAAGGATCTCATCGTGCTAGGCCGGCAGTAGTAGTAGCCAGTACGAAATTGTTATAAGGCAGTGACAGATTGCTAGCTCATCGCTGCTAACCAGAAATCGGATTTTTGTGCGTCATCTCATACTAGTCACTAAGAATGTCGCAAATCCGTCCGATCTCTGCTGATAACGGACAGTTGTTAGCTCATTGAGCATACAGTTGTCATTGTGTGCGTGCGTGATGAGTACGATGATACGACTCGCTGATGAACGACTGGTCGTCCGCATGTGTGCGCATCGAAAAGTTGCGCGTGTATTGCGCAGTAGCGTCCATCTACAGGCATGTGTGAGTTTAAGAACTTGCGACAGACGCATTTTTAACCCCTCGACGCAAAAACGTGTGTCTGTGGCATCGTAGCTCCCGAACTGATGAACCGATTTAGATTTAGTTTCTTTGTCAGTTCTGATGAGTTAGTCGGGAGTGTTCTTAGCCATGTTTCATAAAAATCGGTCTACTATGTCGCGATCGAGGGTTTTTTTTTAAATTTTAATTTTGTGGTTAGGTTATTTAATACAAATTGCCCAGTATGTCCGATCTCCTTCGTATATTTGTGGGCTTAAGCGTCACATACTCGTGGTAGAAGTAAACCACCGAACGTCCCACATACGTTTACAATTTCACACCCCAGAGGAGGTCTTAATTAACCTGTTCAGCTTATATAAAACGAGTTGCGACCGAATTCCCTCTGATCCGAAGTTGCGAGCCCTCACGGCCAACCTGGAAATTTTATTAAAATTAATATAAGTTTTTATCCTACCTAAATTTTGTTTATCAAGCTTAATTATTTTTACAGTAGGTACACATGGCGCTATATTGTTAGGTAATGAACTCATTATACACCGTGTTTTTTTTGTTTTCCGTTAAATTCCACACGCCCTTAGGTTCATTAGCAGGAACCAGGAACCACCATGTACATACCTATATATCACTTTTAGTTAAATTCGCAAAAAAATCATCATTTTTATACATAACTAGCTTTTACCCGCGGCTTCGCCCGCGTAATAAAAGTATTCTTATTGAAACGTTTACAAAAAATAAGATTTTCATTTGGATCCGTAGGTTTCTTTGTAGGTACATCTGTCCGCTATTATTTCGATTAAGGTAAAGCGGGACAATTCTTGACTGGGGGGCCATTGTAACTGATCTATTTGCTGTACGGTCAGCCAAGAACCTTACACTGCTTTTTGGCTGACTGTACCTTACACATATTACTATTGTTTTAAAAGAAATTCTTGCAATGATTGTAGAATTGTTACACAGCGACCACAGCGTAGGTAGTAGGTACGAATATGTATGTATTTTACCTATATAAATATTTATACTGGGGAAACTTCATACAACCCACATAGCCAGTATCTCGACGCTATGGTCGGTAGGGTAAAAAGTACTTCCTTGCATTATCGCTTACAATTTTTTCCAATTTGCTTATACTTATTGCAAACGTAAACATATAAAAGGCAAGCAAACAACGATCTTCTTACAGCACATTGAATATAATAGTTATCACGGATGCAGGATACTCGCCGATGCCTACTTACTAATACCTTCCCACTGAGCCACCTGCATTTTACACTGCCTAGAATCGATAGCCGACCGATTATTCCGACCCCAATTCCCTATTCTTATCCCCGTCCCTATCTCTATCCTTGTCCTCGTCCCCGTCCCGTCCCTGTCCCCGTCCCTCCCCTATCCCTATCCCAGACATCCCCGTCCCCGTCCCCTATTCCTATCCCTATCTATACCTATCCTTATCCTTATCCCTGCCCCTGCCCCTGCCCCTGCCCCTGCCCCTGCCCCTGCCCCTGTCCCTGTCCCTGTCCCTGTCCCTGTCCCTGTCCCTGTCCCTGTCCTTGCCCCTGTCAAATTATCAGGCTAGGAGGTGAACTTTGAAAAATCCTTTCTTAGTGCTCCTCTTATGGCTATTTTGGATATTTTAACCCTATTGCACTACAACAGGGGAGAAAATTTCTTTTCCACCTCATTCGATTTTAAAATCGTTGTATTTATCGTAATCAGCGACCCGAAAACCATAAAAACGATACCCATATTGTGTTTTTGACTTTACCCCCTTTGCACCCCTTTAGGGGTCAAATTTTCAAAAACCTGAAACATGTATTTAGTCATATGTCTTTAGGAATCCTCCTGTGAAGTTTCGTATAAAATAGTCAAACTAATCTTGTTTCCCCATACAAACTTTGAACCCCCATTTGAGTCCCTTAGGAGGCGAATTTTGAAAAATCCTTTCTTAGTGCTCCTCTACACTATATAAGGAACCTACGTGCCAAATTTGACATCTCTAGGACCAGCGGTTTCGGCTGTGCGTTGATATGTCAGTCAGTCAGTCAATATCTTCTTTTATATATATTTTTTTGATATTTAAACCCCATTGCACCACAACAGGTGAGAAGGTATTTCACTTCCGCCTCGTTAGATTTTAAAAACGTTGTATTTATCGTGATCATCGACCCGATAAACCATAAAAACGATACCCATATTGATTTTTTGACTTTACCACCCCCTTTTCACCCTTTTAGGGGTTAAATTTTCAAAAAACCTGAAACACGTATTCAGTCATATGTCTTAAGGAATCTTCCTGTGAAGTTTCGAATAAAATAGTCAAACTAATCTTGCTTCCCCATACAAACTTTGAACCCCCATTTGACCCCTTTAGCAGGTGAATTTTGGAAAATACTTTCTTAGTGCTCCTCTACACTACATAAGGAACCTACGTGCCAAATTTGAAATCTCTAGGACCAGCGGTTTCGGCTGTGCGTTGATATGTCAGTCAGTCAGTCAGTCAGCTTCTTCTTTTATATATTTAAGAAGATAAATGAATTTATTAGTCTGAGAGACCCTTAAGAATAACATTCAAGTTAGTGTCAAGTGATTGACGGCATATATCAAAACAAATAACATCAGGAATTGGTAAAGGCTGCGTAACACACGTGTTCAGCAATTATCTTTATTTTTTAATAACTCGATAACCGCAAGAGACGCTACTTTCTTAGATACGAGGTGCGGTCCAAAAGTTTCCGGCCTAACAAAGAAAGGGCTTACATATCTTTACAATTTTATTTTTATTTTTAAATACAGTCTTCCTCTGTCACAACGCACTTTTCAAATCTCTTTATAAGCTTCTCCATCACCTAATAAAAATAATAAAGATTTTTGTCCTCAAAATCGCCCTAAACCGCACGGGTCACTTCGTCAAACGAAGATTTTTTTTTTCTACTTCAGTCTACCTTAAGTTTTTAGAACAAATAATAATCACTTGGGGTCACGTCTCGAATATAAGGTAGGTGCCGAATATTTTTGAAGACACATTTTATTTCGTCATAGCAACCTTGTAAAATGAAGCAGCGTGAACGGGGAAATTGTCGCGGAGATGCCCTTGTGCCTCTGCTAAGTTTTTAAAGACTATTCTGCATAATCTGCTATCGTAATTGGACAAAAAATATTGCGTAGCATCTGCTATTTACCGTAGTCTACCCTTCTTTTATGTAAATCGTTAGAATTTCGTGACAACCCTAGAATACCGTAGCCTTTATCTTTTTTCGTGCATTTTGTGACAGAGGTTGTTCTAGGCGCCTTTTCACCATGACGTTGTCACTCCATTAATTTTCTTTTGTACAGAGTATCGTCTTACATAACCATGGTTTCATCTACAGTAGCAATTGCATTCAAAAAACTCGCTACGCGGTGTCTATGCTGGTCTCATGTTTCATGAACTCACGGTTTTTAACTCATCTCGCTGTAAGCACGATAAAAGTTTGGGCACTAACCTAGCACTAAACACCGTAAAAAAAACCTACAGCCAACAGACACCTAAAGAAACTATACACCAAAAAAGTGGAATAAATGACGAACACAATGATATCCATACTTTTTAGGGTTCCGTAGTCAACTAGGAACCCTTATAGTTTCGCCATGTCTGTCTGTCCGTCCGTCCGTCCGTCCGTCCGTCCGCGGATAATCTCAGTAACCGTAAGCACTAGAAAACTGAAATTTGGTACCAATATGTATATCAATCACGCCAACAAAGTGCA
Organism: Leguminivora glycinivorella; assembly: GCF_023078275.1. Classification (NCBI taxonomy): domain Eukaryota; kingdom Metazoa; phylum Arthropoda; class Insecta; order Lepidoptera; family Tortricidae; genus Leguminivora; species Leguminivora glycinivorella. Next base: position 1,291,515 of record NC_062975.1, read on the forward strand.
AAAATAAAAAATGGAAAAAAATGTTTTATTAGGGTACCCCCCCTACATGTAAAGTGGGGGCTGATATTTTTTTTCATTCCAACCCCAACGTGTGATATATTGTTGGATAGGTATTTAAAAATGAATAAGGGTTTACTAAGATCGTTTTTTGATAATATTAATATTTTCGGAAATAATCGCTCCTAAAGGAAAAAAAAGTGCGTCCCCCCCCTCTAACTTTTGAACCATATGTTTAAAAAATATGAAAAAAATCACAAAAGTAGAACTTTATAAAAACTTTCTAGGAAAATTGTTTTGAACTTGATAGGTTCAGTAGTTTTTGAGAAAAATACGTAAAACTACGGAACCCTACACTGAGCGTGGCCCGACACGCTCTTGGCCGGTTTTTTTAAACTCTTAAATTAATTGTATTTGATCTAAAGAACTTTCCCTTAAAGTTAACGGAAATCAGTAAAAACACGGTGTACTACGAAAGTTCTTTGTCAAAAATTGAAATGGCCATTTGTACTGTAGAACGTTGTAAGATACAATGTGAAAATATTTAAGTACTTATTGCAACTCGTGTCGATTTAAAACATTCTACATTCGTGTTTTTATTTATCGTCACTTGTTTTGAATTTATTATTTATCGCACTTGTATCGTGATTACCGTTATCGTTTTTAATTTTTATGTACTGTACTTCTTCCATTATTTTAAATCAGGGAGCCGTCACTTACAAACGCGAATCTAATTAGCCAAAACTTAATGATATTACTTTGATTCATTTCGAAATCCTTTAGTCAGTATTCATCACTGTCAGCGTAATGAAATTATAATTAAACAACTAGATACTACACTAGCCCCGTAGCCGAATGGCATTTCTCCGACGCGAAACGAAAACGAAACGCCATGGAAGGCAGTCTGGCGCGAGAGAGCAAGACTACCTTTCGCGGCGTTCCGTTTTCGGCTACTGTACCTATTCTACTTTAACCTTACTCATTACTTCTAGAAGGGAAAACCGCATGAAAATCCGTTTAGTAGTTTTTGAGTTTATGGCAAATACGCACACAGACACACAGGCGCGGCGGGTGACTTTGTTTTATAAGGTGTAGTGAAGTGATAGTGAGTTATAGGTTGCAAATCAGTGGGCTATTTCACGACAGTGACATTGACACTGACAATTCTGTGCCTATTTCTTGTCAAAATAACAATCTTTTCATGTTCATTTCAGGACCCCAATCCTTCCCAAACCAAAATTTCCAGATCACCGAACATTCTACGTGTGTTGTATGTTGAGAAACGTCATTGGCAAAATCCACCTCGGAAAAAAGACCGAGGAGTAAAAGGCATAAAAAAAAGTAACAATATTACTCAACGTTAATATTCCCTTGTTGAACAAGCAATGAACGGTAAAGTGTCACTGTCGGGCTACAATTGTCACTGTGGTGAAGTAGCCCACAATAAATTATTATCCCGACAAGATTCATCATATTTTTGACCGGGCCGCCCTAATTTCAGCTCGCCCGGATCTATTTGGCTTGTTACTCGTATTTTGATAACTCGTTTATGCGGTTGACTGGCCCGTCCCTTCCGTCGGTCTAGCTGAAATGATTGATTTTGACAAGACATGGATAATTGGATTCCGAAATGACAAATATTGACCATTTTACTCGTCTTCTGGTTAATAATTTAGTGCTGTTTATTAGAATAGGCTCGCTTAACTCCTGTTAGTTATATAGCTTTTATTAACACGGGAGTGATTAATTGTTCGTTTTTATATCCGGAATTAATCGACCCCTTGAATTAATCGACCCTTGGACTTTTTTCTTTTGCTATACCGATTATTTTTATCGAACTTGCATCAGGCTTGCTTGAAAATCTAACTCTATAATTGATGCCCCAGTGAGCCAATAAATTGGCTGTTTTTCTGTTAAATAGTTGTTATGCGAATGCATACTCTTAGCTTTGTGTGTAACATATCAAAATACCCTCGGTGATGGTTGCAAATTCTTATATGTATGCTCGGCTTACAATAAACTGTTTCGTTATGAATAATTTCTTCTGAAAATGTAATTACTTATAGCTTCATTATGATTTCAAAAACTATTTGGTATTGCTATTCCTAAACTTTATTTGTATATTCTATTCGTATATCAGTCGACATGATACTTATTAACTTTAAAATAATGATGAACCAAGGTAAGCTGCACAAGTATTAAAAAAAAACAGGTAAAACGAATAGCTACTAAAAAGTAAAAATCTTTTTTCACAGCAGTAAAGGAACGTGATTTCCGCAGGAGCGCCTAACAAAGTGCACATTCGGGAACAGAATTTAAGTGACCCGTAAAATAACGAGAATCCAAGTTTTCCACTCGAGTGCATTCAAAGAGGTTTGAGTTATAGATGTTGGCGAACCTACGTGACATTAAGAGAGCCAGAGTCGGCGTATTTTACATTAACTTTCCGTTAAGACGAATCTAATTAAGAAAGTTTCCCAAGTTTGGTCATATTATAAATGCAGAGAAAAGAAGCTAAATTCTCGTTTGCTGGCAAGCGTAATAGTATTTTCTTCTCAGGCGAACTTGAGACCCTGTACTTATTACTTGAGTTCGTATACTGTTTAACTTAGTTTACGTAAGATGTCTTGATACCCGTCTTGTTTAATTTATACCCAATCTACATTTAATCTTATTGTCATAACTAGGGAATGCAAACCGGTTATAACCGTAACCGAAATAATTGGTTATAACCGGTTATTTGAGAAATTTTCATAACCGATTATTTGAAAACTCAAATAACCGGGTACGGTTATTGTCGGTTTTTATTTTAGGACTAAAATTCGATGAATTGGACCTAATAAGTGATTAGAAAATACTGCCTCTTTGGCTGTGACTGTCATTTTGGTTATTCGTGTACTTCAGTAACGAAGATATAACGAATTTCGTCCCTTACTTGTGACCGATTTTTAGTAAATATTATATTATCACGTCAAATGCCTTATTATCACTTTCACTAATTGGCGAGTTTTATTTAAAAAACACAGACTTATACTTTCAGTCCTTAATTTACCTTTGTTAATGTATTTTTTCAATTCTTTGACTGAAAATTTTGTCGAAAATAGCCGTAACCGATTATAACCGGTTATCGGTTATTTTTTGGGCAAAACCGTAACCGTAACCGGTTATGAATTTTGGTTGGTTATTGCATTCCCTAGTCATAACCTTAGATGACTTTTTCTATCAAGATTAATACATTAATCTCGGAAGTCGTCATGAATAAAGAATGAACGGCTCGAAAGGTCAGAAGAAAAGGTATCCTCATATTAAAATTCTCGAAACACTTCGGATAAAAGTGTACTGGCGGCAACATAGCTTCATTCATTGTGGCATTTTTATTGCGTAATAAGACGGAATTTAGATGGATAATCTCGGGCAGTGAACGAGCGGAATAATACCGAAGGCATGTTTGGTATGACTTTTCCATAGACATAAAGAATGGAAATGAAATAGTGCTACGTGCGGCGGTACTGAACAGATAATTGCATTGACGCGCGACAGTTGCTCTGTTGTGGAAAATCGAAGTTCTTAGTCTACATCTCTAGTCTGCATCTACATTTATGTCTACATCTCATGGCAGGTATCTCTAAAATAACAATGACACTCTGATATCCAGTATGAAAGCTAATTTTTAGTTGATTTTGTGTTTATGACTAATAAAAAACTGAGTAGTAAAAGTCAATAGGCCAATTTGTATGTACTTGGGTGTACGAGTTCAAAATGATGTTGCAGTCATATCAGCGTGCGTAGCCGAATGAACAAACGCTCACGAAACGAAACGCTCGTAGATATCTATCTCTATCGCTCTTGCGTATTGGCTCGACAGAGCCATACTACCTTTCGCGGCGTTTCGTTTTCGTTTCGCGTCGTAGAAATGCCATTCGGCTACGGGACCATCAGGCCTCTTAGCCGAATGGCATTTTTGCGACGCCAAACGCCGCAGAAATGTAGTCTGGCTCAGTCGAGCCAATACGCAAGAGCGATAGAGATAGATTGCATTTGCAGAAATGCCATTCGAGTTGTCATTCGCGCATTACACAGCTTACGTATACCGCAACTGATTTCAATATCATTTGAATAATTGGTTTGATGTCGGGTGCAAGTTTACAGTATGTTTTCTGTGTGATTCAACATTATTAGTTTATCTTTTTTGCTGTAGTGCAATTTGCAACGACTCTTCTTGATGCTAACTATGACGAACCGTGTGATACTTGTACTTTTATTGTATACTAGCTTTTTCCCGCGGCTTTGCTCTCGTTAGAAAGAGACAACATGTAGCCTATGTCCCTCTCCATCCCTTCAACTATCTCCACTTAAAAAATCACGTCAATTCGTCGCTCCATTTTGCCGTGAAAGACGGACAAACAGACACACACACTTTCCCATTTATAATATTAATATGGATTCTGTGCTGTGACCAACTAAGATGTTTGGAGCATCCGAAGAACCAAATTACCACCAAGCTTGGCTTTTTTGAAATGAAATCCCACTGGCGCCGACTAAAATTAAATGGAGTAAGTAAAAGATGAGGCGGCTATCTATGAGAGCAGCCAGAACGGATTCCACCGGAGTTGAACGGGAATCCTCGTAATTTATATCAATTTTAAGCTTTTAGATTAATAGCTACGTATTAGATTCTTTATCCATGCCTCTAACTATTGAAGATTGCTGGATATACCTACAATTACTGTATTTTTAGTATTTCTTTCGTTTAAGTCACTTAGGGCCACTTGCACCAACGAAAATAGTGGGTTATATATATTATGGAATTTGCATTAGCATTTTATATGGAATTTGACAGATGACAGCCCACTAACCGTGAGTTAAGTGGTTGGTGCAAGTGGGCTTTAGATATTTAGTACTCAAGCTAAATTATTATGACAATAAAAACGAGCCATTCAAGTGAAACAATTTTCTTTGCTCTTACTTATGTCAGTACCTAGTTATGCACAATAATAAATTATATACCAGGAACCTGGAAGATGGAAAGGTGCCAATATCTTGGAAATAACTTGACTTTAATTTAAACAAGATTCTTTGAGATGAAAAATTTCTAGGTGTTAAAGTTATTTATCTAGGTAACGTTTAAACTTGATAAAATAATCGGTTAGTTGGTTCTTTATTAATAAATATAAATGGGAAAGTGTGTGTGTCAAGCGCGGATCCAGCTTCGTGCCCAGGGGCGGGGGGTCACGTGGTAAAGGCCCGGGCCCAGGGGGGGGGTCTATTTGTATGGCCAACTTTGACCCCCATGACCCCCCCCTGGATCCGCGCATGGTGTGTGTCTGTTTGTTTGTCCGTCTTTCACGGCAAAACGGAGCGACCAATTGATGTGATTTGTTAAGTGAAGATAGTTGAAGGGATGGAGAGTGACATAGGTAACTTGTTGTGTCTTTCTAACGCGAGCGAAGCCGCTGGCGAAAGCTAGTATTAATAGTAAATGGAAACTATTATCGAACAACACTATGGTGTCGAGATAGTATAAAATATTGGGTCCAAAGTTTGTTAAAATCATAGTTTAGGATAGTTTCAAGGGTTCCTATTTATTTAATGACAATAATAAATAAATAAATATTATAATATTCCTATAGTCCTATAGGACTTCTCACACAGATTGACTGAGTCGCACGGTAAGCTCAAGAAGGCTTGTATTGTAGGTAATTAGATAAGGATATAATTACATAATATGCAAATACTTATATACTTAGAAAACGTCCATGAGTCAGGAACAAATATCTGTGCTCATCACACAAATAAATGCCAGGACCGTGGCTCAGCAGGCAGGGTCACTACCGACTGAGCCAAACCGGTTGTTAAATAATGGCCAATAACGTTTAGAAAGATGAAATTATACCCTAATTTGAAATTTAGATGTCCTACGGTGACTACAAAAATGCTTTGTAATATTAAGCTTTTATACTCGCAATCCATTCTCTTTGATTTATAGATAGAGAGACCGGAAAGGCGACACAAGCGTCCACTATGTCTGCGGTCGAACAATCTCGTTGCGCCCCCGTCACTTGATAACTTGATAGCACAGGCCCCGTAGCCGAATGGCATTTCTGCGACGCGAAACGAAAACGAAACGCCCCGAAAGGTAGTCTGGCTCTTTCGCGCCAACACGCCAGAGTGATATAAGTAGATAGATATTACGAGCGTTTCGTTTCGTGAGCATTGTGCTTTCGGCTACGCACGCAGATATAGGAAGGAAGGAGATCGGACATGCGATTTGTATTGAATTCGCCTGTCGCAAGTTCTTGAACCCACACACACACACTTGTACATAGATGGACGCTCCTATTGGGCTGTTGCGCAATACATGTCCATCATTTCCATGTTGTGTACATGCGAACGACACGCGAGTCGTGTCATCGCGCACACGCACCCAACGACAACTGTATCACAGTATAATAAATAGTACTATCGTACAGTATGACCACTCCCGCTCCCCGCTGAAAGTGCCGCCCACCCGCTCTCGGTTACCTCACAGTTACCCCCTGTCAAAAACGCGACCAGTTGACCTGGTATGCGTTCACCTACACGAGATTAGATTGTGTGCTTAGGAACGCGCCTCTTTCATATATTTTATCGCCATTGTCCGAGGTGTGACTGTAGGCTAGAGTTGTGCCTGCTCGGTTACTGAAAAGATCGCTCCCAACTAGTACGATCTCCGATGGGTATACTAGTTCGTTATTTTAGGACATTTAGTACAGTGGTACACCGAGAGAGCGAGAGAAAAATTGTGCATATGGCGTGCAGTAACACTCCCTCGTAATACTAGCCGAGAGCTGATCGGCCGTTTTCGCGCGCTCTCGGTCCGAGTCAGTCGGTTCTAGTTCGGTTGCGGTCGGGTCACACGGATCGCTTTGCTGTCATTGTCACTCCTCGGCTCTTCGCTCCTTACGGAATGGGAATACTGTTGCGCGTGTGTGAGTGTACTAAATGTAAATACTAGAGAGCAGAATCATTTGGGAGTATTTCGGTCTAGTAAAGTGCAGGGAATCGTGTCTTTTGTACTATTAGTACAGGTACTACACAAGCCTACTGTAGGCTCAAAGAGCAAACAACTGCGACATGTCCCCTGGCGGTCCGCTCTAGTATTATTTGCTCTGAGCTTGATACGTATCGCGTGACAGGCTCTTTTTAACTTCCTAACAGCGCTGCCCGAAACGCTATGTCACCGTGGAGAAAATTATGAGACTGGAAAACTGAGAAGTCTGCCAAAAAATCTGTAAGTTAAAAGCTGAACGCTTAGAACCGTGGTATATGGCGGCATGTTGACATTGGTGGTATATTGTTAGCAGGCCAACGTTTACGTTTTTAGTTTTAAGAAATTTGAGTCATTGAGACTCTGATATTTAGCTTTTCAGTATTAATATTGATGTTACAGTTCATAAACAGTTCCTCACTTGGCTGGCGCGAAAACCCGATATGAGTTTTGGCTTCCAACACACGAGCACACCACTTTGCTCGGTCTTGAGCGGTATCGCGCCATCTTTTGCCGACGCCGAGCTCACGGAGGTCTACCTCCACTCTATCCGCCCAATGATATTTTGTATGACCAGCAGGACGCCGAAAGATTGCCGAAATTGAGGAACTAGTAGCCGAGCCAAATATAGTAACCAAACCAAAGCGCATCGTCTCCGTTGGCTTAGTCACCTTGAAAGGATGGGTGGAGATCGGGCAGTATATTTACTAACATACATAATACATATCATAGCATGACGCGCTGAAATTAGAACCTACATATTTGAATGTGTTAGTTGAAATATAATTTAAAGACGGTATATTCGTTACTAAACTGTAACATATAGTTTTTAAACCTTTTTTGAAGTTTTTCTTTTTCCAATTCCTAATTGTAATCTATACGTGAGCGATAAAATCAATAAAGTATCTGTGATCTCTGTGGACTCTGTCTTAAACGAAATCCACATAATAACATTTGCTCACTCCCACTATCCCCACTAAACTACATTTTTTAGACGTTTCCCAATTCCCAAGTACAACAAAGGCGGGCGATAATGTCCGGATTATACGGAAACTATCCGCCGGATTTATCCGTTTCCCTGCCGGCCTCGTCGAATGACAATCGTTGACGCCAGACGCCGATCGAAACGCAGTCTGGCTTTGTCGCGCCAATACGGAAGAGTAGAGATAGCTAGCTACGATAACAACTATTATCGTGAGCGTTTGTGCATTTGGGTACGTGCCCTGTTTTATTGGATGCCGAGGGCATTAATTGCCCCGGCGTGATTGGCCCTGGCATGTTTTTTCTGCAACTTTCTTTCTGGCCTAGTAAAGGACGTAAAGAGAAAATTACAGTTTGAGAATGGAGGGAAAAGTATTTACTTTGTGTAAGATGTGTTGTGTTTCTGTTATGTGAATTTAGAGAAAGCGAGTTCTGATGCCAGTGATATGAGTTAGGTTTGGTAGCTTAAGTACTTCATTTTATAGCGCGACGGAACAGGGTCACAGATAGCAGTTAAAGCCTATAGCTTTATTTGACGTTCACATGCGCATTGTAATATACCTACTTGAAAAATAAATAGGGTAAAAATAATTCGGTGACACGCCTAATTCGGTTAAACAACCAAAAATCGTCTTTCGGAATAGTGCTTCAAAGCTTGTATCAGGGGCGGCTCACTCCGCGATTCTATCGCCGCGCTACAAGTACATGCTGGCGGCCGCGAGTTCGCGGCCTAATCAGGGGTGGCGCGCGTTCTCACGGAACGCACGTTCGCACTTTCTATTGTTACATTACGTCGCGAGTTTTTTTTAAGGTTCATATGCGATGTCCACGTGTGGAATGGCCAATAATGCTTAGTTAAATATACATCATGAATAAAATAGGACAATCTTACACAGATCTTATTGATTAAGTCCCACGGAAAAATCTAATAAGGCTTATGATGCTGAAGGTTTAAACAAAAATATATAAATACTGTATATATGTATAACTAGAAAGTACCCAAGACTTGAATATATAGTATAACATTTTATCTGAGAATTAATTCGTTTTAATCCATAGGTAACCCTATCATCCGACGCTGCGCACGTGCGGCTCGTTTCTTTGTTAGAATTTTGTAGGCATTTAAAAAGGCGGCATTTCGTGAACATCAAAGCAGTGGGCCTTCTGTGCTTGTACTATTATATATTCTGTGCTTGTATCACCGAATTAGGCGTGTCACCGAATGAGGCTAGTTTACCCTATTTCATTTTCATTTTCACTACTTGCGGTACTGTATGGATTCGAAATAATACACTAAAATATCGCATTGTAAAATATCTCCTAAAGGCTACCTCTCAGGGGCTTGATGCGGCAAAGCACTGGCAAGCAAAGAGTACATTGTGCAACAAGGGGAGTAATATTCACACTTACCGAGTTACACACAATGTTTTTCATCACACTTGCATTATAAAAAATATGCAAAAAGGTAAAAAAGAGTTCCATGCACTAATAGAAATTTCTGAACTCCGTAAGGAGAACGATTTTTCCATAACTCACGCTCCGCTTGCGTGCAATAGCACATTTAGTGTGCGAGTGTGATGAAAAAAGTGTTAAAGTAACTCGAAGAAGAAGAATATTTACACTAAAATGATATCATAAGCTAGGAGATACATACCAAAAAGTTTTAATGTGTTTCCACGTGTTGGGCGTATACGTTAAGCCTTATTTTCCTTCGATGTCTATTAAATAATTCTAACCGTTATTATACCGACGCGTTTAACATACCTCGACCACAAATATACTACATACATTCTAAACCTCATGAATAAGAAATATAACTCTGTTATAGGGTATATTTATTTTGTTGTATATACATTACTAGCTTTTGCCCGTGGCTTCGCTCGCGTTAGAAAGAGACAAAAAGTAGCCTATGTCACTCTCCATCCCTTCAACTATCTCCACTTAAAAAATCACGACAATTCGTCGCTCCGTTTTGCCGTGAAGGACGGACAAACAAACAGACATACTCACTTTGCCATTTATAATATTAGTATGGATACACAAGAAAATAAATTTTCTTGTGTTTCCACACTTTATCTAAACCTTGATTTGCTAGTGGTAGCAGGCAAAACATCCCGAATTAGTTCACCTCTGTCTAAAAATTGCAGTAACAACAGGACAACAGTAAGGAAAAACAAAACGGTCATCTTTATTGACCAGCGGGTTAAGCAGCGACTTACAAGTCGGGAAGTAGGTAATATACGTTAAGATAAACTATCAATCCTTAAAACCGTAGCGGAGAGGTCGGTAACGGGCGATTGCAGTTCAGATGGGAGCCATTTTGTCAGCGTCAGCTGCCATAAAACTAGAGACTAGCACGTAATGAAGACTGGCTGTTAGGCAGGGCTTGTTTGGTAGTTGCACCTTGCATTTGTTCAGTTTATGCTATCCTGTCCGAAATGGTATTAATGTTTTTACTGTTAGTTATTAGTTAGCTAGCTATAAATCTGGTGGTGGCAGAATAACAGCGTCCGTTGCTGGCAGTCCTTGTGGCCGCTGCGCCTCGAGGCCCTCTGGCACAGACATTAGCTGAGCCACCTACCTTTTCAATTAGTTTGTAATCATGCCTGTGTACTTTTATAATGTACCTGATGTGTTCAAACTTTTGAATAACCGTCTTTATTATTATTTTTATAGTTATCACGAATAAAGGCGCGAATTTTGAACTTAACGGCATTTTCAGAATTTGGGACCCCCAACTATCGTGTTGTTAACAAAAATTAACTCACTGTCAGTCTTGTGATGATAATTAAGCATGAAATTTCAATGAAAATATTGTTTTTGTGTTAATTACGTAAACTTTAAGCGACAGGTACATTCAGAATGAGAAAAAGTAAATTTTTAGACAGATTTTATGTTTCATTGTCTTCACAAAATTGACAGCGAGTTAATTTTTGTTAACAACTGCGTAGCCGAATGCACAAACACTAACGATAATATCTCTTTCGGTAGCTATCTATCTCTATCGCTCTTGTGTATTCACGCGACAGAGCCATACTGCATTTCTGCCGGCGTCTGGCGTCGACGATTGCCATTCGGCTACGCCGGCAGGGTACGTAACCAGGTGCACAAACGCTTACAATAAAATCTCTGATGGAAAGCGAAGACAGAGTCTAAGACAGTGCTCATAGATTCAGTAATAGCCTATTCATATTCACTCTTACTTTAAAGAGACCGAGGTCGCATTTATGGCTTTCGGATGGCAATCGCTCTGCTATTTGAGAGATCTTCAAGCTCGGCTATTTGAGAGATCTCCTGGGTCCTGGTGCCCTAGTACGAGTACATAAGATTTGAACTTTTACAAGCATAAAAGAAAGTTCTAAATTCTACTATGGACGACTTGCTAATATGGAATTAATTATGAAATCTAATTGAGTGACGTCACGGTCAACTGATTTACTTCATATATTTCTATCTGATTTATAAAATATAAATTGGAGTTAAAAATAACTTCTGTCCCTTTTTTTCTTATAAATAATTATCTGGTGCTTTATTTCGTTTATTAAGACGCCACGAGTATTTTTTGACTCAGTTAAACACCGTTGCATACAATACTTTTTCTACGACCATGCACTTACTTTTGAATAGTTTTCTAGAAAAACTTTCGTGAAATTCGCACTGTTTCCTATAAGTATTTTGACTTGTCCTCTGCAATGTTTCTGCACTCACCCTGTCGCTCGCACTCCCCCGCGCCGCCGCCCGTCCCCGGCCGGCGCCCCGCGGCCCGCTATATCCCTTAAAGGCTACCTAACTATGCTGTAAGAGCTATATCGTATGCGTGGGTGCGCGGGGCGCCGGGCGGGGGCGGGCATCTTTTATGTAGGGTTTTAAGAGGGCTTTCGTGTTAAAAATAGTGAAATCGCAACCGAGCGCTCGATCATACCGTGTGTGGTATCAAATTAAAGGGCTTTGCGAGTAGTTTATAAATATACTTATGACTTCCATTTTGTATATTCTTTTAATTTTAACGACTAGTATTAATAACGTTTTGACAGTTGCATTTTTTTTTTATAAGTTGAATCCTTTTTATTATGTAAAAAACCCACCAACCATATTATCTTGTTTTAATCTTAATTTAAGTTTGGTATTATTGTTGTAAAGTTTTCATATTGTAATATTGTCAATTATTTGCATGTCGTGTTTTCGACTGAATACTGATACTTTAAAAACCTGTTATCATCCTGTACCATACGTATTATGGCAAATAAAGAAATTCTATTCTATTCTATTCTATTCTATATATCACATTATAGGACTTTTTCTACTTGGTCTAACAAAATATGAGAAAATGTCCAAAAGTGGTAATAATTGTACCGGTGAAGGCTCGTTTTCAAAAAATTGGCAAAAATCAATAATAGCAATTTATAATCACTAAGGCATAACAGCAATTTAAGTAAACGTTGCAGATTAATTTAGTACAAAACTTACTTCGATGTGATGTAGATTTTCAAAGAAATTGTCACTTAATTTTAGGTAATTTCTGAAAAAAATTGAATTCGCCTTAGGTTAGTTTACTCTTTTTCAAAAACTTAAAATAAAAATCTAGTCTGAAATGATTGTGGTACAGGATATACGAATTATAAATTTACCCGTTTTGATATTCAAAATTGTCCAAATTTTACAAATAAGATCGACTGATTCAGCTCTATACGTGCGTTTTTCTAAACGTGCATTAGAGAAAAATTCATAATTAATTTAGTGAGTTAGTTTTCAAAAATCCAGTCTTATAAAAATCAAGACAATAAGATGCTCTAACTGGAACTTGAATTAAATAAATCTATTGGATAACGGAAAGTGTAGTATTTCACCGACTAAAACTATCAATTTTACATTCTTTTGACGTTTTTTTTGAAAGCAGCCTTAACGATCTATGCACGACACGGTAAATGACGAATAACAACACGGGAGTAGAAAAATAATTTTTTCTACTCCCGTACTGTTATTCGTGAGTTACATACAAGGTCGTGCATAGAACTTTAAAACCCTACGTAAAAGATGTCAGGACAAGTCTATCTAGTCTATACCCTGAAAACATTTAGTAGCAGTAGCACGAAATAGCTGTTAAAGTTCAGTAAATACATTGCTACCAACTTAACAAACCAATTCGCAGAGTCGAGACTCATTCGTTTTCTGCTGCGTTCATTGGCGACGCGTCGAATCGCATTCAAATGTATGAGAACTCGATTCAACTCGGCTCGATTCGTCTTAGTGGCCAGGCTTCAAAGAACCATACCATAGACAGTTTTATTTTCATGTTTGCACTCAAACTGCATATTCAAAATGGTAGGCGGTCCACTAGATAACTAAGATGACTGAAAGTAGGTATTTGTTGAATTTATAATTTTCTTTCAAAATAAGTGCTTGATCGTAGAAAAAGTATTGTATGCAACGGTATTTAACTGAGTCAAAAATGCTCGTGGCGTCTTTATTAACAATTTTCGGCTTCGCCTCAAATTGTTACCCACGCCACTCACCTTTTTTGACCTCTTTTAACCACCAGTTGCATAAAATACTATTAATTTAAGTGTCGACACAGGGAATTTTATTATATTCTCTCTGCCGCTTGGTGCCTTTTTTCTTTACTCAAGCAGTGCTTTTGTGTCTTTATTATTAACCATTCTCTCCCGTCCACATAGTTCGTTACTTACGCAACGCTACACTTCCATAAACTCAAATGCAGTGGTCCCCACTTTGCCAAATCATAATCATTAGTGCCCCGACGCACGACCTACATATCCTGGCCCCGTAGCCGAAACGCCACCGAAACGCTACAGAAATGTTGTCTGGCTCTGTCGCGCCAATATGCAAGAGCGATAGAGATAGATAGCTACGAAAGAGATATTATCGTGAGCGTTTCGTGAGCGTTTGTGCATTCGGCTACGCACATAACGCGTGAAACTGTTCGTTGAGTGCTCTTTACTCCGGCCAACTTTGGTCATACTTATTTAGGAAGTTGTTAGTGTATTTTTTTCCTGAAAGGAAAATGACGAAACGTACTCAGTTTTTTCTGTCGGTTTTTCGACCAAATAATTTTTGGGTCCCATAAAAAAAAAAACTTATTTTTTTTCTGCTGTCAATATACCTTATTTCGAAAAAATGTATTCCACATTTATTGTTCCTTATATAATTGTCTATTGGACAGTATTTTTCAAAAAATGATTTTCTGAAAAGAGTGCGAATGTCCTCTTTTACCTTGAAAGTTTTTTCTAAGAGGTAATGTATTGCGAACTCTGTTAAGTCTAAAGTGTGACAGACAACGTCAATGACAACAATAATGGCGTACATTGAAGCTAATATTTATTTTGTATGAAAAATTAAAAATTTCAAGACTTCATAATTTTTAAAAGTCACTCAACAAATGTTGATCAGTATAACGAGAATAGCCTACAGTTCAATACTTCGCCTTTGTTACAGGCCCCACCCTGTATAACCTATCCGGGAGCGACATGAACGTCCGCATTTCTTACATTTAAATTGAGATCCAATCGCCGAGGAGACAGTATTGAACTAATACGAGAGAGTGAAAAGGTATTGTTTTGTAACAGGTGTATATTTTTAAATGTAAGCTAACGTCCAAGAATGAGATTTAAAAAATGTAATTTCCATAACAATATAATGTAACACGTACTATACACTATATGAAAGCAACACCAGTAGAGGTACTCTTCCTGTGTAAAAAATACAATAATACGTTGTTTAAAATTTTAAAAAGATTCAATGGACTTTTTTGACCGTGTGGTGACGGGTTAAGAATTTCACCACCCCCTTTCTTCCCGTGGGTGTCGTAGAAGGCGACTGTGGGATATGGGTTAAATTGTGGCGTAGGCGAGAGGCTGGCAACCTGTCACTGCAATGTCACAGTTTCGTTTTCTTTCAACCCCTTATTTGCCAAGAGTGGCACTGAAACCTGAGTGGTTTCATGTGCTCTGCCTACCCCTTCATGGGACACGGGCGTGATTGTATGTATGTATGTCAATGGACTTACAATACTCACATATAGCTCTTCACAAGCCTCCTACTAAAAGGCTTCTTAATCAGAAACGCGCTTGTCTGCAAATTTAATATAATATTCGTACTTACTTTATACGGTTACCAATGAAATGACGTCATGAATGTGAAGCGAAGACATGTAATGAGATTCCTGATATTAGGTCTAAGTATAAATGGGTCTATTTTCGCATATGCAAACTATGTATTTATTTGTTTGGATACTGCGACCAAAATACTGAAGCGAACAATAAGGGAAAAAAATCATCTGAAGGCTAGGGAATGTTATTATGGATGCCTATAATTATTAATTGGAATAACCTATTTCTGTTTATTAATAATTCAATACATCTGGATAAAAACATAAAAATAATACGTAACTAAATATAATCTGACATATTAATAGCTAGGTTTGATGTTATAATTATAACTAACAAGATTTAAACGTGAGGAATTAAGCCATAATCTAATAAGTAATAACTAACTCAAACTGTATAAAATAGGAAAATTAAACAAATTTATCTTTCATCCTGGATTTTATTAGGCAGTTCAAACGTACATGAAAACTAAGTTAATACGATTCAAACCCTTGTCAATATTAATCCAGTAAAACATTCGCCCATTAACGGTTTAACGTGGAAGCCAATTTAAACTACGTTTTGATCGCAAATTATATTTGTTTCAATTGTTTGTTTCAAGCAGAAGTCGCGGGTTCGATTCGGTTAGTCATTTTTTTTTGGTGTATGATATCTATTCACATTTTAAATTTTGTTATTTATCAGTAGCATACTCTTTAGCATAACTTGCCTTGTCGCGCGCGAGTCCATACATCAAGCGCGACTTTAAAGTGTGGAATCGCGCGCGACAAGGCAAGTTGTGCGAGAGGGGCAAGTATTGATTCGAGTTTTGAATGATTCACGGTTATTTTCATTAGACTTAATTATATTGACCGGGATATAGACCGTGATTACCTTTTTGATACATAGGGCAGACCAAGCGCACTATTGCCTGCAGAATTAAAGAACACATTGCTGCAGTCAAAAGAACGATACTCGCAAGTCTGCTATTGCTCAACATCTCATTGAGTCGGGTGCAAAATGCGACTCGAGTAGCGTGCGACCAGCAATGACAGTCGCGTGCGACTGGTAGCATACGGGTCGTAGACGCGTCTCGTCGTGTGCGGAGCGACGTTAATTTGTATGCAGGCTACTCACGAGCGACGCGTATCATACGCGTATGAGACGAAAGTCGCTTGAGAGTAGCCTCGTGAGCGGAGGGCCTAAGAAATGCCTACCAAGCTCAAGCAGTATTTATTAAACCACCAACTAAGCCAAGAAAACTTGAGACTTGACACGAGCTGCCTATAGTTATCATTCATTTTTTATCTTTACCACTTGTTTTTCGTTCCTTCTGCAGCATGATTATTTGCCGTTGATGTTATTTAATAATGTTCACCATCCTGTAAACTCGTACATTTGATATTTAGTAATTTAGTTATGGTTTCACACAAAATCACGTTTGTTATTGTCTCGTTTTGTGACAAACCTGTCTTTTAGTTAGTGTAGCCACCGCTAGCGCTAGTTGCAACTAGCAATTGCCGCTTTAATACACCCATAGTATGGTTCGACCAAACGTTAAAACGCGTCGTGCGCGATCTGGTGTCCGACTCTTTTTTTTTTAAATTAATTTACTGTTTTCTGTTTATCTATTCCTATGGAGGGACATTAGTCTTTAACAGAATGACATGATGTCACGATCCTCAGCATTGAGGGAACGACTAAAGAAGAAGAAGATTGGAATCAAGAATAAATGAAACCTACAGATGACAGGTTTTTTTTTAAATTATAAATGGGCTTACTCTTGCCACAGACTAGCCAAAGGCAAAGACGTGGCCTACGATGGAGTGAGCTCGCCCAGAAGATGCCTGTTCACTCTTGATTTGAAGGTACAGATTTGATTTTAATTTAAGTAACTTTATTGTAGTTATTTAATCTGGATATATTATGTATTTCGGTGCTTTGATAAAGCCTAGCTTCACGCCTTCAGAGATGTCTATGATTTTTTCTCTAACTTAGGTACATAAGCTAAACTCAGTTTTAATTGATTTCAAATAGAATTGATACCAGCCGAACAGAGACCAAGGACGCAGTCTGAAACTATACACCGCTGTGATGAATTACCCGCCGGTTCGCGATGACTTGCGAGCTTGTTGTTCGACTTGCTAATGAGTTCTCGATTTTGCAGAGACGGCGAAGACAATTCAAACATACACTTACAAGAACAATATCAGAAAGATTTCATTTAGTTTTCGGGAGTCTCGCTCACGTCTATACAACTACAGACTAGAAAGAGCGATGCACGATATTTGAATGATATCCTTTAGATGTTCTAAAGATGTTAAGTGTTAGAATTGGCCTATGTGCTCCGCGCATTTTCACTCTCATTACTTACTATGTGTTTTGACATTTGCTATCGTGCGCTCAGCTAAATGTTCCCAAAGTTTCCGTGGACTTAAGCTTGGCACCTACAAAGAAGAGCTATTTTATATACTCGCAACAAACAGCGAACTTCGGAGATTCCACGAGAAACGAAAAGGAAATCGTTTTGCTTTTTATTTTCTTCATTTTGTTCTAAGAAACATTCTTTCTAATTAAAGTGAGGTGTACTTTAAGTTGCTTACGAGCCAATTAATAATAGAAAAGGTGTAATATACCCGTATTAGGGATTTAAGAGACACAAGCTTCCAGTTTTGTGCAGTAGTCAAGTTACTTTCTGAAATAAAAATGTTGTTGTTTCATAAATCATAACTTTGTATTTTCCTACTCCTGGGTATAGTTCTTATGTCTAGTTTATAATGTAAATAAGGTTATGAATAAGGTGTTCTATGGTAAGCGCTATCTGTCCTTTAATATGGAATCATTCTAGTTTCAACTATATACGTAAAAAGATGCTATATTATTATAGCCTTAATACCACAGCAATACTACTTTTATACCCCCTATTTATATACTCGATATTACAAGTTCATTTTCTCCTCCTTCAATATTGATGTTCTTTCTGCCCTGTGTTATAAATGGGCTATAAGTAGTCCGTAGATCGATTGTTTTTCCATTCCGTCGTCTGCCGATTACAATAATGAGGGGTCGGAGTCGGCATGTGGATATAAGGGTCACACATTGTCACCCGAGGGAGAAACGGAATCTTTCCGACGATTTTCCTGGTTTCTCCCGTACGCTAGAATATAAATTATAGCATTACCATTAAGTAGCGCGTGCTGAAAATACTTGTCGAATTTCGCAGCTACAAATATAAAGTTTAATCGCTTTGTGTTCTGTATTTCCTCCGAGAGTGGGTTAAACACATAAATATTCAGCAAAGTTCAGAAATGTCTTTTCCTGTTCCGCAGTACGATACCGGCTGTGCGGGTTGCGGTGCATCTATTACTGTATTTACTGAGAATATTTCGGCAAACGATCTCCGCGACCCAATCAGAAACAGATAGCGAGTACCATCAACCTGGGTAAGTATAAGTTATCATATTACTTTATCCGTTATTGATGGACTACTGTATTGCAGCTTTGTTCATTTTGGTAAAATTACTGTTTGTGTAAGAGTTTTTTAACTTGTTAAAGTCGGCTGGTTGAAGAGTGGTACTTAGAGCGGGGAGATTTTTCAACGATGGTTTCGAATTACATTTTTGAATTTGATTTGATTACATTTTTTGTTGGTGTTTTATGTTTTCCTTGTCTTGAAATTCAAGATTGCGCTCGTCGAAGCATTCGCTATGCCATCTATCTATATCTGTGCTGTATCTAAGACGACAGCTACAGTTGTTGATCATGCTTCCTTTGCCGAATAGGATTACGGTTTGTCGACACGCCGCCATTGTCCCGGCTTGGACCTGAACAATCTGTGCGCTACGTGCACTGTTTGATAATTATAAAGCAGAGTGACGTCACGACGCTGTGCTGAGCGCATTTCAACGAAACGGGAAGATGTTTATAGGTTGCGTACTTCAGAAAAAGAAAACATCGGAACCCATAATATATAGGACATTATTACACAGATTAACTGAGTCTAAGTGCGTTTTCACATTATCCGATCCGATATCGGATGTAGGACCGATATCCCATACATTACAGGCGCCATCTTGAATTTTTTCCATTGAAATCCTTCCGACATCCGATATCGGATCGGATAGTGTGAAAACGGACTTACGGTAAGCTCAAGAAGGCCTGAGAAATCTGTGTGCTGCGTGCACTGTTTGCTAAAGCAGAGTGACGTCACGGCGGCGGCGCTGTGTTGAGCGCATTTCAGGAGAAACGTTTTAGGGTTCGGAAGCTTGAAAGAAAATACCGGAACCCTTATGATCACTTTGTTGCAGTCCGTCTGCCCGTCTGTGTCTTTATCTCAGTTATGAGTAAAGGTAGATACTTTTTTATCTCAGTAATAAGTAAGGTATTTTATCTCAGTACCTAGGGAGTAAAGGTTATAAACATAAATAAATGAAATATAAAATAAAATCGATTCTATTACTCTTAGGGTGTGGAATCAACTTGAGTTTACGCGAATAAAAGATAGGGCCGTTTGTGTCTTAAAAAAAAGTAGGTATATATAAACTCCGTAGGTAATCATCATAACATGATTTTATTGTAATTTTATCTAAGTTGGTACTACTTTTAATTGTAAAAGAAGTATTTAGTTTATGTTAAGTTTTAATTTAAATTTATATGTTAAAACACAAACACAAATTTATTGGTTTTTCTCTTTCTATTCTGGAAGAGCGGGGTTTCTGTCACAAGCAAATTTTGCTTAATAGTACATTACTACAGAGGCCGGGACAACCTCCCTCAGACCTATCCGTCTATATGTCTTCGGCCGGCAACCCCATTTCCCGCCGAGGTATGTATAGTGCTTTTCTCAAACATGGTATGAAATAAATAAAGTCTACTGAAAATAGTAACTTTGGGTGGCTGTATCTCCTAAACGGTGCGTCGTAGCGCAAAAATAATCGAATTTTCGTTCCCCTTTAACTCCCCGTATACGCCTATAAAAAAACAAAAAAAAACGAAAAAAAACGAAAAAAATTTTTTTTGTATGAAAACGCACCCAAAATCAAATATTGTCTAGGGCCCGTACCAGTTGCAGTCGGCACGTCTATAAAGCCCCTTATAGTTTTTTTTTAATTGGCTAAATACCTGGATGTTATGTCACAATTATCTGTGTTTGGAAATTAAAAAAAGAAGACTTTGCCGGCCTTGGCCTGCAAGGTTTGTATGAAATTCCATTATCTATCAATCGTCCTAGCCGCACCTGCAACGTCATACTTCGCTGCCAATTATAAGGCACATAACATCAATATTTCATACCATGTTTGAGAAAAAGAAACTCCCAACCTCGTTGTGTAACCCCCTTATATTAACCAAATAAACTTTTTAATTTTCATATATTTATACACTCAAATTTCCGTCGACTTCGAAAAATAATAGTTATCATCTTAATAAGACTAACACGTAAAACTTAAAAACATTAAAAAGTGTCACTACTCTGACATCTGAATCTTCATAAAAAACCTGAATTTTGACGCTTTTAAAAAATCCTTGGAATTTATTTTTGGAATATACCTAAAAATAATAATAGGTATATTTATATAAATTAACATCTAATATCAGTATCTATCCAGAAAGGAGAATTAGGATTAAGTGCTACCTACGTCAATGCTATTAAGATATTCATCTGTAACAGTCAGGAACTTTCCACCCGCTTGCTACTCGGCCATTTGAGCAAGGCTTGTTGGTAAATTCATTAGACATGCTAACTAATACAATTAACAAGGTATGCCATGTACACTGTCTACATCAGAGCATAAAATACTGGAGAACGGACACGCCGCTGGCGGCCGTGTCGCAGTTGTTAGCTTATTGAGCATACAGTTGTCGTTGTGTGCGTGCGTGATGACTCTCTGTTCGTTCGCATGTACACAGACATGGAAAAGCCAATAGGAGGGTCCATCCAATTTCTGTTACCTGTCGTGATTAGCGATGGGCAATTTCTGAAACATTTCACATATTACCTTAACTGTGACATATTTCAACTTTTGAAAATTACATAATTGACAAGAAACGTTTCTGAGAGGAATGTTACCGAATAAATTTCAATTAAATTTCATGTCACTAAACGGGTTATGATTATTAAATTCGTAACTTTATGTCAGTGGCCGCTTGGCTCAGGGGTATCTGTTCCCAGCTGTTATACGAAGGACGGAAGTTCAAGACCGAGTTTAGATTATTTTTTAAAATTTTTTTTTATATATTTTTTTTATTATATTTAGATTTTTGGTTTTTCTAGTGGCATTTCGATAGCCGAATTTTTTGTACAATATTGACAGTAATACACTCTTTTATTTCCTTCTTGTAGAATTCGAAAGCAATTGTAAATAACACCTTTTGGTGTCATTTTACCTTAGATTTTACAGAGTTTCTATGACAACTGTTGTCTGGCCAGTCATTGATTTGTATTTGCAAAAAGGTAATCACGGTCTATATCCCGGTCAATATAAGTCTAATGAAAATAACCGTGAATCATTCAAAACTCTCATTGATTTGTACATTAAAAGTAGGTATATTATGTTATCTTTGTTGTAGTAGAAAACATAATATCCAGAGTACTTAAAGGAATTATGTCAAAGTGGTTGCTTTGAACACTAATACCAACATTGTTTTGATCGTGAAGTATAAAATTACACACAATCATGTAATTTACACTTCAAAACTACAGAATTTTAACAGAAAATTTTCATTTGTAACTTACATGAAATTTAAATGAAACTTTCAGTTTCGTAACTTACAAGTTGCCCATCACTAGTCGTGATAGAGGTATTTCACCGGATGGTGACGCCAATACGCAAGAGCGATAGAGATAGATTAGCTACGAAATTATCGTGAGTGTTTCGTGAGCGTTTGTGCAATTGGATACGCACAAGGCGCTGGAAGTCGGGAGTAAGCAGCAAAATGCTGAGATTAGACCATTTCGTAGCACCTCCTTCTAGTTTATGTCTTCTTATTTGTAACATGTTTCTTTTTTTTGTGTGTGTGTTGACAAGTAAATGCATTCTAGTATATTCTATCTACATGTGTAGGAACAAGAACTTGCGGCAGACATATGCAATAAAAATCGCCCGGCAAGTCCAATCTCCTTCCTTCCTATATCTGTGCAATTTACAGATTGTACATAGGCGGCCTAACACGGTCACAGTCCAACGCTTGGATTACTCGTCTCTGAACTACACGCACGCTTTGTATTTGGTGTGCAGATATAATACGGTTGCAGTCCGTAGGTGTCGGTCCCTGATTGTGAGGATAATACATACAATCACGCCTGTGTCCCATGAAGGGGTAGGCAGAGCACATGAAACTACTCAGGTTTCAGTGCCACTCTTGGCAAATAAGGGGTTGAAAGAAAACGAAATTGTGACATTGCAGTGACAGGTTGCCAGCCTCTCGCCTACGCCACAATTTAACCCATATCCCACAGTCGCCTTCTACGACACCCACGAGAAGAAAGGGGGTGGTGAAATTCTTAACCCGTCACCGCACGGGATAATATAATACAAATACCTACTGTTGATTGTACTGCTAAATAAAATACAATCATCCTCATGGCTCATGGGAACCTGGGGTCCGCTTTGACAACTAATCCCAAGATTTGGCGTGGCGTAGTTTGGGTTTGGCACTATTTTTACGAAAGCGACTGCCATCTGACCTTTCAACCCGAAGGGTAACTAGGCCTTATTGGAATTAGTCCGGTTTCCTCACGATGTCTTCCTTCACCGAAAAGCGACTGGCAAATATCAAATAACATTTCGCATATAAGTTCAGAAAAAATCATTGGTACGAGCCGGGTTCGCACCCGCGACCTCCGGATGGAAAGTCGCATGCTCTTACCGCTAAATAAAATACAATATAGAGAAAAATTACAACACAAGGCAAAAAACAGGCGGTCTTATAGCTGGCGGTTTCGTACAAACTAAATGCTTAGGCACGGATCCGTGCGTGGTAATTTGAATGTTGAATTGTCTAGGTCATTTTATCATTTACCAAAATAGACAGGCCACATACGACGGGTGTTAACGCCATGACTGGCAACACTGTCCAGGACAGGCAACCTCCGGTGACCCCGCTGATCCAATGAGCGGCGGCCAGCGCCTCGACCTGCCTGACCAATAAGAATGAAGACTGAATCGCCGCAGTTTCCTCTTCGCGTCACTATAAAAGCAAGGAACACGGCACCAGCGCCCCTTTTTTTAACCAAACTTATCTTTCTCCCAACGTGTCCTAGACTAGAATCTCATCATCATCATTATCAGCCTATCCTCGTCCACTGCTGGACATAGGCCTCTTCTAATGCACGCCACTGCTCCCGATCTTCAGCTAATCTCATCCAGCCAACACCAGCCAACTTGCGGATGTCGTCACTCCATCTTGTCACAGGGCGTCCTGCACCACGTTTACCGAGTCGCGGTCTCCACTCAAGAACCTTTCGGCTCCACCGACCGTCTGTCCTGCGACTAACGTGACCAGCCCAATGCCACTTCAATTTGCTAATCCGGTGAGCTATGTCGGTAACTTTGGTTCTGTGACGGATCACATCATTTCTGATGTGATCCCTCAGAGATAACCCGAGCATAGCCCTCTCCATAGCTCGTTGAGCGACTTTGAATTGGTGGACCAATCCAGCCGTGAGCCGTGAGTGCCCACGTCTCGGCACCGTAGGTCATTACAGGTAGGACACACTGGTCGAAGACCTTCGACTTGAGACATTGTGGGATGGGTGACTAGAATCTATTGTACTTAAAACCCATTAAAAATGGTAAATATTTTATTTTATTTAATGTTTGGGTCTCGGCTCGAACAAAGGGTTATGGTCCCGATTTTTAATAAATGTAGTTACAAAATGTCAGTAGGTGTTATTTTACTAATCCATGGATACAATATTAGTGCTAATATCTGTAACTAGATTTTAGTTCAATTTATGTAAATATACCAACTATAGAAACCTAACTGCATTCGAACAATGTTAAGTTTAAGTAAAGTTTCACAATCTCCGCCCAGACAGACAGGGGAAGCACTATTTGCTTGCAAGTAAGGATATTATTCAATTGCGCTATTCAGGATGGCAACTGGGTCGTGCTATAATTACGCTCAGTCTACTATCCACGACGAATGACGCTTGATTACATCCTACCATAGAGAAACATAACTAAGGAAAGAGTGGTAACTCCACACACCAGTTTTTTTACCGATCGTCGCTAGATCGTCGAGTAGCGGAATTATCAGTAGCACTACTCGACACTAGATGTCAAGATCGCGTCACAATTTATATAACCAGTAGAAGGAATTGAAAATATTCTTTTCTGCTTTGCCTAAGGGTTGACTGGTAGAGAATGCCTTATGGCATTAAGTTCGCTTATTGTAAGTTGTATTTATTTGTGCAATAAAGATCAAATAAATACATGAAATAGAATACCGATTAATGCAATTGTAAGATGAAAATTATCGATCATTAGACGTTCGTCGCGACATCTATTGACAAGACGAGTAATGATAATTCACGCTATTTGATGTCACTACGAAACAAGTCCAATGGCACAAACGCTCACGAAACGAAACGCTCGTAGATATCTATCTCTATCGCTCTTGCGTATTTGCGCGACAAAGCCAGACTAGACTTAGAGTATTTTGGACGCGTCGTAGACTTAATGTTAAGACCTAGATCTTAACAAGGGTGGACAAATAGGTAGAAAGCGATGCCTGCCTATTTTTCCGACGCTTGATACGCCACCTGGGCGAAACATCTAGAACTAACACAAATCATTAATTAGTTATGGACCAAATAGATGTCGCTAAATTACTAGGAAGTAAAAGTGACATCTACCGAAAAGCATATGTATTTAAATAAGTAATCAATAGCTTAGCCTTAAGTTTAGTTCATAGTTATGCCGAGTGCGGCGCTGTTCAGTAGCTATATAAGAAGTATTGTACATAGGGACACTCTCTTAATTTTCGACAGCCTTACAATAAACATAAGTATTAAAAATCATCCTTGCATTTCTCTTAACGGCCGCCATTTTGTTTCCATCCTGGACATATGGTGACCCCAAGTTTAAAATCGCGATTAATCTCCGTAGTTGAAGGCGAATCTAAAGTAAAAACCACGAGAAGAGCGCCGGCGTACGGCGAGAGACAGTCGCGCGTCCTGATTTAGGCCGGGTAGCGCCGTTAACACGCATTATTCGCGTGGGGCTTCGCCAGCCTGAAGAACTGGAGAGGAGCCGGGAGGCGGCCACCACATTCGGTGAGCAGGCGCAACGCGAAAAGCGTTGACCGAGTCACCAAGGAGGGGCCACGTGCGTGGCACCGCAGCAAGGATCGAATCGACCCAACCAACTACCAAGGAACCACGTGGGTGGTACCACACGAGGCTCCAAGGGCCCAAGCGAGGGCAATCACCAAACCACACCACGCGCACGAGCTTCATTCGAGAAGGCAAGTGAGCTGGCATTTCCTTACCCATTTAAAATTCCAATTTACCAAATACCTAACCTCCCTACCTAAAATTTATTGTAATTTCTAAAAACAATTTAATTTTTCTTTTGACGAAATTTTATTTTATTACAGTCACCTTTTTATGGAAATTCTTATTTTTCCTTCACATTCAAAATTATGTTTACAGAAATTCCAGGTCAAGTAAAATTTCTATATTATTATCATTGAAAAATGTTTGGCAATTTGCTTAATTTACCTTATCTACTGACTTTTATTTTATTATTGTAATAGACATATCTTCATACATACATACAATCACGGGTACGTAAAGGTTTAGGCAGAGTACATGAAGTACTACTACTCAAGTTTCGGTGCCACTCTTGTCAAAAAGGGGTTGAAAGAAAAACTAAATTGTGACATTGAAATTTGACAAGTTTCCAGCCCCTCGCTTACGCCACAATTTTAACCCATATCCCACAATCGACTTCTACCACACCCACGGGAAGAAAGGGGGCGGTGAAATTCTTAACCCGTCACCACACGGGCATCAATAACACTGGACACTGCACAGTAGGGATGTACCGACTAGTCGCCGACTAGTCGGGAAAGCCGACTATCCGGCCACATTTGTAGTCGGCGATTAGTCGGCGACTAGTCGGCAAAAAGGGCCGATTAGTCGGCACTTCATTAGTGATAGAAAAACAGCACAAAATTAAATTACCATCTGAAAATTATGGTTGTATTATGTAACTATTCGTAATTCCTTTTTTTTGTCAAAATAACAAATATCTGTATTTAGCACAGAAATAAATATCCTACCTAGGATTATCAACTTCATAGGCAGGATCACTACCCACTAAGCCAAGCCGGTTGTCAAAAATGGAAAATGTATATAAATATTGTCATGAACCTTTGAACTTGTAAAAAATCATGAAAAGCGCGTTCGAAGGACCAAAAATGACATTCAAAATGTGAATTTAGTCGAAAATTATGTTTTGGCCGACTAGCCGACTAGTCGGCCACCCAATTAAATGAAAATGTAACGTTTTCAATAAAAAGGTAAATTATCTTAAAACAATTTAAATACGAGCAAATTTCGTACATATTGTTTGCGATATAGTACAATTAAAATCAGTTAACGATAGGTTTGGCTGACCCTTCGACATCGGCTCTTATCAAGATCGCATAAATGCGAGCAAGATAGATATAAAACCCAAATCGTTGATTTTAATCGTACCTAATACTGTACCTAATCTAGTTTTATTCAAAACGTCACAAATGTTTGGGTTGGAAACGCGCACGTGACACTCCTTGAGTTGCAGGCGTCCATAAGTGACGGTGACCGCTTTCCATCAAGACCGGCGGTTTGCCACCGACGTAGTATAAAAAAAATATTAAACAATTCTCCAATGTTAGCGAAATATAATTCAGAGCCAACCAACCAACCATTTGTTCTACAATCGGTCGCCGGTTATGTAAAGAAACATCGAAATGTCAATAACAGGGACTATATAACAAATGGCGCCCACTACCCTCGACATAAACGGAGAGATTGACCAATCCCGAGACGTATTTACATAATCACATTCTCATTTGTCTTCAAAAATACGATACACTTCGAACCATACTTTGTACAATTACTTGCCGATATTTCATGACAGTTCTAGTTTGATAATACAGTGTGTAAAGCTTAGGGTTGCAAAAAAACGGTTTTTTTTCTGGCTTGAAAAAACCTTGAAAAAAAAACAGTTTTTTTTCTGGAGTATGTTTTTTTTCTAAAGTACGAAATCTCAAAATTTGCAAAGCAGTTAATACTTTTATACGGTTTTTTAGACTTAATGTCAACTATCAAACGAATTTAATCAAATAACTTTAATTTCTGGTCTTATAAAAGAACATTTACGAAATCTGTAGTTGGTAGTTATCACTATTTACTGTTGGCAACACCACCGCCTCTCCACGCTGCACGCAGCATCGGGGATTCCCCAATAAACGTTTGTATACTGAATGTTAATCGAATTAAAATGTATGTTTTGTTATTGAAACAAGTTATAAGTCACTAGGCTTGTGTCGTTCACGAACTATGAACTGTTAGGAATAAAATCCCATCAATGACCGAAATGAACTGAATCTTTCCGTGGTCTGAGAATCGGTCTTTGCTCATTTAGTTCAGTATAGGTTCGGCGAGCGCGAGCGGTTTGGATCGAGAACGAATGTGTGACTGCGCCGATCGAGACCGAGAGCTACTTAGCAGAGCAACAAAAAAAGTCAAGTTCTCATATTATACTTCGGTTACTTACAACCTTTCGTCCCGGAATGTTACTATCTGTGGACTATTCGTATAATTTTGACACTATTCGGTCCCATTCGTTCTGATCTTTCCGACCGCAGTGGTCGCTGGTCTGGCTGAACTAAATGAGCAAAAGACCTAAAAGAGCGAACTAGTTCATGGGAGCGATTGAACGAGATCGGAGCGCTCCGATCAACGAACGAAACGGCACAAGCCTATAAGTCACGAAAAACCGGTATTGTCAAATTATTTGTTCATCTGAAAAAAAAAAACCATATTTAGAAAAAAAAACCATGGTGCTCGGTTTTTTTTCATGTTTTTTTTTCATAATTCTGAAAAAAAAAAACATTTGGTTTTTTTTCTATTTGCAACCCTAGTAAAGCTAATACGGGCAAATCTCTTAGCGGTGGTCAGTACAGAATAAAAGAAATTTTACATAAAATTGTCCATACAAAATTACAGGCCCACAATGTAATAGGAACACAGTTGCGTTAAACACTCGTTGACAGTTGTCATTTATTGTCATCGCAACCATGTTCACAGTACATTTCTGCTGGGAAAATTTTATAGGGTGATAATTAAGTCCCCTCTATTAATGGTAAAACTAATTAATTTTTACTTTAAGTTAATAATAGAAAAGAAAATAATAATTTATGTTTGGTTTAATATATCGCCCGTATAAGGCTTACGTACTGTATATTTAAATGTCTAAAACAAAACCGAAATATATTATATCCAATCAATCATTTTCGACCATTGTTTACTTTCAATGCAAAAGTGTCAATTCAGCAGCGGCGCGGTATTTCACTAATTCGGGTGAAATGGCTTGTTGTATCCAGTAACCAGTAATAAATTGCAAATAGTTTGAACATTTTGTTTCGGTTTGTATGGCGCGGGGGGAGAAAAGGGGGCAAAGGGGGTGGGCCGCCATATATCGCGAGCTTTCTGTTATGGACCATTACCGACGCATTACTGCGCTTATATGAAAATTACCTACGATACAATTTCAACAAAGGGATGTGAACACACCGACACATGTCTTCGTACGAAATGTGGTGAGGAAAATACCGGGATTTGTGACGAATCCATACAAGATTCAATTCATTTGTTACGGTTCACGAGGGTTCGTGTTTCGAACAAATTACTTAATTTGCAGACCGAAAACATCAGTAGGTAAAACAATTTAGTCGAGAGCCCGTACAAAGTTACAGGCGAAAGGTACAGGATAAGGTGATTCGGGTACATTTTGGATTAGGGTATTTGGTGCGTAGCTAAATATTCTAAATTATGTGAGCACAAAACATGTTCGGTTCAAGTTAGGGCTCTAAATATAGCTACGTTTGAGACTTAGCAAATTGCTACATGAACGTATGGATATTAATGAACTAAGTTTGTGAAAATAATTAGAATACTAATGATATTTCTTATATTCAGTAAGTATAGAGATTTTCCATATATTTTCTCGAAAACGTTCGTATTTTTCGTGCTAGTTCAGTCAACGTTAGTACTTCTTCTACTGAGACCGACTGAAATAGCACACGTCGCGAGTTTCCGTGAAAATACGAAAGAAAAACGTTTCGCACTATATCTGTACGTCACTGCCAAGACTATTGTTCAACAGAGTTAGACAAAATATGTGGTGCTAACGTGAGTCACGAAACAAAATTCTGCGATTGTTGTTCAAGTTATTGTTTCACTTTGCGCGCAGCACTCGAGGCGACTCGTTTAATTAATACTAAATTTGTACAATCCTTTCCAGTGCTTAATTGCAGACAACAATGAACTAATTTGTTCACTAGACGGAAAAGTAACTTTACTACCTTTCGCTGCAGATATTTGTAAAGTTTTATTCGTCATTTTTCTGCGCACGAAGTAGAAAACAAGGCAATCACAACTTTGTGACGGGCGGGAAACTTGGAGCGGGTCTGTAGCAAATTGACTACATTGTGTTACGACGGAGAGGAATTCGTGTCATTGCAAAGTGGAAATACTCGCTGTTGACGGAGACGCTCGCATTACCATACGATTACGGCGTGAATAAGACGGACGAATGACAGTGGAAAAAGTTTCTCGAGCCAATCACTAGTTAAATATAAATACAATACAATACAAATACTCTTTATTGCACACCTCAATACACGAAACAACATAGCAAGTATAAACAACAACTTAAGAGGTAAAACAAGAGGCGGTCTTATCGCTAAAGAGCGATCTCTTCCAGACAACCTAGGTAGACAGTGGAGAATACATACAAAATAATAAATACATTTTAGTATATAGACATTCTTACACAGATTGTCGCACATTGAGTCGCACGGTAAGCTCAA
Source organism: Leguminivora glycinivorella (assembly GCF_023078275.1). Lineage (NCBI taxonomy): Eukaryota > Metazoa > Arthropoda > Insecta > Lepidoptera > Tortricidae > Leguminivora > Leguminivora glycinivorella. The sequence goes on from NC_062975.1 coordinate 1,321,707, forward strand.
GAAGGCTTGTATAGTGGGTACTCAGACAATACTAGACTTATACTCGTATATCTACATAGAAAACATTCGTGACATACATACATACATAATCACGCCTGTATCCCGTAAAAGGGGTAGGCAGAGCACATGAACTACTAAATTTCAGTGCCACTCTTGGCAAAAAGGGGTTAAAAGTAATCCAAATTGTGACATTCATGACTCGGGAACAAAACAAATATATGTGCAGTTCACACAAATTAATACCTTTACTGGGATTCGAACCCAGGAACTCGGCTTGACTAGCAGGCTCACTACACGCTACGCCAGACTGGTCATCAAAAGTTACATTGAGCAAAGGTCTCTTCTTCTTCTTCTTGCCCATTATCCCAGTTTATCTGGGGTCGGGCCTCCTTGTGCATCGGCGCCAGGATATTCTATCCTGGGTTGTCGTTGTTGTAAGTTTCTGACCACGTTGACCACCACGTCAACGTTACATTGAGCAAAGGTGACTCGAAATTGTATATTTCGCTTTTTCATTTCAATTTAATTTGGAATTGAAACGAGCTAATATGATGAAGTATTCAATAAGTCTGAATTATACTTGTATAGCGTTTGAATATGAAATAAAAATGGCAAATTCATATTAGCCAAGAGAATCTTGATTCAGCGCAAAACACAAAGTTGGAGTACGTTTCTACGAAGGACAGAGAGCTTGTTTGAGTCATCTAAGTGCCAGGTATTATGTAATACCTTAACAATTCAGCCAAAAGACGCCTATTTGTATTGCTACAATTTTATGCTAATATTTTAATCATAATCTATGTACGTAAGTATGTATGTATTCAGTCTCTACGTATAATTTTGGTTGTAAACTATCTACATTTTTTTTGCTGTATATCTAGGTAAGTATATAGGTAGCAGTAGCGACTGGTCCATACAAACCGATTCCCACCGGCTTGCCTAAAATTGATTATTAGTAAAGTAACTAATGTTACGGTAGGTTTCTTTTTGATCAGTGTTGCCTAGCAGAAATTTTCACCAGCCGCCACTGGTAGGTAGTAGGTAAGATAGTACTCATAAAATATCCCGTTTATGAGACTTAAGACTTAAGTAAAATGCAGGAATGTTCAGGTAGTAACCCACAGATGTCATATATACCATAGATCAAGCAAACGTATCTACTTAGCGTGTCAAATGAATTCAGTGAAATCCACTGAGTTGTCCGTCTTTACTCGCAGCTTGCAGCTTTCGGGCGTCAATTTTTGTAAGTTGAAGTCAACCAAAACATAAAAAATGTCTCGTTACGTGATATTCAATTGCAACAACACAAAAATTGTGAACAATCAAGAGCCTGAGACACATTTAAAATTACAGGCAAGAATCAACTTCAGTACAAAATTTGACACGCTCGGCCCCTATACAAATATATGAATTTGTTTCTTCTATCTAAATTAAGTTCTCTGTAGTAACCTCTCATCGCTTTGTACTTTTGCTTTAAAAAAAAAAAAAAAAATCTGACTAATATTTTTTTGTAACAAATTAAGAAATATATCAATGAATCCAACACGGCTTTATTACTAGGAATAAAAAAAATTCAAGTCACGTACAGTACGATTTGTACTTTAATCAAAATAATACGAAAGCTGCAAATCGTATCAGTTTTTCATTTAAGAACTATTAATTTCAAATACACTTTTGTACCTGACGTGGATAATAAATGTTCAAGCCAATTTAGATTTACACTGGTATCAACAGAATAATAATATCTGTATGTGCGAAATAACCTGTGTAAGTTCAAAGCGAGGGTTAGAAATGATTTGTGAGTGTGCACGGGACCCACGGGTCCCACTTTGTCGATTGCTATAAAGCCGCTTTGTCAGTTTATTCATATAAAGATACAAGTAAATCTCGCATTAATGGTAACCACAAAGTGGGACGTTTTACTAAACACACTCACATTTAATGATAGCATCAAATCATTTCTAACCCTCGCAGTGCTGACACAGTCGCCTGACTGCATCCATAAATTCCTTAGCTGAGATGTAATTGGCGGAATGGCTCTTTGATTAAGTTCTGCAAGACGTAAGGTCAACGACATCCGCAGAGCCAGGGTTAAGCCGTGATATATATGGCCGTCTTTAACTTGAGGGTTTCGGCCTTCGGACGAGCCATAGAGAATAGGTTAGGGTAGAATGTTCACTCCGTGTATGTGTTTTATTAGCGGTAACTATTACTTTTTTTTAACCCCCGACGAAAAAACGACGGGGTGTTATAAGTTTGACGTGTCTGTCTGTCTGTCTGTCTGTCCGTCTGTCCGTCTGTCTGTCTGTTTGTCTGTCTGTGTGTGTGTGTCTGTCTGTGGCATCGTAGCTACTGAATGGATGAACCGATTTCGATTTAGTTTTTTTTATTTGAAAGCTGTGTTAGTCGGGAGTGTTCTTAGCTATGTTTCATGAAAATCGGTCCACAAGGTCGCGGTCGGGGGTTTTTTCAAAATTTTAATTTTGAGGTTAGGTTATTGTAGTTTTTAACCCCCGACGCGAAAACGACGGGGTGTTATAAGTTTGTCTGTCTGTCTGTGTGTGTCTGTCTGTGGCATCGTAGCTCCCGAATAGATGAACCGATTTGGATTTAGTTCTTTTTGTCTGAAAGCTGAGTTAGTCGGGAGTGTTCTTAGCCATGTTTCAGGAAAATCAGTCTACTATGTCGCGGTCGGGGGGTTTTTCAAAATTTTAATTTTGTGGTTAGGTTATACATGTGAAGTGTGTCTCTCGGTAGGTACATATGGTGTTTTTTCCCGCACTATTGCGCCAAGTAGTACAATTTCTTGACATGTCGAAACTTTGTCTTCTCCCTTCGTTCGTGTTTATTTATCGCCACTCGTTTCAAATTTCCTCTTTCCCGCACTTACCCTATATCGTAATGAACTATTTCAGTACATCATTTGGTGTTTTTTTTTCGCACTAATTCGCAAAGCATTACATAAGGAATGTGTCAGGTCGAAATTTCAAAGGGGTTACTGAAAAACGTCGTACGATACACGTGCGTAGGAACTCGCGTAGATTTAAAACACTCCTTTCGGTCCTATTAATTTATCGCTACTTGTTTCTAATTATCTCTTTTCGCACTTGTATTGTAATGTACTATTTCGTAGTTTAGGTACATCTAGAGTCAAGTAGCGGATTTATCAGTGTCGCTACTTGACACTAGATGTCATGAGTGGCGCGACTGATAGAAAGTGTATAGCTATTCATAATGTATGTAGGTACTAAATGTGTATTGAGTACTCTGCTAACTTATTTCTCTATGGCCGAAGTACCGTGATACCCATCGATAAACTAAAGTGTCCCTATCCCATCTAATTGAATAACTATGTTTGGGATCGCCGTGTTTGTGATGTTAAACATTCAGAACTGTTCGAATCGAAGTGATTGCTTTTTGGGGGTTTCGAGTGTAATCAGGTAAGTAGGTACTTGTCTATATTTTGAGAATTGTGTAATATAATTAGCAGATTTGCTACATTACCTAAGTAATGTATTCATTTTACCTACACTTTTTTATTTTAATGGTTATCTGTAATTAATTAGGTTCAAAACTTCCTACAAGTTAAATTACAATCAGTTTTCCAGCCTGACTATTAGTTGCAATTTCAACAAACAATTATGGATAAAGTTTGTATTGTACCTAATTTTGACAAAAAACTCATTTACGATACAGTATTAAGAATGTTTGAATTAATATGTAAATTGACGTGATTCCTTATTTTAAACTTGACGTCATATAAATATGTAGGTTAGTACTAGGTACCAAAGTATAAAAAACCGGCCAAGAGCGTGTCGGGCCACGCTCAGTGTAGGGTTCCGTAGTTTTTCGTATTTTTCTCAAAAACTACTGAACCTATCAAGTTCAAAACAATTTTCCTAGAAAGTCTTTACAAAGTTCTACTTTGGTGAATTTTTTCATATTTTTTAAACATATGGTTCAAAAGTTAGAGGGGGGGGACGCACTTTTTTTTCCTTTAAGAGCGATTATTTCCGAAACTATTAATATTATCAAAAAATGATTTTAGTAAACCCTTATTCATTTTTAAATACCTATCCAACAATATATCACACGTTGGGGTTGGAATGAAAAAAAATATCAGCCCCCACTTTGCATGTAGGGGGGGTACCCTAATAAAACATTTTTTCCCATTTTTTATTTTTGCACTTTGTTGGCGTGATTGATGTACATATTGGTACCAAATTTCAGCTTTCTAGTGCTTACGGTTACTGAGATTATCCGCGGACGGACGGACGGACGGACGGACGGACGGACGGACGGACGGACGGACGGACGGACGGACGGACGGACGGACGGACAGACAGACATGGCGAAACTATAAGGGTTCCTAGTTGACTACGGAACCCTAAAAAGCTTGTATTAATATCGAAATACATAGCTTTCTCAAATTTATACTTTATTTAACAATATTGACGAATTTTGTCCACTTTCACTGCTATAAGCCTTGTATGAGGTTAGCATTTATTTACGTTTGAAATTGGTTGGACATTTTAGAAAAAGGTCGAAATGAACATGCAACGAGGGTAATTGAGGCTGGCAGGGATTTATCAATTTGGGGCTCATCTGCAACCCGACCTCAGGGTAGGTACGTAGCAAACACAAACGCTTAGATAATATCGTTATCGTAGCTAGCTATCTCTATCGCTTTCCGTATGGGCGTGACAGAGCCAGACTGCGTTTCAATCGGCGTCTATCATCAACGTTTGTAATTTCAGCTAAGCCGTCAGGGCTTCTCGATTCGGATTAAAATCTGTATTATTAGTAGTCGACCTTTATACTTATACACTTATTTAGGCAATGACACTCGTTGAAAGGTCTAGGTTTATGTGATGTGATGCTCTCCAGCAACCCCATTTTGCGTTTTGGGTTTTTTTTATTATACGAGGATTTAGTACACATAGGTGCTGAATTTGTAGTTAGGTACATAAAATAATTTGTACCCCTTTAGTTTAGCAGTAAAAGCCAAATGAAGTTGGGGTTGCTGGAGATGATCTTCCCAGAAACCCCTACTCAATTTCCATATAGGATCCAACTTTTCCAATAAATAAAAGACTAGATTATGTAGAACACATACTTCTGCTAACTTATTTCTGCTAAATTACTTATTAATTACTTCTGCTAAATTATTATTAGTTATTTTAATGGAAGTAAATTCTGTCTAACTTCATACAATCGCAGTCGTCAAAAAACGTGTAAAAATAGCAAACGCCGGACATTGTTTTAAATTGGTTTCACCGCGGTACCAACGGCCAAAGTAATAATAATAGATATGTGAAAATAATGCTTATGAAACATACTAAATCGCTTTTATAGTATACATTTCATACTCGTCATTTTTGCAAAAAAAAACAGCCTCAATGGAATCCTACCACAAGGTACCTATATTACGCCTCAGGTTAGCGGTGTTCTTATAGATACGCTCTTATCATGGGGGTTTGAAGGTCGTATCTGTGAGGTTACCTGGTGCCGTAGCCGAATGTCATTTCTGCGACGCGAAACGAAAACGAAACGCCGCGAAAGGTAGTCTGGCTCTGTCGCGCCAATACGCAAGAGCGATAGAGATAGATATCTACGAGCGTTTCGTATCGTGAGCGTTTCGTGAGCGTTTGTGCCATTCGGCTAAGCACACTGGTGCCGTAGCTGAATGGCATTTCTGCGACGCGAAACGAAACGCCGCGAAAGGCAGTCTGGGTGGCTAGCCGAATGGCACAATCGCTCACGAAACGCTCACGAAACGAAGCGCTAGTAGATATCTGCGTAGCCGAATGGCACAAACGCTCACGAAACGAAACGCTAGTAGATATCTATCTCTATAGCTCTTGCGTATTGTTGTGATAGAGCTAGGCTACCTTTCGCGGTGTTTCGTTTTCGTTTCGCGTCGCAGAAATGACATTCGGCTACGGAGCCTGTTTTGTTTAACATTCTTCGTTAAATTTTGATCCGTAAAGATAACTATTATTTTGGCCTAGTGAAGAAATTAGGTGCTTAAAATAATTAGACTGTTGGTAGTAAAGGGTGTAATTGTTATCATTTCACGGGCGTGTAGTAGAGGAGATATAGCCTTGGGGGTCATAATAATTACCACAGAACCGAAGTTTAGTTTTTTTAGTTCTTTGTATGTGTCTTTTTGACATACTAAAAATATAGTAAAATATATTTATGCAAAATGCGTTTTTTCGACCGCCAAAAGTTGTATGAAAAATTACTGTGGAAAAAAAATCCTAAAATTTAAAAATCGTCTCTGGTATCAACTTATGGGGAATTAGGCGGCAATTTTTTTATAGCGTTGATGTTTAGCAAAAATATAAATATTTTTCACTATTTTGGTAAAATAAAAAATGATAAAAATCATAAATTTGATGAAAGGAAGTAATTAAAACATAAATTTCAGCAATGTAATTTTTTTCATATGTCCCACACCATGGTAAATACGGGTACGATCCGCCTGGTGATTAGCAGTTACGGTAGCCTATGATGACGCCTGCCAATCTAGAGCCTCCACATGCGCGTTGCTGGCCCTTTAGAGTACCTTTCCACTAGAGATGCGCAACGTGATAGTGTTTGATATCCACCAATCATGTTCACTGTTCACAAAGCGTAGCGCAAGTAGGAACGGGTTCGACTAAGCTGATTGTGGATATCAGAAGCATCCATAACACATCTCTGGTGGAAAGGCACCCTAACAGTCCTCAGCTAGCTCGCAGGATAACGCGCGTCCGCGGGAGAAAAATCCTCCTATTGGGTAACCGTATTTACCATGAACTTGTATTTTGGTGGGGTTCAATATAAGTATATAAATTGTCGCATCCCATAAAAAAACTGTCGATAAAGCATTATATCGAACACGAGAGAAAACCAAAACCTTATAATCATCGGTTTTTCTAGTCATAAATCTGCGCATCCACACACCCTGGACCCGTATATGGTCGCACACTGCGGCTTCTTCTTCTTCAACCTAGCGTTTTCCCGGCCTAGCGCCAGGGTCCGCTTTCCTACTCAGTCTTCTCCACTTTGCCCGGTCTTCAGTATACTTAGACGTGAGATTGTTCTCTTGTATGTCCGCTCCCACGACGTCCAGCCAGCGCTTCTTTGGGCTACCGGGGCCGCGTGACTTAGAGCCTTGGACAGCGAGATTAAGGCATCTGTTTTCGATGTAGGCTTAGGAGGATTTTTCTCCCGCGGACGCGCGTTATCCTGCGAGCTAGCTGAGGACTGTTAAGGGTGCCTTTCCACCAGAGATGTGTTATGGATGCTTCTGATATCCACAATCAGCTTAGTCGAACCCGTTCCTACTAGCGCTACGCTTTGTGAACAGTGAACATGATTGGTGGATATCAAACACTATCACGTTGCGCATCTCTAGTCGAAAGGTACCCTAAACCCTAAAAGAGCCAGCAACGCGCATGTGGAGGCTCTAGATTGGCAGGCGTCATAGGCTACCGTAACTGTTAATCACCAGGCGGATCGTACCCGTATTTGCCATGGTGTGGGACATATGAAAAAAATTACATTGCTGAAATTTATGTTTTAATTACTTCCTTTCATCTAATTTATGATTTTCATCATTTTTTATTTTACCAAAATAGTGAAAAATATTTATATTTTTGCTAAACATCAACGCTATAAAAAAATTTGCCGCCTAATTCCCCATAAGTTGATACCAGAGACGATTTTTAAATTTTAGGATTTTTTTTCCATAGTAATTTTTCATACAACTTTTGGCGGTCGAAAAAACGCATTTTGCATAAATATATTTTACTATATTTTTAGTATGTCAAAAAGACACACACAAAGAACTAAAAAAACCAAACTTCGGTTCTGTGGGAATTATTATGACCCCCCTCATACAAATTCTCATTCCACTCCTCTACTAGTGCTGGGCAGGTCTCACGAGGCTCACTAAGGCCTTAACGAGTATGGCCGAAGTGCCTTCATAAAGATTTGGGAACTATTATTATAGGAAACGTTGAGAGGAGTTAAAATTAAGTAGTGGTGTTATGAAGGTTGCATGAAAGAGATCTTTGTAGCGATAAGCCTTTTGTTAGCTAGTTATACTTTTCCTCTAAACTTTCACTGTTACTAACTACTTATGGACAGGTTATTTTTTCACTCTCAGAGTTTACTTATTACTACGGAAATTTCCTGTAATAAGAACATCAAGTTAAAATATAAGTTGTTGGTTGTACTCCTGTGGGCTATTTCACTACGACATTGACACTTGACACTGACAATTCTGTGTCTATTTCTGGGTTGATAAGTAAAGCCTCCGCCACACGGGCGCGTTTCGAGAGCGTCGGCGTCGCGTCAGCGGAGCGACACGCCGGCGTGACGCCCGCAGGCGGCCGGCGTGTCGCCCGCCGGACGCTGGCGGAAAGCGCGCGATGCGCGCGCAATCCGCTCATGATCTGAGCGATAGGGATAGCGATAGGGATAGCGATAGCGATAGCGATAGCGATAGCGACAGCGACAGCGACAGCGACAGCGATCGCGATTGCGATTCGCAATCGCTATCGCTATCGCTATCGCTATCGCTATCGCTATCGCTATCGTTATCGCTATCGCTATCGCAATCGCTATCGCTATCGCAATCGCTATCGCTATCGCTATCGCAATCGCAATCGCAGTCGAATTATATGTAGAGTCGAATTATATGTAGAGTCGAATTATATGTAGAGTCGAATTATATGTAGAGTCGAATTATATGTAGAGTCGAATTATATGTAGAGTCGAATTATATGTAGAGTCGAATTATATGTAGAGTCGAATTATATGTAGAGCCGAATTTATGTAGAGCCGAATTTATGTAGAGCCGAATTTATGTAGAGCCGAATTTTATGTAGAGTCGAATTTTATGTGGAGTTACTCGTGAGTAGAGAGATATGCCCTTGTTCAAGTGCTAGAGACACTATTCTAAGACAGTCTGTCATAAGTTTCAGATGGAAGACGACCCAGAGGTGCCGCTATCGCTATCGCTATCGGTATCGCTATCGCTATCGCTATCGCTATCGCTATCGCTATCCCTATCCCTATCGCTATCCCTATCTCTCTTTTTCAACCCCTTCATCCCTTTTTTTCGAAATAAAAATTAGCCTATGTTCTGTCTCAGGGTCTAAAGATTGTCTGTTCCAAATTTCATCAAAATCGGTTGCGTGGTTTAAGCGGGAAAGTGTAACAGACAGACAGACAGACAGACAGAGTTACTTTCGCATTTATCTTTCTACGTTCGAATTCATGATGCCGCAAATCCGTCCGATCGCAACGCGCGCTGTGTTATGTGTGACTGCACAAGCGTTCCGAGGGCGGACCGCTCGCGATGCGCCGGCGCGACGCCGGCGGAGCGCTCTGCCAACGCGCAGAAACGGCGCGCGTTCAGCTCGCGTGCCGCTAAGCTGACGCAACGCTCTCGAAACGCGCCCGTGTGGCGGAGGCTTAACATTGTTACTCAGCGACAATATTTCCGTGTTGAACAGGCAATGAACGGCGAAATGTCTCTGTCGTTGTCACTATTGTGAATAAGGCACTCTGATACTAACCATCCTGACTTATACTTACAAGATACAATTTGACGATCTTATTGTGAAATAATTATTATTAAAACTGATATATTTTTATTAATTCAATGTAGTTTTAAAACAATATTGTTCAAAGCACCAATACAGTGTTCTGATATTTAAAATAAGATGGTAAGTAATTGCACATTATTGACTATTTAAAATTGCTTATTGTAATCCTATTTGAATAAAGAATATTTTGAATTTGAATTTGAATTTTGTCAAGAAACAGTTATGTTGTTCATAATCATAATGCTACCTTTAAGTTTGTTATTTTGCGGTGTGATCATGGAAAAGCGTTTCATTATTAATCCATCACTAAATCCTTTTTGGCTGGTACCCTGTTTACGAAGCAACAAGTCAGGTAAGGGCTTGCCTATTTATTTATTCATGAGCAGACGGTTTATAGATGTTATATACGAGTATGTACGTATGCGGATGTTCTACACGTTTATCTATTGTATTATGGTTACGCGTAATACCAAACACACAAACTTTGAGTAGGCTTAGCATCGCACGACGTATATTGGTGCTAAATTTTCTATTAATATGAATTCGTTACCTACACAAATAAATTACCTTACCGCGATTCGAACCCAAGACTATATACTTAGCAGGCAAGATCACTACGAGTACCAACTACACCAAACCGGTAGTCGAAGTATTTATAAGATTATTTGATTTCTGCGCTATTTAAAGCCTCTCCAGAAATATATATGTATGCCTACCCGCTATGCTGCGGAATTTCTAGAAAACAATTTTTTTCATGGTATATTATTGAAGTGTCACCATCACCACATACATGAGATGAACAGCGCCCTTGACAATGTTCATAAGTATACGCCTGTGACCTTGACACTTGACATTGACAATTAAACGAGACGACTAAAAATAATTTTTAGTCCGTCAGTTAAATCATCAAAAAATTTTAGACTTTTTGTTTCTTTTTCTCGTAAACGAAAAATGACGACGGTGCAGTGCGTTGAAGTTTTGCGTGACGTCACGCCTAGGTACAATTTTTACCTAACAGTGACGTCACAAGCCCCCACTCCGGAACTTTGATGCCTTGTATCTTTGTATTTTTTCAGTCTTTTTAAGAGCGTTATAACATTTCGGCGTCGGGCGAAATTAGGTATTTTACCCGCCGCGCGAGCCCAATATGCCGACCCTTTCTAGTACGTCTTTCCACTCGCTCGCACTACAATAATGGACAAAACAATCTTGATCCTTCCTATGGAATTTTGATAACAACCACAATCTACTATCTCGATATAAACTTTTGATTTCTAATAAACATTATTTTGTACGAAAATACTAGAATATAGCTCAAAATAATATTAATTATGTTAAAATTTATTTAAAAATTTTAAGTAATAATTATAAACTGTGATCATTATTTAAGTAGATCCCATCCCAAATATAATTTGCTTTTGTTATATGATAAGTATTAGAGTAAAGTATATATTAATATGATGATAAAATAAGTCAAATACAATTCTAATTACTTCAAGGTGGTACTCAGGGTTTGATGATGGAGCCAGATGGTGGTCACCTGGACCAATGAACCATGCAACTAAACCACTTCGTGTTTAGGCTCGTTGGGTTCGTCTCAACAAGACCTTTGACAAGAGGTGGTACTCAGGGTCTGATGATGGAGCCAGATGGTGGTCACCAGTACCAATGAACCATATGACTAAACCGCTTCGTGTTTAGGCTCAATGGGATCGTCTCAATAAGACCTTTGACAAGAGGCAAGTGGTGGTACTCAGGGTCTGATGATGGAGCCAGATGGTGGTCACCAGTCTGCCGTGTCATACCTATGTCTTGTAACTTGAGTTACATGATATACGCGTAACAAGTTTAATTCGTGTTTTTATGAAAGTCTTTACCTACCAAGTGAAAAAAAAATCATAAATCTCTTACCAATTCCTCATACGAGCTTGTCACTAAACTCGTGTAACTCCGTTTTTGCCCTAGTGAGCTGTGGCTATCTCCCGTAACTAACAGTTACAATAGATAGCCACGACACGCCTTTTACGCATCGAGGAATTTGGAACTCAGTTACAGTACTTAGGCACGACAGACTTAGTCTTATATTATAGGCAGTCATAGAAGACTTTGCCTTATATTATAGGCAGACATAGAAGTTTTTGTGGCAAAATAAAGTGATTGAAAAAATTAAATATTGACAAATATATTATCGATATGATAAGAAGCTAGCTACCGTAAACGGCACGCGGTTTTAGTCTCAGTGTAGTTAATAACCTAACCACAAAATTAAAATTTTGAAAAAAACCCCGACCGCGACCTAGTGGACCGATTTTCATGAAACATGGCTAAGAACACTCCCGACTAACTCAGCTTTCAGATAAAAAAAAAACTAAATCAAAATCGGTTCATCCGTTCGAGCGCTACGATACCACAGACAGACACACACACAGACAAACAGACAGACAGACAGACATACATTCGTTTTTGCGTCGGGGGTTAAAAAGCAACTATCATGATAGTAATAAGGTTCAAATCCATAAAAAGTCATTTCGGAGATAACACGTTTTGTCATCATCTTCGAAAAAAGTTACCTGCATACTGCGAACTGTTCCATAAATTTGAACCTTATTGCTATACGGTAGTTGTTTTTTAACTACACTGAGACTTTAGCGCGTGCCGTTTAAAAGGGACTCAGCCACGTGAATAATAGAAACAAAGGCTTTTGTTTAACAGATAACGCAACAGCTTACGAGTCATGCTCCTTTCTTTATTATCTATCCATCCCATTGTATTGTTGAATGTGGGTTACTAGGCCAGTAGTAATAAGGAGGTCACTGACCTATATTTCGCTAAACAATAGTACGGATAGATAACAAAAGATTTGGGTCAACCTGCTAACAAAAAAGGTGCATTGTTTATCTACAATTTAGGTCAGTAGTACAATCCTTTGTTAAGTTTATGCCGTAATTTATAAGAACGTAATAAATATAAATTTAACATCATATTAAGGCTAGATCTAGATGTGGTCTAGATTACATACCTATATAGTTATCTGATCAAACAAAATACTATATACAACGTGCTTTTATTGAATTCCGACAACTTTAAGGGAAGGTTTGTTTATTAGGTCAAATACATTTTTTAAGAAACTGCTGTGTTAACTCTTATTCACAAAAAATACTTAAATTACTGAACACGGGTGGTTCAACATTTACCACTTTCTAATGTTATTTGTTTTGACATGTGCCGCCAGACAATTAACACGAATTAATTAATTTATTATGTATGAAAACGAAAAAGAATTTATTTTTTATATTATACTGCGTGTTTTCTGTTAATGGGCCTAACTATGTGTTGAATTTAACGGGAAACGAAAAAAACACGATGTATAATTATTAATTGATTGAATTACAACATTACCACAACAAAAAACTTGTATCTAAGCCAACTGAGAAAAATATTTTAGTTAACGTGTCGTGCCCAACTACTGTAACTTGAGTTACAAGACGTCGCAAAACAGACTTTGTATGGGGAGCCTGTCGTGCCTAACTACTATATAGCCTATAATTTTAAATATATCCAAAAAATATGTTTTTTTTGTGCATCTACATCAGCATTACACTTACTACAATGTAACTGTGTAGTTTTTTCTTTATATTTCCACACCAGTATTGAATGCAGATCGAATTACCAAAAAAAACTTTAAACTGATTTTACTCAAAACTATGTTTTTCGAGTTACATGAGATAGGCGTGACACGGCAGCAGTACCGATGAACCATGGAACTAAACCACTTCGTGTGTAGGCTCATTGGAATCGTCTCAACAAGACCTTTGACAAGAGGTGGTACTCAGGGTCTGATGATGGAGAGAGATGGTGGTCACCAAAAAATCAACTCGATTATGTAAATAACATAAAAAACACAAAGTGGTTCAGTTACATGGGTTCATTGGTACCGGTGACAACCATCTGGCTCCATCATCAGACCCTCAGTACCACCTCTTGTCAAAGGTCTTATTGAGACGATCCCAATGAGCCTAAACACGATGTGGTTTAGTCATATGGTTCATTGGTACTGGTGACCACCATCTGGGTCCATCATCAGACCCTGAGTACCACCTCTTGTCGAAGGTCTTGTTAAGACGATTCCAATGAGCCTACATACGAAGTGGTTTAGTTCCACGGTTCATTGGTACTGGTGACCACCATCTGGCTTCATCATCAGATCCCGAGTACCATCTTGATGTATCTTATCATCTTGACCGTATTGTAATTTTCACATATTTATCATCATAACGTTGTAATACTTTAACATTCAAACATAACAAAATATTACAAAAGCAAATATTTACGGATCTAGGATCAATTTCGTTGGTCGCTGTTTACACACACACAATGCGAGGATAGCCCGTGTATAAACAAGGCGTCCGACCCACACAACGATAAATATTCTCGACGTTCGCGATGAAAACTCGGAGAGCGAAGCGACATACGTCTCACCTCTACGAGCTCCGGAGCGGCACTGAAATCGCAGGCGTCCGTCGCCGGTAAAATAGCGACAGGAAGGCTAGTTTTCAAAAAATTGGCAAAAAATCATTATAAAATATTATAACGACAAATAGATAATTTAAGAAGATTGTGCAGATTATTTATATACTAAAATAACTTCGATAACATGTAGATTTTCGGAGAAATGATCACTTGTTTCGATGTATTTTCAAGACAAAATTGGGTTCGTTTTACTGTCAATTTCTCAATTTCAAAGGATTAAATGATAAATATTGTTTAATGGGCCTAAAGTACAAGATATTAGGAACTTAAATTTACCGCATTTATGAGAGTGAGCTTATCAAATTGTACATAATAAGAGCTCCGAAATCAGTGCTTCACGCGATTTTTCCTAAACGAGCATCAGAAAAAAAATCATTTCCAATTGAATAAGCTTTTTCTTACATATGTTTTTTAATTAACCGACAGTTAATAAGATGTTCTAACTGAAAAAAGTACTTTTACTGTCTTTTAGTATGGGTAAAGTGTACAATTTTATCGTTGAATATTGCGCATTTCACAATTATATATCGCCATTTTTTGTCATAGCGCTCTTAACCCCCGACGCAAAAACGACGGGGTGTTATAAGTTTGACGTGTCTGTCTGTCTGTCTGTCCGTCTGTCTGTCTGTCTGTCTGGCTGTCTGTTTGTCTGTCTATCTGTGTGTGTGTCTGTCTGTGGCATCGTAGCTCCCGAACGGATGAACCGATTTAGATTTAGTTTTTTTTGTCTAAAAGCTGAGTTAGTCGGGAGTGTTCTTAGCCATGTTTCATGAAAATCGGTCTAGGTACTATGTCAAAGTTGGGGGTTTTTCAAAATTTTAATTTTGTGGTTAGGTTATTAGACGATCTAACGGACTAAACAGAATGCCATTTTTTTTATGTACACGGTCAGACTTTACAATATCAAAAATGTGCCGATTCTGTACTTTCAATCACTAGATCGAGTATTGCCTATATTTCACCTCCTCGCCCAATAACAATGAATATTAGCCGATCGCTAATTGTACTTTATAGCTTTCATTCGGCACCAATAACCTCTTGCCGCCCAATGTCCATTTAGATGCACATATTGTTTCAATGGAATTGTAGCTTTCATGTCAACAAATAAAGTGGCATTTATTTTGTCTCTAAAATTTAGAACAATGGAATGTCGACTCAATTTAAAATATAACTAGGATCAAAATCTTGTAGCTTTTTTATACGGTGGGTGTTACGAGGATACGCCTAAAACTATCTCAAACTCATATCAAATATAAACCTAAAAATAAAACACGTACTTAGGACTACGTCAAAAGGTTTACATTTCTTTGGCTAACAAATATGGATAGGATGGTGTTGAACTGTTGATATGGTGTATTCAATGTGCCTTTCAACATTTGTACAGATTCGACCTGTTGAACCGATTGGTAATTGTAAAATATTTGTAAGAGTAAAATGTATTGGATATAAATTGTATTTTTTGTGAAGTAACCTATTTATTTGGCCTGCTACGCCGCGGTCCCGGGTTCGAATCCCGGTAAGGGCATTTATTTGTGTGATGAGCACAGATATTTGCTCCTGAGTCATGGATGTTTTCTATGTATATAAGTATTTATATATTATATATATCGTTGTCTGAGTACCCACAACACAAGCCTTATTGAGCTTACCGTGGGCCTCAGTAAATCTGTGTAAGAATGTCCTATAATATTTATTTATTTATTTAATCTTGTTGATTTTGTTAAATAGAATAGGTGGATTAAATGAAAGCTGATGGATTAATGTTTTTAATAATGAAAAAATGAAATGGTTTCAATAAAAAATGATTACTTGTATTTATTCATTGATATATTTGGCTACTAATTACTCTGTTATACACGGCGGCACAGTATACGGCGGCCATCATCCTTCAGCCGAGAGTATTTTTATTAGTGTTTAATATCTATTGGTATCTATTAGGCTATTAATTGATCTCGATGATACAAGCGAGCAATAACAATATTTATGGTTTAAAATCTTCATTTATAGGTAAATTCTAACAGCTAGCTTAAGACATCAAGTTAAAATTTGTATGAAATTACTTTGCACTCTTGTGGATAAAATGCAATTTTTCTATCTGTTTTCGAATTGCAAAGTAAGCCTTTAACAGTTGGTGTAGTGAAAAAATGTTTTGTTGGGGTACTCCCCCTACATGTAAAGGGGGTACTGATTTTTTTTCATTCCAACCCCAACGTGTGATATATTTTTGGATAGGTATTTCAAAATGAATAAGGGTTTACTAAAATCGTTTTTTGATAATATTAATATTTTCGGAAGTAATCGCTCCTAAGTAAGTACCCTAAAGGAAAAAAAAGTGTGCCCCCCCTCTAATTCTTGAACCATATGTTTAAAAATTATGAAAAAAATCACAAAAGTAGAACTTTATAAAGACTTTCTAGGAAAATTATTTTCAACTTAATAGGTTCAGTAGTTTTTGAGAAAACTACGGAAAACTACGGAACCCTACACTGAGCGTGGCCCGACACGCTCTTGGCCGGTTTTTTTTAAATACAGCCAAATGGTAGACATTGTCAACGCTGCTCTACGGTCTTCAAGGGCCTATGTATAGACGGTACACGTACCGTCGTATACGAGTTTTATTACATTGCGGTATTTGATGGTTGTGCAAAATTGTATGTAACCTCAACAACCCGCAGTGTAACTAAAGTCGCATGCGAGTTC
The DNA here is from genome assembly GCF_023078275.1 of Leguminivora glycinivorella. Classification (NCBI taxonomy): domain Eukaryota; kingdom Metazoa; phylum Arthropoda; class Insecta; order Lepidoptera; family Tortricidae; genus Leguminivora; species Leguminivora glycinivorella. Next base: position 1,338,542 of record NC_062975.1, read on the forward strand.
GCACGCCGTCTAAATCAGGCCTAAGGGAGATTGCTACGCCGTAGACTATAGCTGTAGCGCGTAGCACTCCGTAGCACAGGTTGTGCATGGCATATCCGATCCATATCGTATCTAGCTAGATATAATGACAGACGCAAATTGCGATTCGAGTCGGACCGTTACTTCACGTACAACTGAAAAATACTTTGGAAATGTATTTGTTTCGTTCTAAAGTAATGTAAATGATGCGTCTAGACGAAATGCAGTGTCCGGACGAGACATCTTCGTGACTGAAGCTATTCAGGATACGTAGCCAAATTCACAAACGATTACGATAATATTGTTATCGTAGCTATATAAGTAGGGTTGCAAATAGAAAAAAAAACAAAGAGAATTATGAAAAAAAAAACATTCGGTGAACAATGATGTGAAACATGAAAAAACCTAGCATCATTGTTTTTTTTCTAAAAATGTTTTGTTTCAGATGAAAAAATAATACGACAATAACGGTTCTTTGTAATTTTGAGATTTCGTACTTTAGACAAAAGCATACTCCAAAAAAAACTGTTTTTTTTTCACGGTTTTATAAATGTTTTTTTGGCAGAAAAAACAGTTTTTTGCCCTAGACGGCTATCTCTATCGTTTTTCCGGTTCTGGCGCGACAGAGCCCGCCTGCGTTTCGATCGGCGCCTATCTTTGATCTTTTTTTTTTATTCCCCTTAAACTGATTCCTGTCGCTGCTATTTTGTATACATATTTATTTTATGCTTATAAAAGTTATAAATGTCACCCAACGCTTTATGGAATTTGACAAATGACAGCCCACTAACCCCGAGTTAAGTGGTTGGTGCAAGTGGGCCTAAGAAACATACATGCATTTTTAACAAACATACTTATATACATAGAAAACATCCATGACTCAGGAACAAATATCTATGCCACAGATCAAATAATACTAGTACAGATACCTAATCCCATACTAAAAATGGGCGCCGTCCTAAGTATTCTAGACCTGTAGGCTAAATTTAATCCACACTCAAAGAGCTAGATGGCGCCAGTAGCCACGCGTGGCCAACAAAACTCTTATCAGTATCCTACGTCGAAATAGTCATCAAACTGCAACATCTTGCGACATCTGTTTTAGCTTTCACGCACTAAACCTATAACGTCACATGGACGTTTAAAGTCGAACATTACTAGATGGCGTTGCCGTGCGGCTTGTATGTGTGCTCGCCGCGTACGTATAATATACTCGCTCTGTCCGCAACACATGTAAGCGGAATTGAATGAACGAGATTCGCGGCGCCCCACCCCGCGCCCCACGCCCCGCGCCCCGCGACCACGGCGCCGGCGACCTTGAGTTGAGAGGCCCCAGCCCCCGACCAAAGGATGCATTGATTTGTTAAAATTTAAAGCACTCTAAAGCAGGCGCGTAGTTAATTAGAAATATGGAAATGAATATTATTATGTAAGAAATACATAAGATAATAGCTAAGAATGTACATGTAGTAAACATAATGAACAAAATGTAAAGTACGTATTTGATAAAACATTTTCGAGAGTAATATTTTTATTCATAAAATTGTGCAAACACTGCAAACTTAATTTAAACTCCGAAACTATTTATTTTCTGAAACATGGTATGAAATGTTGTCATTACGTCCTTTTAAGTTAAAATATGCTTCCCGGTACCACAACATAGTGTAATTTAAAAATACAGATATAAAATTAATACTTCGCAAATAAATTACGACTATAAACACATAAAATTATTAAAACACCAAGACCAGACAATTTAAGCCTGGCGTCCACTAGGCGCGCCGATCGAGCCTTGGTAACCTTTGTTGAAAAATTTAGGTTTTTAGAAAAAAAAAACGTTTAAACTCTTTTTAAGTGCCAGTCTGAAAAAATATATTCAAAAATATAAAATACATAGTTATTTGTTATACAAGAGTGCAAAGTTGTATTTTAACGGCGAGTGTGGAATTGAAAAACGAGCAAGCGAAAGTATTCTATAGTTGAACCACGATACACAACAACATTTTCCCTCACTATAGCGAGGAAAGTACAACGCAAAAAACGCGTTTATCACTGCTTCCAGGAGTTCCACAGGTGGTAAAACATATCGTCATCACTAGATTCACTATATGACTATATTCAAGGTCAAATTACTTTATCCACTAGTGGGTTTTTACCTGCTGGTATTGAAGGACAAAACGCGTGTTTCCGACCTAGCGAGGGGAAAAATGCAAAAATGTAGTGTGTTTTGGTTTGGTTTGGTCGGGGGGGGGGGGGGGGGCTGATGTGGTTAATAAATAATTATATTTGTACAATAATAATATTTTAAAATGCTGTTGCGCTTCGCGCGACGCAAGTGCGGCGTCGCGTCGAGGTCGCCCACTCCGCCGCAAATCGGCGACCGAGCGCGCATTCGTGTGCGTTCGGAAATCCTAGCCAGTCGGCAATCGTCGCGTCTCATACTTCCATATCGATAAGGTTTGATTTCGCATGCATCGCATCGGTCGTGCATGTAGCAAATGTCGGAAGGATTTCAAAGGCAAAAATCAAAGATGGCGGCTTCAATGTATGGGATATCGGTCCTACATCCGATATCGGATCGGATAATGTGAAAACGCACTAACGGTTAATGCTTAGGCCGTTTTCACATTATCCGATCCGATATCGGGTGTCAGATCGACATCCTACATCCGATAAACGCTTCCGATAGTGTCGGATGTACAGTCAACCAATTGGAACCCTAAGCCACTCTACAACCATGTCAAAATGACAAGCAGTAAGAGGTTTCTTACAATCTGATTTATAACGTTACTATGACATAGTTCTACAGTGGCCTAGGGTTCCAATTGGTTGACTGTAGGTCCGATAAAAAGCATTGTTCCAAATCAATGAAGTATGATTTTGTATCAAAAAGTATTTAAAAAATGTTTTATATTTAATAATTATAAGCACCATATTCCAAATATTATATTGTAAAATTAAAATAACGGCATAAAAAATACTCAAGAGTGTCAGGCAAAATAAATAATTTTACATTCAATTGTATCTACTAAAAGATGATAAACTAGTATCCACAATTCGGACCGATGCATTACAAACTTTTTTTTTTTCAATGGAAATTGTTCAACTAATTTGAATTTCGATCATTGGCAGCTGTTTAATAGAAACAGACGACATTTTTGTCACGCACACTACTACAAACGTATACCTACATTATTAACGTACACAAACAAATATTATCGGCTGACAGCTGAATATTCTACGAACACGCGAGCGGGAGCGAGGCTGCGCGATTTTGGTGACGCAATCATAGACTAAAAAGTTAACCGCGCAGATGTGCCATTTTAATTGTTCCTACTAATGTGTTTCACCTCTAATAGATTTGCGAAATATATTTATTTCAATTTGGAAAATTATTAGGTAACTACTTACTACTTACTACTTTATGAATTATGTTACTATAATATAAAAAAAAAGTTAATTTGTTTATTAATTGGTAACAGTTATTGAGTAAAATTTTATTTTTAGCACGCTCACTTTTTGCTGTTTTCTTTGGCCTGGTCATGAAAAAAGAGAACAATGGATACCTACGCTTTGTCCAAAAAAACTGACCGCACTATATATATATTATTATATATAAGTATATATTTGTATTTTAAAAAAGAAGATAAATCTTCAAGAAAAGAGCGTACATCCATCTTAAAGGCTGGCAACGCACCTCCAGCACCCCTGGTGTTTCGGGTGTCCATGGGCGGCAGTGATCGCTTACTTTGTATTTTTTAAGTTGTAAATAAATAAATAAATAATTTTGACAGGCGGAATATAATAATGTGTCACATCTGATGGTGGACTTACTACTCTACGCGTAAATTACCGCTTCGCGCACTCCGCGCATTTGTCAGCTTGTGCAGAGTTTCCGTCTGGCAACGTCGCCTATAGTACGTAGTACATATATCTCAATGAACGGAACGCACACAATCGCACCGTTTCGTTGGCAGTATACTGTAGATAGTGACAGCTCCATCTAGTGACAATATGCAATAAAATTTAGGTAGCTCGATACTGTCGCGCGCAGGTTGTTCACGTTGTTGCGTCATAGTCAGTAGCAATATATTACGTGATATTATTTCTTTGAAAATTTCTAAAATAATGCATTAAATTTGTGTTGTCATCGATGTTTGTATTTAATTTATAATGTACTTAATTTATGACGCTTCAAATACCTTTAAATCTATTTGATAAAAAAATAATAATCGTCAATCGTGACACTTAGCGCCATCTATGAGATCTATTTGGAAATAATTTTGCACTGTTCCGGATGAGACCCCATGTCTATGCTCATCACACAAATAAATGGCCTTACCGGGATTCGAACCCAGGACTGCCGCTGAACATTATGATGCAACTAATGATGTAATGGAGACAAAAGCTGGTTATAAAATAAACTGAACACTTTCCAATGATAAGGTATAAAGTTATCAGCTTTCATGTCTGTGTTTACCAGTAAATAAAGTGTAATAATGTAAAATGTTTTGTTTGAAAGTGTTATCATAGTAAAAATTATGAAATGTATTTTTGAGCCCGTTTTCTCACCTCGATAAAATAACTGAAACATAATGTTACGACAATATTTGGAGTAGGTAACGACGCTCTCAAATATATATCAGAAATTTACAGCATTTTGCGTTTGTAACTTTCTAAATAAATTAAAGGCTCTCGACTGTAAAATAAGACAGCCTGTGATAAGCAAAGTTTATATACTTAATATCGTTCATACGAGTAAAGTTATTTAGAATATTTTAATCAAAGTATAAAGTCCCAAGTTTACAATATCGAGTTAACGTCGCTACAACCGGTTGATATGTGTCGAAGACATGTATAAATCCGTGTAAAACAAATTGTTTAGATGAAGATCTAAATCGCGAAGTTCCTACTCAAATTTTAATAGCAATGCAGCGAAGAGGATGATTTGTAGTTTCTTTTTTCATCTGTGCATATTTCTAATTTCAATTGTTCTGTCATATTTTTTTTCCTGTCAATATTCATAAGATATTCATTGTAAAGAGACCATTTTGATACATCGTTTTTTACAAACTCTGGAGTTTTAGACATAAACCCATTATTCCCCGGTAACACAAATAAAGTTAAAACTAGTTACGTAACTATCGAAACAAATCAAATTATTCTTAACAAATATTTTGGTTTGTGTTTTTAAGTACTCACACTACTATATATAAATTAAAAATGGGAATAAAATGTCATATATGAAAGAAAAATGACGGACAAACATGTTTTTTAATATATGACATCCTTTTTCGAATTTAAATTTATATACTCGTACAGTAGTGTGACTACTTAAAAACACAGATCAACATATTTGTTAAAAATAATTTGATTTGTTCCCATAGTTGCGTATAGATGGCAGCGCCAGTCTCTTTAGCTATATCGTAAACCTGTAAAGGTTTCTTATAGGAGGTGCAAGCACCTACTGCTTGCCCTTAGACTTGGTCAAAGACGCCTAGTCTTACAAAGATGACATATTAAATAAAAATTTCGACGGCTTCCGCTGTGACGGGGTGGCCTAGGGGTTCATGGCGTTAGCCCGGATTGCTAAAGACGTCGGTTCGAATCCGGCCTTCGCCACTGGTGGTGTCCGCCATTTTTTCTTTAATTATATGACATCTAATTTCGATTTTTAAAACTAGTTAGTTTGCTGGGACGTCAGTCTTCCGCGACCCCGGCCAGTGGATCGGCCGGCGACCTGGCCGAAACGTTGGCTTTGGCTGGCATGAATGAAATGAATGAAACTTTTATTGTGAGACTGAGACTTTCATCAGCATACAATCGCAACTGTCAAGTGGCTTTAAATTTTATTAGTTAATCTGTCACACAGATATTTCCATTCACTCATTCATCCCGTTCTTCATGCCAGCTCTTGTGAATTGCCCTGTACAGCTGCAAAATTGCATGGAGAAATTATGAATGTTACATTGAAAATTCGCTATGCATTTTTGCAGCTCACTGTACATATTTTAATTCACAGTAATAGTCTTTGGTTCGAGTGTTATCTTCAATACCTAAAGCCTAAGTTTGGCCGTTCGTTACGACATGAAAACAATTGCATCGCTGCTCTAGTTCGGAATTTTGCTTTGTGTCGGTTTAGGTTAACCAAATGTTCGGCATTCGGCAAGTTTCGTTATCTATCACGGTAGTTTGCCGATATATTGGAAATTACGGAGTTTATAACTCGGAACCTTTATGCGACAGTTAATGCTAAAGTTGTAGCCGTACCGCAATTTATTGAAGTTGTTTAGGTGTTCAAGGCCGCTGGTACACAAATTGTAGTGAAAAATTTCCACAATATATCTGATACACATAAAGCGTTTTGATAGCGTAGCGTTAGCGGAGCGCAATGATAGCTGTGCGCCGGACGAACGCTGGCGTTCCGCTCACAGTCCGCGCGCATTCCGCTCGCAATCCGCGCTCATTAGTTCCCGCCGGCGTCCGCTGGGCGCACCCCCAGCGTTTATCCTGCGCACCACTATCATTGCGCTCCGCTAACGCTCCGCCTACGCTCTCAAAACGCGCATGTGTGGCCGAGGTTTTTAATCAGGTTGTTTTTGTTTAGCTTCATATATTACCCCCGTATTTCTGTGAAGTTGGCATATCAAAGTCTAGCAGATCACGTTTTTATTGGAGTTCTTAGTATGCACAATAGTTCTAGAGTTCCTGGTTTATTATCCCCGTGGGTTAAGAATTTCTTCACTCCCTCTCTTCCTGTGGGTGTCGTAGAAGTCGACTATGGGTAACGAGTCAAATTGCGGCGTAAGCGAGAGGCTGGCAAACTGTCGCTGCAATATCACAATTTTCGTTTTCTTGCAACCCCTTATTTGACAAGAATGGCACTGTTATGTATATTTATATATTTGGTATGTAGTATATAGTATCTATAATATGTTCATATATAACGTAAATTCGCATATTTCACCTTCTTATTTAAAAAGTAGCTTGGTTCCGAAACTTAACCTTCCTTATAGGTAAATATTGTAGCCAATAATTCACCAGTAGAATGTTAAGACAAGGGTAGGAACATCTCGGACTTTTTCAATACCTACTTTTTGGGTAGCTATAAATAATACATTAGAAACAAACAATTGTTATCCCCGAAGCAAAAGCCTTGAGGAATAACGTTTGAATGGAAAAGCGGGAAAACACTATCCTGTTGAATTCCCAGTAATTCTTCACTCGGTTGTCAAACGCTCGTGAAAGATATTGGAAACAATTTGGGCATCTCGCCTCCACGGGCGCGTTGCTAAGACGCAGTCTACAAAGAAATATGAATTGCGATCTCTTATTCTATCCACCCTAATGTACTTCGACAGTCTCATATTGTTACTCAAACTTCCAATTTATTCTTTTTATACGCGGTCTTTATGCTCCCCACTGACTTTTTATTTAAGCTCTGAGTGTTTCGGGGATTCTTCTTCATCCACTGTAAATTTAAGAGAAATAAAACCGCAAATGTAATTGAAAAAACGCTGCTGGCCTAGTGGTAAAAGCGTGCGACTTTCAAACCGGAGGTCGCGGGTTCGAATCCCGGCTCGTATTACCGATAAGTTTTTCGGAACATATGTGCGAAATGTCATTTGATTTTTGCCAGCCGCTTTTCGGTGAAGAAAAACATCGTGAGGAGACTGGACTAATCTCAATAAAGCCTTTCGGGTTGGAAGGTCACATAGCAGTCGCTTTCGTAAAAATTAGTGTCTACGTCAAATCTTGGGATTGGTTGTCAACGGAGCCCCAAGCTCTCATAAACCGAATGGCGGAATAACGCAAGGAGGATGATGAAAGCCTCAAATGTAATTTAAATAAACGTTAAATTAACCGGGAAAACTCTAACAATAACACTAGGGACGCTCAACTTTGCGAACACGGACTGTACGAGCCGTACACCTTAGATGATATGATTCTTGATGGTTGATTGTAGTCTTGATAGACTTGATAGACTTGATAAACACTGATTTTGATACAGTTATAAATTTATTGATAACCAAGGTATATTGAGTACTAGCTAGGAGCACGTATAAACGTAAACTAATGCATAAATCGATGTATGGCGTAATCGCAAATACAGCAATTAAAATAAAGTCATAATTATATTACTTTTAATGCTGACGCGAGAAATGTGCGATGCTTGCATTGTACATATTCCCGGCCAGGAGATGAGAGATTGATAAAAGATGCTGATACATTATTCTTATATAAATCTGATCATTACAGCGAAATGTATTGAAATAGAATCAAACAAATGAAATAGAATTTAAGTTGCAAGGAATTATTTGATAGAAGTAAATCCCCTAAACATAGAAATGTTTGTAGAGTTAAGCGCAGTCGCCGCGACGCGATGATCTTGTCTCTCAGGGGGTTGTCCATTGTGGTGGTGCTCGGTCGCTGATGGGATAGAGCTGCGCGATGTGATGGACATCGAGGTTAGTCTGCGGCCGCTCTCCCGGGGGGCGGCGGCGGCGGCGAACGGAGGGGTGAGGCGCGCGACGAGTTGCCGTCGACGAATATAGCGGCGCACGTACAGCGCTGCTAACACTGCGACAATGCCCATGACCACGTAGATTACTGTGTAATGATGAATGTCGTGGTAGTTGATTCTGTCTGATAGGGCTTCCTCGTTCTTCATATGTTCAATTTGATCTCTGATAACCTTGAAATATTTGTCGTTGTTTTCAAGAGCTGTTGATTCGCCTTGCAAGACTGGTACTGTTAGGTTTATAACGTTGTTGATGGAAGGCACGTCGAACTTAACAACGTTTGATTGTGTTTTGATTTCGTTCGAGAGTTTCTTCTGGGGAAATATAGTAAAGGCGTCTCCATTCAACACGCACTCTGTTCGAAGGGTTATGATTCCTGCCTTGTTCAAATGCTCAGCCTTGACCTCCTGTCCGCATATGATTCTCGCAGTACATTCGTCACAACAAAAGTATAGGTATGTATTCATAGTGCTTAGTTCCGTCCATATGTTTCGACAAGTGTCAGAGTCAGCTGAACACTCGTTCGACATTTGATCGGCGATGCAGAGGTGTGAGTCAGACTTTAGTTGATAAATTGGACCTTGTAGCGTACAAATGAGAGTATATGAATCGTAGTGCGAGCATTTATTTACAGTTTCATCCAACATAGGTATATACGATTCTTTTTTGATGTTTATAGCCACTTGTTTTGCTATGGGTCGTATTTTGATCATATTTTTTCCAACTTGACGTGGGATTGATATTAATCTGAAGAGTTCATACACATCTTGAAAAACTAAGGGAATCTTGATTTCGAAGATAAGGTACTGACGGGTCATTCTTGTTCGCACTTTCATTAATTGATATAGTTTGGGTAGATCTGTGTTGATGTTCTCGCAGGGTAGAGTCAAATCCTTTGGCATCTGCCCGGCTATGATGTTCAGCTCATCTTTCAACTGTTGTGGTGTCAAGAGATGCACGTTAAATTTGCCATAAATAACGTTAGCAATGGTGTCCAATAAAGTGTCTTGTATGCTCTTCAGGTTCACGAGTATGTTGTTAGCGATGATTGATGATACGGTGATTTCATTTATGTGGGTTGATTCTTGCATTTCAGTTGCCTGCTTGTTAAGGCTCTTCTCGATGTTGTTTATGTGTTGATTGAACGTTTTGTGCTGATTTTGCATTGATGTTTCAACTCTTTTCAGTAAGTTAGCTTCCGCCTCGATAACCGAAGTTTGATTCCTCCATAATTGTGCTAAATGTTTCTCATTAGCTCTGGTCAGGTCGATGTCCTTCTGATATTGTTCGGCAAACTGTTCATCGAGCACGCCGAACAGGCTGTGAGCGACGTTACCGACGCCGTTGAAGAAGGCCCTTCTCTGTCGTGGGGACTCGACGCGTTGACCGAGTAGCATGCTGTCGTAGTATTTTAGTTCCGAAAAGGCGTGGCGCAGTTGAGTTAGGACGATGTTGCACTGTTGTTTATTTTCGAGGGCGTGACACATATTTTCCAAGTGTTTGATGTATTTGGAAAATAGTTCTGATCCTTCCCAGTACGGATTGATATCATAATAAACTACAAGTTTCCACTCGTCTCGGGCCAGCTTCATGTTCGTTATTTTATCAAAATAAATACCTTGTCCCTCTTTGAAATGTGATACGCTATGATTGCATTGTGCCGGTGATATAATTAACATAAACAGCATAAGCGCCATAGTGATGTAATTGATGAGTTTTGATCTTGTTTTCCTTTGTTTTGTTTGTTTTGCTGGGGGCGCGACCGACGAGGGCAACGTGTCTTCTTTCTGTACTTCTTTGGTTGATGATGATGATTCGTTTTCTGATACTGGCAGTTTAGACAGTTTGATAATGGGCCTTTTGATTATTGAATTTTTTGTCTTCACTGAGGCGACACGGACAAGTCCATCCTTTCCTTCGTGGACTTCTGATACCCTGCCAAGGGCCCACTTGCCAGCGGGTAAGTTTGCGTCGTGAATGATTACGACGTCGCCGATCTCAATGTTTGGCTTGAGTTGTGTCCATTTACAGCGTGATTGTAGCTGACACAGGTATTCAGTTTGCCATTTCTTCCATATATCTTGGAATATTTTCTGTGTTAGGCGCCACCGAGTGCGTTCGTCCCTTTCTGTTTCAACGATGTGGAGAGTCGGCCCGCTCGATAAAAAGTGTGCCGGCGTGATGTAATCCAAATCGTCAGGGTCTTCGGTCAATGCGCACAGGGGACGTGCGTTTAAACAACCTTCTATCTGTGCCAATAGAGTCGAAAATTCTTCGAAGGTTAGATGTTGTTCTCCCAGCACTCGGTGAAGATGATGTTTGAGACTCTTCACCGCTGATTCCCACAACCCTCCTGCGCTGGGCCAAGAAGGAGCGTTGAAGTGCCAGCTGATGTTCATATCGCTGATGGCGTTGAAGAATGATTCATCAAGCGAAGCAGTGATCTCTTCATATTCTCTTCTAATTGCTTTGTTGGCTTTAGTAAAATTTGTGCCATTGTCACTGAAGATGTGACGTGGTGCTCCACGCCGGGCGGACATCCTCCGTAGAGCGGCCAGAAATGATTCCGAGCTTAGGTCTGAAACTAGCTCTAAGTGCACTGCCTTTGTCGCCATGCAAACAAACACAGCAATGTAGCCTTTAGTCGTTTTGATGCCGCGACCTTTGCTTGCCTTCACTGATACGTATCCCGTATAGTCAACACCGGTGTTAAAAAACGGCCTTGATGGATTTGATCTCGACTCAGGTAAGTCTCCCATGAGTTGTGATTGCTTTGGGGGTTTCTGCTTGAGGCATGTTATGCAACGACGGAGGCGATTTTTTGTAGCTCTATTACCTCCTATGATCCAGACTGATTCTCTTAGCTTCGAGTGAGTGAGTTTGGCAGTTCCGTGCAAAGTAGCTTTATGTGCTTGATCTATAAGCAACTCGGTCAAACGACCTCTATGTGGAATGATAAGAGGATGCTTCATTTCCCAGCTGATGTGTGCGTTGTGAAGGCGTCCTCGAACGCGTAGCATTCCATTTTGATCCAGGAAAGGTCTTAATTTCACAATATTGCTTTTTAAATGCACTGATTGATTTGTTTTCAAATTTATTATTTCATTTGAAAACTCTCTTTCTTGCACGTACTTGATGATTCTATTTTTAGCTGTGTTTAACTCGTCAGCTGTTAGGTAACTCGAGCTTTGCTGACGCCGCGAAGCCACTCGTAGTATCCAGGCGAGTACGCGGGTGCAATGAGTCATGTTGCTATGCTTACATATTAATTCATTGATAATATCGCCGTCTGTTTGTTGACATGTTACCGCGTGGCTTTGTTTTGATATTTTAACCTCTTGATCCGTAGTGAACGTGGGCCTTTCTTGATTTTCACTGTATGATGACAGCCAGTTTGGTCCATTCCACCAAAGATGGTGTTTTAATAACTGCTGGGCCGTGATTCCGCGACTAGCGCAGTCGGCCGGGTTTTCTTCGGGCTTGACGTAGTTCCAACAAGTCGGTGGTATGATTTTTGTAATTTTCGTAACTCGGTTAGCTATAAATGGCTTCCACTTGCTAGGTTCGCCGTTTAGCCAGCCCAAAACTGCTGTACTGTCAGACCAGCAGACCATTTTGATTTGGTTTTCTGACAGAGATAGCTTGACCTTCTCCATGAGGGCTGATAGAAGTAGAGCTGAACACAGTTCTAGTCTCGGCAAGGACACAGCTTTTTTCGACGGTACAAGTCTTGATTTTGCTGCTATCAGTACCGGCGGCGGCGGCGTTGCTTTTTTGTCGTCGGTGAAGATAACACGGCAGTAGATTGCACATGCGTATGCTTTAGTTGATGAGTCACAATAACCGTGTAGTTCGATTTCTTGATTCTTGCAGGTATTTAACCAACGCGGGATTTTGATATCTTTGATAACTTGGAGGTCTTGTGAAATTGTGAACCATTCTTTCTTGATATTTTGGGGTATTTGATCGTTCCATCCGATGTCATTTGATATGACATTTTGAAACAGTAACTTCAGTTTCGTGGTTACTGGTGACAGCCATCCCAGAGGGTCAAATACTTGTGCTATATTCGACAGCAACTCTCTCTTCGTCATTGTGATTGATGTTTGAGTTGGGAGTGGTGCAATTTTTAGTTGGAAACTGAATACATCTTCCTGAGGATGCCAGCGTAGACCCAGCGTTTTCGTTGTTTCTTGATCTTTAAATTCGAACGTTTCTTGCTGATCTTGAGTCTTACTAGCTCCTTGCAGTAGTTCGGGCGTGTTTGATGACCATTTGCGAAGATTAAATCCTCCTGATTGTAATAAATTGATCAAATCTTGTTTCATTTTCTTCGCTGATTCGAGATCGTGACAGCCGTGTAGCAGGTCATCCATGTAAAAACTCTCTTCAACGACTTTAGCCGCTTGAGGATAGTTGTGGCGTTCGTCGTTGGCCAGCTGTCTTAAAGTCATCATAGCTAACCATGGAGCAGCCTTGGTGCCATATGTTGTTGTTGTTAGAGCGTATTCACGGAACCTTTGATGTTCATTGTCTCTCCATATGATTTTCTGATATTTTTGATCTTGAATGTTCATACCAATCATTCTAAACATTTTTTCAATGTCTGCCACATACGCGACCTTGTATTGTCTCCACTTGATGATGAGTGACAATAAGTCGTGTTGTAAATTGGGTCCGCTGTACATGATGTCGTTCAGACTTGTCCCATTTGACGTTTTGGCAGACGCATTGAAGACCACCCTATGAGATGTAGTTGCTGACTCAGGTCTTTTCACGCAATGATGTGGCAAAAAGCACTCCTGTGTCGAGTTGGGTGGCCCGTCGACTTCGTCTGTACATTCGCGCATGTGGCCTAAACTAATGTATTCTTGTATAAACTTCTTGTACTCCTTTTCGATATTTTGATCCTTTCGAAATTTCATCTCGAGTTGCCTGAACTGTGCTATGGCTATGTTCTTTGAGTATCCAAGCGCATCTTCCTTCTCTGGCTTCAACGGCAACCGAACGACATATCTTCCGTCCTCTTGTCGAAAAGTAGTTTCGCGGTAGAAGTCTACACAATGTTGATCTTCTGATGACAAATTTGATGTTTCATTGATGTCTTCAATGGTCCAAAAGCGCGAGATATCACTCATGTTGTTGACGATGGTGCAGCATTGTTGATACGATGGTAATGGGACCTTTCCGTTAATGATATACCCGAGTTTCGTTTTCTGGGCTACGGGGAGGTCATCGTCTTTTACTATGGTTCCATTTTGGACGAATTTGGCGTAGATTTCTGTTCCTAATATGATATCAATCTGTCGGCTGATGTTGTAATCCGGATCTGCCAGTGGTAGTCCTCTTAAATATGACAAATCGGGCTTGACGAAGGTTTGATTCGGCAGTGGCAGAGTGAGTTTATTCATGATAAATAACTCGGCGTCAAATTGAAAGTCACAATGCAGTGATGACAAAGTGACGTTTATAACGCCGTTGCAGGAGTTTCCATTAATTCCGAGGCCGTACATAGTGTCATCACAGCTTTCCCGGGGTATTTGGAGAAGTTGAGCCGCAGCCTCCGTGATCAATGACATCTGTGCTCCAGGATCAATAAACGCCCTCAAAGTGTGATACTTTCCATCTACTGCCCTTACTTTGATGAGGGCGGTAGGTAATAAAACTTCTATATTTTTTCTACATTCTTGCGTAATACTTGCAACAGTTTTGCGCTTATTAAGTGGGTCGGAAGTCTCTTGTTTCTGACTGTAGGCATCATGCACGAGCGTGTTATGTCGTTCATGACACGTGCGGCATCGACTCGTTGAAAAACATTCCTTATCGTAATGATTATAAAGGCAATTTTTGCATAGATTCAATCCTGCTATAGTGCTTCGTTTGCTTTCTGGTCTTGCACTTTGAAATGTTTCGCAATTAAATATGCCATGATTTTTATTACAAACCGGGCAATGTTTTCTTTGATAATAACTTGATTTAACATCATTTGATTTATTTTGTGATAATGATGAATCTTTTATGCCCATAAATGATTTGTAATAAGGTTTTCTTGGTGCTTCTGATTGATGAGATGTTTTTGGTGTATCCAACTTGCGGCGGCTCGCTTCATATGATGTAAATTTCATTTCTAGAAAATCTAGGAAGTCCTTTAAGGTCGGCAAGTCACGTGGGTTCTTCAATGATTCGACGTACTCCGTATAACTTTCCGGGTCCAATTTTTGTGATAGAATATGGACGATAAGGGGATCCCATGACACGATGTCCACGCCTAGGTTCCTGATGGCATTTAGGCACTCGTTGGTGGTGTCATGTAGGCGCTTAATTTGTTGATATGATTGTTGTTGCATTGTTGATAGCGACAGCAGGTTGTTGAGGTGTGCGGTGAAAATTAGTTTCGTGTTGTTGTACCTGTGGTTTAGGATATCCCAACAGGTTTCATAATTTTCTGAGCTGATGTTCAGATGTTGAATGAGTTTTTCAGCTTCACCTTTAACCTTATTTTTCAAAAATTGCATCTTCTGTGCATTGGACATCGACCGGTTTTGATGTATGGCTTCATTAAATAAATCCTTGAATGAAACCCACTGTTGATAGTTTCCACTAAAGGGTGGGATGTCCATGACGGGGGTTGATTTTTCACGGTGGACCATGGACCATATTTTGGAATTGATAGATTTTTTCATATCTTGGAATTTCTTCTCATATTTGCAAAACGTTTGATTATAAGTTTCGTCGTTTTCGAAAAGTTCACTGTCGATGTCCCAGTGAAGAGTGTCAATAGTTGTCCAACGAGACTGAACTGATTTAAGTAAATCTTCCAATTCCCACTTTTCATTTACTGTGGAGAGGTCGATGTAGTGTAGAGTACGTGCGAAGGCCTTGAAGTTGCTCTGTTGCTTTCTCATCTTTTCTGACAACTTGGCAGCATCGACGCTTGGTTTTTCGGTGATATTGAAAATAGGTGCAATTGCGAAAGCAGAATTGATTGTAGCCTGGGTGGCCGACCTTTCTTGATCTACAGATTGATGGGTAGGGACGGCGCGGCTTTGAAGATCCGATGGCCCAGGTTGATTTTCTTCATTTTTGGTTCTTTCTTCAGCCCAGTTGGGCATCTCTGACGAAGGGAGTGGTGAACGTTCTGTTGGTTTTGGTGAGATTGGTCTCGGTCTCGGTGATAAGGCAGCCTTTTGAACTGTATCCAAATGATCAAGCAATACAGACCGAGCTGATTCGTAGAAGGATTTGGTTTTGATGTATGTTTTTTCGGCAAAAGGAGTGCAGTCCTCGTTCTGGAATTCTAATAACCTTGCATGATTGCTTTGAAACTCTTGCCAGAACCCGTCGAGGCCGGCCAACTTGTTATTGATGTTAGACATAGTCCGACGGCTTGGACCATCTTTCTTGTAGTTCTCAAATAGCCTGTTCATATTGGCCATGAGCTGATTTTGATCACTGCAAATCGCTTCCATTTCCTTGTCTAAACTCATCTTGATTTATTGATATGTAGTAGAGTAGATTGATAATTTGATAGTGAGTATTAATCAAAATATTTGACAATACTGTGGCCACTGATGTATGATATTGATTACCTTGGTTAACTGATTAAAAATTGATGATAATTTGATAATAGCTGCAGCACTATAATGATGATTTTACAAGTTCGAGATTCCTCTTACTTGAATTGATAGTAGACGTCTTCTGTTGATCTTGATATCTTCAATGATGAACTGATTTTTCTATGACAATGAATATAGTCAGGCTTTGATGATTCACTACGCCTGTTTCATCCGCACGGTGAGACCCGCTTGTGGGAGGCCGATTGGACGAAATCACTGTCACAGTCACTGATGGCTTCGAAGGACCATTAAGATGTACGAGCCGTACACCTTAGATGATATGATTCTTGATGGTTGATTGTAGTCTTGATAGACTTGATAGACTTGATAAACACTGATTTTGATACAGTTATAAATTTATTGATAACCAAGGTATATTGAGTACTAGCTAGGAGCACGTATAAACGTAAACTAATGCATAAATCGATGTATGGCGTAATCGCAAATACAGCAATTAAAATAAAGTCATAATTATATTACTTTTAATGCTGACGCGAGAAATGTGCGATGCTTGCATTGTACACGGACAATTTGGAGCAGTCGCCAAATGTGGAATAATATTTCAGCGGAAGGCTACGGGATTTCATTTTAGACCTGCCGGCATAGCTGAGTGACAATCGTTGACGCTAAACGCATGGAAAAGCAGTCTGGCTCTGTCGCGCTAATACTGAAGAGCGATAGAGGTGGCTACGAAAACGGTATTATCATGAGCGGTTGTGTATTTGGCTACCTACTTACGCTGTAAACCTCAAGTGGCTGCGTCCTTTTAATGCAGGGGACAAACTAGCCGGGCTTGAGACCGCATTGTTAGTATCAGGGCTTTGTGCACAAAGAGATTTTAATATAATCTCTTTGACTTTATTAGTAAATCAGTATAATCAGGAGCTTATTATCCATA
This sequence comes from Leguminivora glycinivorella, assembly GCF_023078275.1. Classification (NCBI taxonomy): domain Eukaryota; kingdom Metazoa; phylum Arthropoda; class Insecta; order Lepidoptera; family Tortricidae; genus Leguminivora; species Leguminivora glycinivorella. The sequence continues at coordinate 1,355,596 of NC_062975.1, forward strand.
CTATATATTAGGTAATATTAAATGGGAGAGTGTATGTGTCTGTTTGTTCGTCTTTCACGGCAAATCGGAGCGGCGAATTGACGTGATTTTTTTAAGTGGAGATAGTTGAAGGGATGGAGTGTGATTAGCCCACTTTGTCTCTTTCTAACCCTCCTAATTCCTTAAAATGGGAGGGGGATGGAAGTTTGTATGCAGCATTTCGCAATTTTCGAATTTAAAGCGATCTGCCGGCGTATCATGCTTCTAATTTTATCACTTATCCACGTGGATAAGACATCTGTCACGCTTTGGCAAGTATGTCAGTGTGAGAGTGACAGATGTCTTATCCACGTGGATAAGTGATAAAATTGGAAGCATAATACGCTGGCTGAAGCCGCGAGCTAAAGCTAGTATTCCATGTATGACTTCCGTTATTTTGTCTTTTATTTATACGTACTCCGAAAATTCTTTTAAAAATGTGATTTTTGTGGCTTTGCGTCCTAAACAAATGTTTATTTACTCTCTGCTCGAAATCATTGGCTTTAGGCGGTGGCGGTAGGCATGTTTGCGCGGCTGATTGCGGTACACTGGAGCGGCGGCAACCAAATAACTTCATCGGTACAGGTATTTGTGTAACGAGACTTTCAGCGCGATCGAAACTTCTTGTATTGGAATGGGATTGAAACAAAGCGTTCTTAGAATTAATATTTAAAGGTTAAAATTAATAAAGGTTTTAGCCTGCCGTTTTAATGCAATTACAAACTGCAGCAAACCAATTAAATTTCTCCAAGTTCAAATATGTTTTATAATTGAACATTCACTTTTTATTTCTAAATAAATGTGATAAACCTAATTAGTAAACGGTACATGCCTGTAGTTGGCATCTATTGTATATGCTCAGACACGCATAATTTGTGTGCAGAAAAAGACACGAAATCCAATTTCCTATACGAATTCATATAACTGCGCATACATTTTTCTCTTTTTTACTGCCAAATGAGTTTGCCAGAGCATACATACTAACGTAACGTACAAATTCCTCTTGAAACAAGTTCCAGCCGCCATCTCTCGCTTGTCCAGTCCGGCCGGAGCCGGCAGCGGCTGACGCCTCATTAATCCAGCGGCAGCGGCCGCGTGAGAGTGGCATGCCTCGTTTATCTCGCGCTGTGCCGTCAGCGAGACACTGCTATACCTAACGAACATTCTAGACTTCATTCATTGGAATGACATTATAACAAAGTACTTTTATTATTCTGTTACCAGTAGAAAATAGTAGGTACATTATGATACAAGTGTGTAAAAAAGGAAGTTCGAAACGAGTGGCGATAAATTAAAACACGACCGAAGGGAGTGTTTTAAATCGACACGAGTTACGAATTTCCTTTTCGCACGTGTATCGTACGACGTTTTTCAGTACAGATGGCCCTCCGAAGTTTCGACCTTGCATATAATGAACCACTTCTCGCACTAGTGCGTAAAAAAAAACACCATCTGTACTGAAAAAAACTTTTTAGTACACTAAATCATGTTTTTGATTACACCAATAGTAAAAGGCGCCGAACTCAATTTTTGTGACAAACCGGGTTTGCCAGATTATAGTAACGTACAAATTCCTCTTGCACTAGTTCCAGCCGCTATCTCGCTGCCCTTGTCCGGCCGGAGCCGGCGGCCGGAGCCTTCAGCGGCTGACGCCTCATTAATCCAGCGGCAGCGGCCGCGTGAGAGTGTCAGCGTCATTTATCTCGCGCTGTGCCGTCAGCGAGACACTGCATATCGAACTTTGTCGACAATAGGTATTAGAATGGTATTGCAACAATGCAGCCTTCTTTATACATATATATTCATATTTAATCCTTGGCTCAAAAATGGATCGTAGTATTGTTCAATGCCAATGTCTGTCATCATTGGTATAGCCCTCAAACGGATTAACGATTTCGATATGTTATTATGTGAAGTTTTCCATGTTTGGGTGTATAGTAGTTATATGATCTATTGCTACTGTAACATACATTTTAGGTAACTTTATTGGCTACAGTTTGCGGTATTTCAAAAAGCTATGCACTTTACAGTATTTAAAAGCAAAGGTATATAACGCGCATATCTCGTGCTAGTTGCAAGCGTTCATGCTTACCATCAGGCGAGCTATATACTCTTTAATAAAAGTCTGTCTAAAAAAGTAGGCCACAAGCTTAATGAAATCAGCTTTGTATTGCTATTGTCCGACAGTTTAAACACCAAATGTAGCTGACACGCGAGTAACGACAATGTCACTCACGCGGCCGGCGATGTCGGAAATTGATGAGACCAGCCAGCTTCTGACCTCGTCTGTCCCAGAATAAACTTCGTACTGACTTCTGGCTTTAATAAACACATTAACATTAAGTAAATAGGCTAAAAGGGTCAGCATTAAGGGCCTGGTTTGGATCGGCTTTTAGGCTCTGAGAATTACAACGGTTTTTATCGTTTATTGTAGTTAGCGGTATAGCTTGAGTGTTATTTATGTACAGATGTATTGCGAAAAACTATTGCTTCGTACGGGTGTCCCTCTAGATTCCTAAGAACGTTTGTTCTATTATCACTATTCTATTAACCGTTTTGGCCTAATGGTCATGTAACCTAATAATCAATTAGCATAACATCATACTTGGCATAGTGTAATGGATGGCCTAATCTTTATTTGTCCTATTTATTATTACTATATTACTTAAAAGGCCTTATTTCATTTGCAATAAAATTTATTATCATAAAAACTTTTGATCTATACTATTATTGCATAACCCTTTTCGCCTCACATGTATTAGCCTAATATATAATCCGTATAATAATGATTGCCCACACATTCATTGTTCTAAAACACGCCAGGCTTAATAATATGTGGGATAAGAAGAATAACTAATCTAAATTTGTGTGCTGAATTGTTGCCTGCCCGAATATAACCAGTAGGCTTAGATAGGTATAGTGGGCTGCGAAATTACATGGATGTATTAAGAATGTACACATACATACATACAATACATACAATCACGCCTGTATCCCATAAAGGGGTAGGCAGAACACATGAAACTACTAAAGCTTCAGTGCCACTCTTGGCAAATATGGGGTTGAAAGAAAACGAGACTGTGACATTGCAGTGACAGGTTGCCAGCCTCTCGCCTACGCCACAATTTAACCCATATCCCATAGTCGCCTTCTACGACACCCACGGGAAGAAAGGGGGTGGTGAAATTCTTAACCCGTCACCACACAGGCTATATTAAGAATGTATTGATTTATAAATTCACCATGCATTTTTTGCAGATCACTGTGCAAACATTAGCCGAAGGCGGGTGGGGTTAGAACTACGACAACCACAAAATCGACTTGTTGGCACAAAATTGGGTTAGGTTAGGTTAAAACTGTGACCATGAAAGAAACGACTTGTTGCAACAAAAGTGGGTTAAGCTAGGTTAGAAGTGTAACTATTAAGACACACCTTATTGCAACAAAAGTGGGTTAGGTTAGGTTAGAACGGTGACCATTAAAGAAACGACTTGTTGCAAAAAAGTGGGTTAGGTTAGGTTAGAACTGTGATCATTAAAGAAACAACTTGTTGCAACAAAAGTGGGTTAGGTTAGGTTAGAACTGTGACCATTAAAAAAACGACTTGTTGCGAGAAAAGTGGGTTAGGTTAGGTTAAAACTGCGACAACCACAAAATCTACTTATTTCCACAAACGTGGCTTAGGTTACATTGGAAATATTAAGCCAAAATACTATAGTATTTAGCACCAACAAGTGGTACATCCAATACATCTACAAAATTATAGTAGGAGCAAAAATATTACAACTCGTAATATTAGTTTAAATCGCTTTAGGAGTAATAATTATTAGGCCATACAGTGCATTAGAGAGAAAAATGATTATGACAATGAACTATTATGATAAATTATATTAGTACAACTAATAAGTATGCCAATTAACATTAGAACACAAAATTTTAGGACATAAAAACTTCACCCAAAACATAATAGGGCAACCACAATTAGGGCATATCAGCATTAGGCCAACTGATCATTATAGCAAAAAGTTTTAGGCGAAACAAAAATAGAAGAAAAAACTTTAGGAATCTAGATACCACGCACCGCGCACCGCTATCATTGCGCTTCGCTAACGCTACGCTATCAAAACGCTTTGTGTGGCGGAGGCTTTATAGTTGAGTACACTATTCATCAGAATCACTCATAATAATTAATAACTTAAGATTTTGCACAATAATATTGACCGATAATAAACTACAAAACAAGCCGAACAAGCCATAGACAAGATAAATAGAAAATAAGCCGGTTCTCAATTACGAAAAATGTGGTTGCCTTCAAGAATATTTAAATGTCGAATGAAAAATTATATGATAGAATTATGCTTTTTACCTTTGTTTTGCAATATCTAATATATAAAATGCATTTCAGTATATTTTTTCGTCTTGATTTAAATTATGAACCAAAATATTATTAATTATTTTTAAAAAGCTACTTATTACTGCAATTGAAAACAAACCTGTTAAATGGAAGTTTTACTTTAAAAAAAATTAACAGAACTCCTATATTCATATGATTACTGCTCAGCAGTTATCATATGAACCTATAGACTAACTTTCGTATCGTTACTCAAATGAAATTAATTTGGATACCGCTGACAATAATCTAATTGACAGATTAATTACAAATAGTGCGATAGGGACGGCCTGCTATTTTATCGTCTATCGCGCGACCATGCTTCCCGTGCTGGAGTAGAAAAATAATATAGTGTGACATAACAAAACAATTGCGAATTTTCTACCCTATCTAAGAATAATTTATGGATAATTTTTTGTTGCCCAGTTTTTTCTCTGTCAGAGGACGAAATACAGAATGATTTGTAACCGTGCGATTAGTGAAATAAAAGCTTTCTATTTTATTTATATTCCTTTGCATTTTTGCTAGCTACATCACAAAGATCCTTTAAATAGTAATCTTCAATCTTCCATACACGTAGTCTGTTACGGCAACAAGGGTGTAATAAAAGTGAGCGTAAACTAAGCGTAACGGGGTGCTCATGAAGGCGTTAATGCTTACGGTCTCCGGGCGTCTTATGTGGAATGTGGATGGCTAGGACACATTGTCTTGTAGTAAAAGTCTTAGACCAAGATAACTGTACTGCGCAATCGTTTCATATCCTCCTAGAAATATATAGTAATGTTTCTTAGGTGCCGCAAATATACATATCTTTATGGCGCAATTTCATTAGTCGATAGGGAGATTTCTGGAACGTGTGCCACAGGGCCCGCATTCGGGGAAACGTTTTCATTAGTCGATAGGGTCCGCATTCGGGGTACGAGAGATTTCTGGAACGCGTGCAACATGGCCCGAATTCGGGGAATCGTTTTCATTAGTCGATAGGGTCCGCATTCGGGGTGCTACAGATTTCTGGAATGCGTGCCACATGGCCCGCATTCGGGGAAACGTTTTTTGTCGAACGCGTGGAACGCGCCACAGGGCCCGCATTCGGGGAAATTAAATAGTAATAGTAACTTTCATTGGTTGTTATCTCGTCTGCGGGGAGTTCCCGTATGCTGTATATCGAACGAGTTATCGACTAATGAAATTGCGCCAAAGTGTATAAGACAATTTGAAACTTGCTCAATATGTGAAAAATAAGTTAAGACCAATTCAACAAATCGTCACTACTTAAAAAAAAAAACTTGTATCTTCGTCTGTTAATGAAAAGAAAATTGTAGTAAGTATGTATGGAATGCATAATAGAGACTTACTGCGTTTTAACTATGAGGATCAGCGTGAGATACGAGATTTTTTTAAATAGTGACGAAATGCAACGCGGCAATACTGTTAGCATTTGGGCACTTTTGGATCAGGATGATAGCCGGAACGTAACTAATGATTTATTTATAAGTAGTCTTAATTTTAATACTTTTAAATTGTTATAATTTGATTTATTTGTATTATACTATGTATACTTATATGACGGTGTTATTTTATATAACTTTAATAATCAAAATTTCAATTTAACAGAAAATTTAAAACGTCCATTCAATACGTACGGCATCGGTACAGGCATACCCTTTTGCATTGAGCATTTTTACTGTTGAAATTTCAGTTGATGGCTGATTTTTGCAATTGGTTGAAAGATAAATGAGTTAAATGGCAATACTTTTTTGCGGTATTTTCACATAAAGATTATCAAAAACAACTTGTCTTAGATAGTTGACGGGTTTACTGAAGGGGCAAAATCGAACGGTTCCTAGAAAACAACAAACAAATCGTACTAGTTATATCGTACCAATTGGATTACTTCCGGCTTTATCTAAGATATTAGAAAAAGCGGTCTGTCAGCAACTGACATCGTACTTAGAAATTAATAATATTATACCACAAGGCCAATCGGGTTTTAGAAAAGGCCATAGTACTACCACAGCTCTCTTACACATTGTTGATGAGATATTAACGGCGTCCGACGAAAATAAAGCATCATTTTTAGTTCTGCTTGACTACAGCCGTGCTTTTGATTGCCTAGATTCAGACATCCTTTTGGCTAAATTAAAATATTTCGGTTGTGACGAAACAGCTTGTTCATGGTTTAGTTATTACTTTCAAGATAGGAAGCAACTCGTAGAGTGTACAAATGATTTGGGGATAACAAACCGATCCGAACCGTTGGCAGTGTCAAAAGGCGTAGTTCAAGGCTCAATGTTAGGTCCAATATTATATTCAATTTATACCGCTGATTTACTACAAACCACTGAATTCGGACTTGCACATATGTATGCGGACGACACACAGATCATCATGTGCGCAAGTCCTAATAACACAGAAATAGATAATGCTGTAAAAAAGCTTAATCATGACCTAGAGTCAATTCGCGTCTGGTCAGAAAATCATGGCCTTAAGCTGAACGCGCAAAAATGTACATACGTTGTACTAGGCACAAAAAATCAAATTAATACAGTACATCGCAATAAACCTTCGGTTACGATTAATGGGGAATTATTAGAGGAATCACTTATTGTACGGAACCTAGGACTTTATTTTGATGGAAACTTAAAATTTGAAGAACATGTTAAAAAGAAAACCTCAAAATGCTACGGAGCGCTAAAAACACTCTACAAAATTCGACCTTATCTAAAAACAGCTGTGAGAGTAAAATTGATGGATTCTTTAGTTCTTTCTAACCTAGATTACTGTGATCTTGTATACGGTCCATGTCTCTATAAAAAAACCGAAATAAAAATACAGCGGGTGCAAAACTGTTGTTTGCGCTATTGTTATAATATTGACAAAAGGTCGCATATAACTCCTTACTTAAATACATATAATATACTCAACATGATCAACCGACGCAAACTTAAACTTGCAACACTAATGTTTAATATTAAGTACAGTGGCCAGCCAAAATATTTATACGACAAATTGTTATGGCGATCAAATGAGAGCAGAACCGGTTCGATAGGCGTTCCACGCATTCACCGATTGATTTTATTTAAGGGCAGTTTTCGTTTTGCAGCATCTAAGTGCTGGAATGATCTACCTCCTCCTATAAAGAAAACCAAATCCCAGTTTTTGTTTAAAAAAATGTGTAAAAGCTGGCTTCTATCACAACAGAAGGCATCGTGTAACTGGTCGCCAGTTAAGTTAGCAGGTGCACGATGAATTTTGTCTGATAAATAAGTAGTTTTGTCAACCTTTACTTAGTGCTAATTTATTCTGTTTTGCTCTTTAAACCTTTTATTCAAATTCAAAATATAAAAAAAAATAATCTCTATATCCCTTTCGCCCTGTAATTATTAAGTACTTCCATCGCCTTGGCAGCGATCTATTCGCCGGGTTAGCTAGTAAGCTAGTTATTTAGTTAAGTATTAGATTTAAGCTTATTGGTTGGGGACTGAAAATCAGCGGTCTCGCTGAGTCTCATCCATTTTACTGCACACACATCTGTAATTTTACTTACTAAGTTTTTATAAGTCCTTACATGTCCATTTTGTGCTGTGTTGGTAAATAAATATCTTTTTATTTATTTTATTTTTTTATTTATTTATTTAATGATAATGACATTTAGCTTTGACATAAAGTTTGGATTAAACTGAGCTTGAACGCAGGCCCCGTAGCCGAATGGCATTTTGCGACGCGAAACGCCACAAAACGACGCCGAAATATAATCTATCTCCATCGCTCTTGCGTATTGGCGCGACAGAGCCAGAGGCCTTTCGATCGGCGTCTGGCGTCGCAGAAATGCCATTCGGCTACGGTGCCAGTTCTATCAGAGCATTATCGAATGCGCACCGTTCAACTAAATTCGGCTTCAGCGACATACATACGGGATTAGGCTGCAATTAAAATCTCTCCGGCATGCATTTTGCGACAACACTGCACCCATTCCTTTTCTACCAATTTATCTTTTTCATTGCATTTTAATAGACGTTTGAGTATTAGCAAGTAGTGCACCAAGAAGACCAAGTGTGGTATCTATTTCATATTACGTGTTAAATACAAAAGTTTTGGCAAAGAATACCTTTTTGTACCTTTTGGCGTAGAAACTCTAGGTCCATGCGGTCCAGCGCGAACAAGTTTTTCCCAGAAATCGCGAAGCGTCTGGTTGAGGTAACTGGTGACCGAACAGCTGGGGACTTCCTCGCACAACGTATCAGCATTGCGATACAGCGAGGAAATGTATCATATCCTTGGTACAATACCTCAGGGCCTATTTTAGACATTAGCTAGCTTTTAAGTTTTGTCTTAGTTTATTATATAATTAATAATGTTTGATGTCGCAGCAACTTAGAGCGCCCATAAGTGGTCATGCTAGCCGATCTAATTGCATTTGGTAACGCTGATGGGTGCATTCGATCAAGGTCGTATCAAAATATGAACTACAACAAATTGTTCAAATGGGATTGGCCTCCGTATATCAAACCGATATTGAACTCATGTTGATATGCTATAAATTATAATGATGTTCAATAATTACAACCAAATACACCAAAAACTATTTTAAAACAGACGTTACATTCATTACCATGTAAGATGTCAACTATGAAGTCCCACATAATACAAGTGTCTCACGATGGTTTTATTTTGAAGTCCCACATAATACAAGGACATAACCAAGTTCCATCCTATTATCGTTAGAAGTTACCGCCGAGATGGAAACGGATCTGTTATACTGTTCTAAACCCAATTTCCATGAAAAGTTTCTTGTGGAGCGAGTGAGGATTGTTAAAATAATGCGGCCTGGGATCTGTCTCACACGTGTGCAATGTGCGTGATGTCGGATGAGTTAGCGCTGGTTTTTTCCATCGTTTGTTTGCAGTTTAGTTGTAGTGTCCGTCAGAACTTTCAGAGAGCTAGCACGTGACTGACGCGACATCTCGCCGCGCCATACGAGTAGATCTTTGTCTAAGCTTATTAATTAAATAAGGACAGGTGTATATGTCGCGCTGACATAATCTGGCGCCAATCATGTTAGCCATGCAGTTTTTGCACAAAACGCGTGTTTCGGCAGGGGCGGCTCACTCCGCGATTATATCGCCGCGCTACAAGTACATGCTGACGGCCGCGACTTCGCGGCCTAATCAGGGGTGGCGCGCATTCTCACAGAACGCACGTTCGCACTTTCTATTGTTACTTTACGTCGCGAGTATTTTTTAAGGTACATATGCGTTGTCCGCGTGTGGAATTGCTAATAATGCTTAGTTAAATAAATATCATGAATAAAATAAATACCATAGGACATTTTTACACAGATCTACTATTGATTAAGTCTCCCGAAAAGGTTCAATAAGGCTTGTGATGTTGGAATTTAAACAAAAATGTATAAATACTATATATATACCTAGAAAGTAACCAAAATCTGAATATAATAGTATAAAATTTTATCTCAGTATTAATTTGTAATCCATAGGCAACCCTATCGCCGGACGCCGTGCACGTGCGGCTCGTTTCTTTGTAAGAATTTTGTAGGCATTTAAAAAGGCGGCATGTCGTGAACATCAAAGCAGTGGGCCTTCTGTACTTGTACTATTATATATTCTGTGGTTTCGGTCGAAGGCTCGGTCGGTTTTGGCGCAAAGACCTTTGGGCCGCACTGAAAGTTATGAGCTTGTACTTTTGTTTCGCTCGACTCTAAGCTTGCAAAATTAGGAACTCATTTCAATCAACGTTTTAAATATTTTTTCTACTTTATAAAACTTTAGGTTTTCGTCCGTAACTAGGTTAAAAACAGGTTTCGGACAGAGACTAAAAATTGTAGTGTTCTAAACTAAATCCAATTTCTATGAAAAGTCGCAGTTGGAGCGAGTTAGGATTGTTCTAATGTTTCATTCGTGTGCTAACGTCGGGTATGTTAGCAGTTCATTCGACTGCTTGTTTGCAATCATGTTCGTTCAAAGTTTGAGCTTGGGGTTTAAAACGTGTTTTAGTTCAAGGTTCAGTCGGTTTCGGCGCAAAAACTGTCGAACCTTTGGGTCGCACTGAAAGTTATGAGCTTGTACTTACTCGTGTAACCTTAATAAGGCTAATTTTGAAACGCCTTTTAACCATCAATTTTAATATTTTGAACTTCTACTTATAAAATTTTGGTTCTGTTTCGTCTTGGAGATTTTAAAACTTTAATTGAAGGTTGTTTCGTAAAAGCGAAATTTCTGCTATATTTCTCGAAAATCTTTAATAACTTTTACCAGCTTAAAAATAAAAATACAGATAAAATAAAAGGTTAAAATCAGGTGGCAACTCATATTGCCATACTTATTCAACGTGAAATGCGCGAAACCCAGATTGATGGGAGTAAAAAAATTTGGTGCTTAATTAAATAATCGAAAATTGTATCAACATCTTAACATGTTTTTTATGAAGTATTTTTTAATATCGTTGTTATAATTTACAAAGGCCAGTCACATTGAAATTGCGTTCATATGAAAATAGACAGACATTTTGTCGGACTTTTTCATAGTTATAGGTAATATAGGTAGGTTCATAAAAATTTAAATATTCATTTACATATTGTATTTAGGTTTCCAAGTAATGGGAAAAGTATGAGCTTAGGATTTACGTTCATGTTTTAGTTACAAATTTTTTATAATACTTAGGCGACATTTTCATTAAAAACTAATAAAAGTGCATTTTTGCTCTCGTCAAACTAGACGCCCTTTGTTAAATAAAATGAAAACAGGAATAGCCGCGTTCTAAATATTAAATCAACAGCTTTCACGAGCCAAGCTATTACGTGGGAGTCGTAAAAGTGTACGTTAATCGAGAACCGTTTTCGATTTTATGCACCCCTGTATCGCCCGACCTCGACACAAATTAAATGCATAGAAGATGGTTGATTTTTGATTCTCCTCAGCGTTTCTTGTGAATCGGAAATAGTTATTTGTTATACAAGGGGGCAAAGTTGTATTTTAACGCCGAGTGTGGAATTGAAAAACGAGCAAGTGAAAGGATTCTATAGTTGAACCACGAGCGAAGCGAGTGGTTCGAGAATAGAATCCTGAACTTGCGAGTTTTTTAACACACGAGAAGTAAAATACATTTGCACCCGAGTGTAACACAAAACTTTTCCCCTCACTATAGCGAGGAAACTACAACGCAAAAAATGCGTTATCACTGCTTAAATCATCTTTATTACTATATTCACCTACTTTTATCAATTTTAAAGCAGTTATTTTGACTTTATTCAAGGTCTAATCACTTTACCCACTAGTGGATAAAATGCGTTTTTACCCGCTGATATTAAAGGACAAAACACGTGTTTCCGAGTTAGTGAGGGGAAAAGGTAAATGTACCCCACTTTTAGATACATACATATATAAACTGACGCCTATGTTACCAAATAGGGACACGAAAGATGCTTTATTTAATGGGTTAACAGAAAACGAAATTTTAATTTTGTAGTGGCAGGTTGCTATCCCAGCGCCACCATATCTATTTAATAAATAAATAATAAATAAATATTATAGGACATTCTTACACAGATTGACTGAGGCCCACGGTAAGCTCAAGAAGGCTTGTGTTGTGGGTACTCAGACAACGATATATATATAATATATAAATACTTATATACATATAAAACATCCATGACTCAGGAACAAATATCTGTGCTCATCACACAAATAAATGCCCTTACCGGGATTCGAACCCGGGACCGCGGCGCAGCAGGCAGGGTCACTACCGACTGCGCCAGACCGGTCGTCGTTATTTAACCCATGTAAGTACCACAGTCGGATTCCTGTCACCACACGACCGATTCCGGGTCGGGGTTTCCAATAATTTCACTTATTGGCTTAAGACGCTACAGGAGCGAAAATGCTAAAATGGAAAGGAGCCCCCTTTCAATTTGGGAATATTAGTTAAATATACTAGTGATATTAACTAGATTTATCGAAAAAAAATTGTCCATTCAATCAATCAATCAATCAATCAATTGTACAAATTAGAAATTACTAATTCTTGAGTTGCAAACATATTAGAATTTAATTACCTATTTCACTTTAGTTTTAGATATACACTGTATAGTTTAGAATACTTACTTGTCGTAACTAACCTAACATTAAGTAAAATTGTCAACCGGTTACAACTCAACTTGTTACAACTTATGTTTTTTGGTCCCCGCGATACAGGCTTGCCTAGTGCGGGTACTAAAGATAATCATGTATAAATGTATAACCTAGTGGTAATAAATATTTTTCATTTTCATTTTTTTTTTTCAATTATTTATTCGTGATAACTACAAAATACACAAGTAAGAAAACAGAAACAGCAAATAAAAGAACATTCAGAACAACTCGGTTAAAAGATACTGCGAAAAACTCTTTGAAATCAAGGTTCCGCTCTCGACTGTTTCCTCCTTCAAAACTTAATCAATAGTAACGAAATTTGAGAATCTGAATAACAATGACATAAACTGTGTCGGACCGTTTAGTTTTTTTGGCTAATTGTTACCAATGTTGAATAACACCTTTTTTTGCGCCATAATCCATAGGCCCGTTTTGCCCAAATTTTGATGCGATCTAGCGTCTTTAATAAATCTAAATAAATAAATTACTTAATAAAATCAGCGGTAATAATACGTGTAGTTTTGTCAATTGATACAGTAATACCTAGTGGTGTCCAGATTGACATAATAAAAGCTCTTGAGGGTAGGGGCTGTGCTTAGGTGTGAACATTTCCCTTTATACTTATACATATTACTTATCTCGAATATCTGTACGAGGGATGATTGTCCCAATTTAAAACTACTCGAACAACTTCCCCTGGTTGCCAATATTTGGTTTAATTTGACAAGGTTATTAAATTATTTAAATTAAACATTCATTTTAACTTTCACGATTTTTACACAGCTCACGGTCTCAGAGCGGACCAGACTTTCAGTGTAATTTTTCTTTAAATTACTTTAATTAATTAAGTGTTCTTTCACTTCACGTTACAAAAAAAGCAGTCAGTTATCAGAAAAAACTGAAATAGAAATATATTGGTCACTAAAGATGCCACTTAGCCGATTGGATATTAATCCCGCACCGTCCGAACGAAATGAAAATCTAATGTTTTACCTAATATGAATTTACGGTTCGGGTTTTATTACTATTATAAAATTAAATAGGTCAGCAATAATGCCCGGCTGTAAAATAATGTAATTTGCCCAGCAGTTCTGTTCGGTTTTAGTGCTTAGAACAGCAAAGTGTACAAGCGATTACAAGGGCCCGGGATATATGTAGTAAATAATTAACGAACGTGGGTATTAGGACACGGCCTGTTCTCATGCTCCCGAATATTAAGTTACATGGGTCCGATGTTTAAAGTGACAAATTTGGAACCTCTAGAGCATTTTCAACGGTCGGAGCACTTACGCCGCTCACACGACATTGTTGTGATTAAAAGTTCCCGGGGAGTCTAAGCGGCATTACTAGAACTAAACATGATATTTTTTTCGCCGTAAGCATATTTGTTTTGATAGCAATTTCCCTAATAACTTCTGAACGCTCACCGAGGAAATTGGCGACCCGGCGCGCCGACGACACTTCGATTTTTCCTGAATGTCTCGGAGAAAACTTGTTTCTATTCCAGTAACTAGATTCTAATGTAAATAGGAACTACATTAATTTTATTATATATATATTATTAAATCATTTATTTCAGGCAACATTAGTCCATAGGTACTCATATTCACAAATAAAGAAAATTACAACGAAAACTTAGGTACTTATATATACTTACTACTACTTATAGGTACTTAGGTAGGTATTTTAGATTATTTTCGTCCCGTAGTGAAAAAATATGACAATTTGCTTTATTTGTCTTTAATATCATAAACTGTCCAAACAAAAGTGACTCGCCAAATATAATAAAGAGCAAAGGAAATAACATTATATAGTCCCCAGAAAAAAGAAAATAGAGGGACATGTGCCGATAAAATAAAACATCACAGCCTCATGTGAGGCAATTTGAGGTTATATTTCAGATTCCACACAGTAGATAAACGCGTCAAAGATGAAAGGAATAAAAAGCTTACCTTCAAAGACGGTCGTGGAAACGGAATCGTTTCTTTTTATTACATCAGTTCGAACCAAATTAGTTTCCTGATTGTTTATACAAAAGGCAGATTATGCCTTCGGAATGATTAATTCCATTCGCCTCGGGCTAAATTACAGACAGCGGGAATGTAATCCGTTTTGGAAATTGAAGAGGAATACAGATCTTCGACACAATGGAGCAGATCTTGAGTAATGTGTTATCTGCGTAGTAAAATCTAAAACGGGTCCGCTCGAATAACGTCACCCTTTGTTCTCGTAATAAACTGTCAGGGCACAAAAGAATTCGCAGACATTGGATCGTGGAGCCATCTCGCGGAAATTTAGCGCTTTTGTCACACACTAAAGGGATATCCTATTCCTTTGATTGTTGCAACAGATTGTGTTCTAGGCGTGCGATTGTTGTGGTTTTCTTAGGGCTACCGCAATTTACTTTAGGCTGCTTAAGATTAATTAAGTTAATATAATCACACAAAGTCGCAGCATTTCATGAAGAACTGTTGATAAACTCGCACGTTGATTATATCATGTCTTTATTTGATCAACTGTGAATTTCCGTACATGTAGGTTTATGTTTTTTCCCCTTACTAGCTCGGAAACACGTGTTTTGTCCTTTTATACCAGCGGGTAAAAACGCATTTTATCCACTAGTGGGTAAAGTAATTTGACCTTGAATAAAGTCAAATTAACTGCTTTAAAGTTGATAAAAGTAGGTGAATCTAGTAATAAAGATGATTTACTTACCACCTGCGGAACTACTGGAAGCAGTGATAAATGCATTTTTTGCGTTATAGTTTCCTCGCTATAGTGAGGGAAAAGTTTTGTGTTACACTCGGGTGCAAATGTATTTTACTTCTCGTGTGTTTCAATTGCACACTCGGCGATAAAATACAACTTTGCCCCCTTAACAAATATCTATAACTTAGTCTTCTGAAGTGTTTAAGCGGGGAATAAAGTAGGTAGGTAGGTTAGTAGGCTATATACCGTCTCATGTAACATTTATACGAATTAATAAAAATAAACCTTACGAAATATTAAAATAACATAATTTATTTGGTCTTGAAATATTTTTTCTCCTTTGAGTCTAGTTATTTTTACTGTTGAACCATAAAATAGGTCCTAACACAGATGAGCCGACGTTGAATGGTCGACTTGCCCTTTTCAGAGCAAAATGGACATCGAGCGGCAAGAAAATTCTCGAACATTTCAAAGACAAATACAAACGGGAATTGTTTATGGACGCTCAATGGCGCGGTGAGCCGGAGGTGGCAAATCACTGGCCGTTTCCGGAGGGACTGCGGAAATTGAGAAAGTCCCCACCCTTGACGGCACTAAGCCACGATCGGACCCTTTACTACGGTTTTTGATGTTTTAGACGTTACTCGATACGGTAAAGGCGTATAATTTCAGTTCAATCTGGTTTTTGATTGGTGTGCTCAAAGTAACTTCAACAGTGCCGTATACACTCCATTTTAAATACGAAGGTCCAATAGCACTTGAAACTTAACAAAATAGCTTTGGGTGCCTTTTGTTATCTAATTCATTAGAGCACTTAAACTTAATTGTAAAATGCAATTAATTGCATAAAAATCAAAGAATACAAAACGAAAGTGCATGTAAAATACTACTCCGATAAAGGATCTGACCACTTGACCAGGTACCAGGTTAACAACTAATCACCATATGTGACGTTATCTGGGTAAAGGGACCATATTGTCGATGGCCGTTTTACCCGATAATACCATATGGTGCTAAGAATGAAATCACACACAAAACACATGACAGAAAATATATGTAAGTAATTTTTGGTTCCATTTAGTAACCGTTCGGTGCGCTTTTCACTTTCATATAGGTAACTAGCTATATAGGTATTAAAAGTCATCTTGTTCAAACGTTGAACATTTGGACCCCACCCCTTAGGATGTGAATGTTGAAAAATCTTTTCTTAGTGCTCCACTCCACTTTATAAGTAACCTACGTGCCAAATTTGGAATCTCTAGGACCAGCGGTTTTGGCTGTCCGTTGATATGTCAGTCAGTCAGTTTCTTCTTTTATATACACCCTGTTTTTATTGAATTCCATTAACTTACGTTAAGGAAAATTCATTACATCAAATACAATCAATTTCTCTAAGAAACTAGCGTCTTAACTCTTGCGGTTATCGAGTTATTAAAAAAATAAAGATAATTGCTGAACACGTGTGTCACAGCCTTTACCAAGTTCTAATGTTATTTGTTTTGACATGTGCCGTCAATCACTTGACACTAACTTGAATGTTATTCTTGAGGGTTTCTCACACTAATAAATTCTTTTTCCCCTCACTAGCTCGGAAACACGTGTTTTGTCCTTTAATACCAGCGGGTAAAAACGCATTTTATCCACTAGTGGGTAAAGTAATTTGACCTTGAATAAATAAAATAACTCTATAAAATTTATAAAAGTAGGTGAATCTAGTAATAAAGATGATTTACCACCTGTGGAACTACTGGAAGCAGTGATAAATGCATTTTTTGCGTTGTAGTTTCCTCGTTATAGTGAGGGGAAAATTCTTTTATTATGTACTTATGAAAATGACGAACACATTTTTTTTTTGCGAATTTAACTAAAAGTGATATACAGGGTGGTTCCTGATAAGTAAGGAACCTAACGACGTGTCGAATTTAACGAAAACAAAAAAAAAAACACGGTGTATTTCAAGATGAATAAAATTTTCCCTTTTAGTGATTTTGCTATCGAGTAATTTGCTTATTCTAGAAGATAAACTGATGGTAGAGGGTCAGGAAAGTCGTCTGATCTGTCGGAATTCCCGGCGATTAGCGTTATTCTCGCGCCGGCAGAAAAACGCGACTCGGAACTGACAGGTATTAATTGTGCAGATTGTGCTGATCGTACACGATTTTCGGGTTACCTAGTTACTTTATTAATGACAGTAAAACAATGAAAAAAATAGTGGAGTCCTTCAGCGCGGAAGAAGTGAAACTTTGTAAGCTAACCTCAAAAACATTATGTCAAATGACTGTCACGTCTTTGCGTTTAGTTACTTCCATCTTTTTACTGTTTTAAATATTTTACATTGCTAATTGGTCATAGTATTGAAAAAACAAACATAAACACAATAAACATAATAGTTTAAGTATTTGGCTAGTAGTGTCCTGCTTGCAAGATTTAGTTATACCTATGTATAAACAGTTATTAGGATTTTGTAAAACGATTTAGCGTTGAAAGCTTCTGTGAATCTTCGCAAAACTCGTCTAATGGCTTCGAAGCCTCAATTTGTTAGTGAAAAATATTTAAGTTATAAATGTACTTAATCTTACTTAGATTACGCAGAGTTAATCGCTTTTAGACCTTTAGGCAAATGGATTTTACGCTAATTAAATGCTATAATCAGATTTTGTAATATGCAAGGTACCGAAACGTTCAATATTAAACAAATTCTCATATTTAGAACAAGTAAATCAGAGATGTTAAAAATAGGTAGTGCAATGTATTTAAATACAAAATGCAAATACTTTGGTGTTTTACCTATTTCAAATAAAAATACAAAATAGTTTTACAAAAAGGTATTTGAAATACAAAATGCAAAATAGGTATTTTCAAAATACCTTTATTCAAATAAAATACTTTTTTGACATAAGGTAAAACTTTTATTTTAAAGTTGTGTTTAAAACACCGAATCACCAGAGCCCAGAAACCTAACACGTTTAAAAGTAAAGCCAAAAATGGACTGTCTCCATGTCTTTTACCTAATATTATAAAAATCTAATGAAAAAGTTTTAAGTATTGCAATATGTATGAAATATGGAAATAATCCTAAAATAATAGTAATATCAATTAAGCATAATACATTACAGCTGTACTAAATAGAAGTGCCTACAGTCATTAGGTATACGAATCGATATGGATTTTCCCCGTTATTTCGATGTTCACGGTCAAGGTGCTTTGGGATCTTGCAAAAAATCGCTTACTCGATATCAATTTAGATTAGACATTAATTTTTCTGTACTTATACAAGTCACGACACTTACGACTTATGAAGAGATAGTAGATAATGTAGATATGTCTATAGTCGCCAGATTTTTACCAACTTACTTTTGTTACAGTCTGGCAAAAGATAATAGAAATTAAAAAATGTAGTGTTAAATCTAAAAGTGGAAAATGTCTGCCTTTTAAATTTATTCTAAGCCTAGTGGCATCGATTGCAGACGTTTCTGCTAATCAGAAGTAAAAAAATGTAGTGTTGTCCCTTTCAAACCAATAAGTGTGAGAAAAAGAGACAACACAACGATTTTGACACTTTTAATTTCTAATTTTTTAACCCCCGACTAGGGTTTCTGCTCGAGAGTCTCGAACTCGAGACTTCTCGAGAATTTCGGCTTCATTCGAGACGAGAAAAAAATGACAGGTACTCGAGACGTCTCGAGTCCCGAATGTAAAGTACGACCTGAAGTGAAATGCAACTTTTTACCTTCTGCCCGGTATCATCGCGAGGCGGTGGGGACGATGTCGAATGGCGGCCATAAATTATAACGAGATAAAGCGATCTAACCTCTCATTCCAACGTAAGTTGGCAGCGACTTTGGATAGTTTTGACAGCCTCGTGTTATTTAAAAGCAATTCGTCATTACGAAAAAGTCAGCGCGTTTATGTATCTTGGGTCATTGATAACCTGCGAAGAGTGCTATGGCTAACTTTGACAAGATTTGGAAGAACAGAGGAATCCGACGTCAAAATAAAGTGCGATTATTTAGATCTCTTGTCTTCTCGATAATCTCGATATTTATGTATGGTGCCGAAACTTGGACCCTGAAAAGTTTTTGTGTGGCTAAGATTGACGCTATTGAGATGTAGTGCTGGCGAAGACTGCTACGAGTATAACTTGAAAAGCTAGAAGAACTAACAAACATCTCTATTTTGCAAGAACTGAATATCACCACACGGCTCTCCAAAATATGCCAAGAGCGACCCTCAGATTTTTCGGACACATTATGAGAGCACCAATGCATAATATGGCGAATTAATGGTAAACATTCTTGGGGTGGGGCTCGTAAGAGATGGTCTGACTGTGTGAAGAAATCGTGTGGCGACAGCGTATACTGTGCAGTCCACATGGCTTATGACCGCGTTCAATGGAGACACGCTATTTGTGGTCGCGATCCTCGGCAATGAGGAAACGAGGAAGAAGAAGAAGTTATTGTAAACGTTTAATTTCAATGACATTGTGATTTAATACATGACATTTTAATTTACTTCACCCGTGCACAGGCGGGGAAGTTAAAGGATTAGGTATTATTTTCAAGACTATAATTGTAGTTTTCTTGTTAAAATTTGATTTATGTTTATTTCAAAGAAGATTTTTATTGCTCTTACGCATTTTTTATAATAGTGTGATGCAATAAAAACTACTAATCATATTGTTGTTTATTATTCTATCAAAATTTTACCATTTATAAAAAAAGACTCGAGACTCGAGAAGACTCGAGACTTTGGGCTCGAGATTTCTCGAAACTCGAGACTTCTAATAGGTCGAGAAATCAGAAACCCTACCCCCGACGCAAAAACGACGGGGTGTTATAAGTTTGACGTGTCTGTCTGTGTGTGTGTCTGTCTGTGGCATCGTAGCTCCCGAACGGATGAACCGATTTAGATTTAGTTTTATTGTCTATTGTCATGACGACCGGTCTGGAGCAGTCGGTAGTGGCCCTGCTTGCTACGCCGCGGTCCCGGGTTCGGATCCCGGTAAGGGCATTTATTTGTGTGATGAGCACAGATATTTGTTCCTGAGTCATGGATGTTTTCTATGTATATTAAGTATTTATATAGAGATATTATATATATCATATCGTTGTCTGAGTACCACAACACAAGCCTTCTTGAGCTTAGCGTGGGACTCAGTCAATCTGTGTAAGAATGTCCTATAATATTTATTTATTTATTTATTGTCTGAAAGCTGAGTTAGTCGGGAGTGACTTAGCCATGTTTCATGAAATTCGGTCTACTATGTCGCGGTCGGGGGTTTTTTCAAAATTTTAACATACCTCATTTAGATACACATAACATTATCGTACATGTAATGAACAAATTTATGTGGGCGGCAGCTTAGGAAATAACTTAACCACAAACTTTTGTTCATTACATGTACGATAATGTTATGTGTATCTAATCGAGGTGTGAGTTTAATCGTGTAAAGGCGCCAAAGGCGCTGTGACTAATGAATCGTAAAATGGATAATGTAAGCTAATTTATGCAAAATATACAAAACCATTATAGCAGAATGTCCTATCCACGCAATATTAATAATTTATAGTTATAGGTTTGTACACTGACTAAAATAATGACTTCGTAGTCCATTTAATACTGTCCGTATAATTTTATAAGACTTATAGATTTTTTGTTATTTAGCATATTGTCCGGTAGAAAAGAAACTGTAATACAGGTCATCTGTATTGAACTGTAACTGTCCAAAATGTTCATGATTTAAGTAGGTATTTAAAAAGGTTTCGATGTGCCGTAGCGTAGCCGAATGGCATTTTTGCGACGCGAAACGAAAACGAAACGCCGCGAAAGTCTGGCTTTGTCGCGCCAATACGCAAGAGCGATAGAGATTTAGAGATAGATATCTACGAGCGTTTCGTTTCGTGAGCGTTTGTGCCATTCGGCTACGTACCCAGTACAGATTGTGCTTTTTACCCGCACTAGTGCGCAATGTGGTTCATTTCTTTTAGGTCGAAAGAGATAGAGAGCCATCTAGTGTCGATTTAAATTACTCCCTTCGGTTGTGTTGTAATTTTTCGCCACTCGTTTCAAAGTCGTCTGAAAATGAAAAAAAAAAATGAAAATGAAATATTTATTTTTCAAGTAGGCATATTACAATGAGCATATGAACGTCAAATAAAGCTACGCCGGCTCTACTGACTTATATATACGTTCAAATCAGGACCATCTGCTTGGGTGGGCTTTTAGCCACATATATCTATTTCATCCGACACTGACGTGCCACCGCGTGATCAACAAATACGTTCCCAATTTGTTTGTAATCCTGTCACTCGGAATCTCGCCGAGCTAGTGATAAATGATCACCATCGTTCCTCGATTTGTTACGGAAATGTGAAACTGTGTGGCTACAGTGAGTTTTTAATACCTTCGATATTGCAAACGTCATGAACGATGACAGTCACTGTATTTTCCGTAATTCGTATACTACAGATGGGAATTTTCGTGAGAACAATCACCAAAAATATTTTTTCTAAGGTAGGTAAATTTTATGTTTTTCCTACTCAGAATCACGAGCCCTTTCGATCCAGGGCAAAAAAAAGAGACAAAAAAATGGTCCCAAAAGTGTTTTCTATTTTTTGCATACTTTCCACTTTGTAACCATTTTAAAAATTGTTTGAAAAATGGTAATGAAGTGGAAAAAATAAATTTAGCACGCTTTTTTTTTACCTAGTAGGATAGAAAGGGCTAGTGATTCTGAGTAGGAAAAACATTAACCCTTAAATGCATAGTGTCGACGTGTCAACAAGATGTACTGACATTGACTGAACTAACATACCAGTACATACAAATACCAGCGTATCCGAGAAAATACGACGCTAGACTATTATTACTATTATGCACTACATCTGTATTCTGTATGTGCCAATGCCTGTCTCGATATTTACGGCGGATCAGGCGGATGCGTCGCTGAATTGACAACCACCAAGAGACGTCTGTTTACAACCTGCTCGGTTTACGATTTATATTATTCCTGTGTGTAATATTACCATATATCTCAATAATTTATTACAGTAAACGGAATAGTGGCTATATTGTCTCTCCACTATGACTCAGTTCGTACCTATGTTATATGGGTGTACATTTAGTTACTTGCAATTTACGATGCCACATTTATTTAAGGAAATGTCGAAAAAATATATTAGCTTCCTCCAAAGAATAAGCCTTTTACAACGGAATCAACGGCAACATGCCTAAAGAAGTTTCTTAGTTTTTAATATTTTTAATTTAAATAATTAATGAATCTACGGTTGTAAACGTTATATATCGCTATTGCTGCGATTTTTAATTTACTTAGGTATTTATTTTTAGATTAAGGTTTAAATGTTTAGTATTATTGTTTTTATATTAAGAGTGCTGTTGTTAACTTTTATATGAGAAAACAAATAAATTACAATCATTTACGATGTGAATATATTAGTCCAGTAACATTTACAATGGAATCAACACTGAAATAACAGAAACAGTATACAGCATGTGGATTCCATACGGGCGAATAATGTAACCAGTTATAGTATCTGACCCGAAGTCCTCATGATGTTTTCCTTTTTATTTTAAACCTTAAGATATAGATTTATTACGGGACCAATGCTGAATTATACAATAGTACATTACGATGTTAAAATAATTTGGTTGTTAGGCTGCTCTGACATTGACACTTTCTATTGGAGAACTATCTTCTTTTTCGCGGGATTCTAGCGGTCGCATCTCGAATGCACATACTTGTGCTCAATATGATTAATTCTCGTCACTACGATGATAAAAAGTGATTCGATGCTTCAAAGGCGAAAATGCAGCAAATATCAAATGACATTTCGCACAGTCGTAAGTTCCGAACAAGTCATTGGTACGAGCTTTGACAGACGAAGATAAAGCACGCTCTTAAAGCTAGTGCCACCACGCTTCAAAAATTACTCAATTGATTAAATTTATTCTGATGGTTTACTCAAAATTTACAACATTATCTAAAGAATTATGATTATTTATGGCTAAAAATAAAGCAATGAAGTTCTGTTCTCACTGAATTCTGGAAAACGGAGAAAATTTTATAAAACACCGGATGGTTGGGCACGACAAATTATGTTAAATTATTCGCACATACATTACCCATATTTGAATCATAATGTGGCTCCATCTCCGTACTTAAATGTTCATGATAAGTACTTAAGATTGTATTTCATGTATTTACTGCGGTAATATATGATACGTTTGGAATACACTGAGAGAAATTTGCATTGTGAATTTAACAAGTTCGACTTGTTGCAGTTTATCCGTTTGAATCAGCCAAACGTATGTTTAAAACAATGTGTCAGGTTGTTGGGATAGGAGGCAAACGAGCAGAAGGTCGCCTGATGGTAAGCGATCACCGCCGCCCATGGACACCCGAAACACCAAAGGTGTTGGAGGTGCGTTGCCGGCCTTTAAGATGGGTGTACGCTCTTTTCTTTTCTTCTTCTCTTTTTATAAAATCGACTTGTTGATTCAAATATATTGCCGATTCAAATGACAAGTAGCTTGTTGTTTGAACCAAAAAGCACGTAGGCGCTATTTTAACCAAAAAACTTGTTGAACGAACATGAAAACTGGTTGTATTTTCTCTCAGTGTAGCGTTAAAATAGCTGCTTAGACAGCTCCACTGATTTTTTATTAGAATTTAGGTTAATTGTAATCTGGAGGGAGTCTTCCTCCTCCTTGCGTTATCCCAGCATTTGCCACGGGAGCCTGGGGTCTGCTTTGACAACTAATGTCAAGATTTGGCGCAGGTGCTAGTTTTACGAAAGCGACTGCCATCTGACCTATTCTGACATATTCTGGAAGACGAGACTGGTGCCGTAGCCGAATGGCATTTCCGCGACGTTAAACGAAAACGAAACGCCGCGAAAGGTTCTGGCTCTGTCGCGCCAAAACGCACGAGCGATAGAGATATATGTCTACGAGCGTTTCGTTTCGTGAGCGTTTGTGCCATTTGGCTACGCACCCTGGCATTATCAATAAAATATTAATCTTTGAAAACACCGCTTGGCAATAAATTGGAAAACGGATGAACAAGGATATAGAAAATAAAATCTCCTATACCCAATTCAATTACAATGTGCCATCTTGGCTCTCCGGGCCTTCTGATTGGGATTTGGACCCGCTCAGATTGTTCAGTGTAGCTTCGCAATAAAGAAAATATTGTATGAGCAAAGAAAATAATTAAAATGGAGTTTAAGTTGCTTATCTTCAACGCAAACAAAGGCAACGGCAACGGAGACAACGTTTTAACAAAATCGGGTAACAAAATTAGACAGTAGATAACTAGGTTGAAAAGTTTCTTATGCACAAAATTGGCTTTCAGACGATATTTATTGGCGTAGGCGAGAGGTACCTGTCACTGCAGTGTCGCAGTTTCGGGGGCAAGAGTGGCACTGAAATCTCGACTGGGGGGCAAATATAACTGGTCCATTTTTTCCATATTTTACAATGTTTGCATTATTAAATAGAGTGTTCACCGGTTATATATGGTAGGCGTGTTCAGTGGATGTAGAACTCAACATCATAGTGTAATAATGGAAAAAATGGATTAGTCAGATTGCCCGCCAGTCGAGATTTGATCCCGCTGTACATTTTAACAAAATCGGGTAACAAAATTAGACAGTAATTACGTTAAAAAGTTTCTAATGCACAAAATTGGCTTTATGATGATATTTATGAATATATAGTATAAAAAACAAGTCTATAAAGAATACCAGGCTTGAAAATAAATAGAATGCTACTGTTATTTTAATGTTATGATAAATAAAAATAATGCGGCATTAGTGCCAGTTGTTCCTTCTAGAAAATTAAAATATTTTCTTCGAAAAGCGGGTACAAAGTAACGTAAAGTATTTACCCATGTCCGTTCCTCCACTCAAAATAAAAGGCATTCAATGATACAATAACACTCGAGCGAATGTATAAAGCCCCAGCTCCTCACAGGTAAATATCACAAAGAACTCGTTAGCTTTGTCACGTAATACTGGGCGTTGGAATTTAAAATATAGCAGAAGCAATAGTAGTTTCTATTTGAATGAGCATGTTAATATTTCACAAATTATTCATAAATAATAAACTATTGCCTCTTGAAAACGTAAAGGCGCTGTAATTAAAATGTTATTTAATGTTTTAACTAAGTAAACTTAAGACTATGTTGCGCAAATTCGATCATGTGTCTAGCTTTCGATCGCAGCTGAAGTGGCTCCCCATTCGTCGCAGACGTAACCTTCATATAGTTTCTCTCCTTTATAATATACTGTTTAACCCTTCAACTCCTCGCTATCTCAAAGACCGCTTTAGTTTTGTTCAATCTATCAGATCTTCCCGAAATTATCTTCTTAAAGTCCCGTCATCTTCTTCTAAATTCTTCAACGATTCCTTTACTTTCCAGGCAGTTCGGTTGTGGAACTCATTACCTATTGACATAAGGCATGCTAAGTCTCTTCACATTTTTAAAAGTCAAGTAAAAGAGCATTATTTATCTATTCCATAATACAATATTTATTGATGGTCCTGTTTCATTTTCCTTTA
This sequence comes from Leguminivora glycinivorella, assembly GCF_023078275.1. NCBI lineage: Eukaryota > Metazoa > Arthropoda > Insecta > Lepidoptera > Tortricidae > Leguminivora > Leguminivora glycinivorella. Next base: position 1,381,441 of record NC_062975.1, read on the forward strand.
TCGCTATTGGCCGCATTGTTTTTGATCTATGTACATTCGTAGCTGTGTTGTTATAGTATTTATATATGTACGGTATATTTAGGTTTATTTTAATTCCTATTTATGTATGTTTATTAGTATTATGATTATTTGACGTCTTCTATCACTCACTGCATCACCTACTCAAATCAGTTGTTTTTTGTGTCTTGTCTCCACTACCCAAAGGTTGTCTGGAAGAGATCGCTCTTTAGCGATAAGACCGCCTGTTGTCTACCATAGTTAATTAAAGTTATGTGATGTAATCTTGTTATATTGGTGAACAATAAAGAATATTTGTATTGTATTGTATTGTATGTTCCGAGGAGGGCGTAAATAGCTGCGACACAGTTAATACTAATGCAGCTGATTACGAGCAATTTTGTTACTAAATGTATGTTATTACGTTCAACAAAAATCATCAAGTTTTTTTTCTCGGAGAGCAAAATAAAATTTTCTACTCCCGAACTGTTATTCGTCATTTACAGGGTCGAGCATAGATCGTTAAAACCCTGCATAAAAGATGCCCGCCCCCGCCCGGCGTCCCGCGCACCCGCGCATACGATATAGCTCTTAAAGTATTGTTAGGTAGCCTTTAAGGGATATAGCGTGGGTGCGCGGGGCGCCGGGGGTTGCGGCGGCGCGGGGGAGTGCGAGCGACAGGGTGAGTGCAGGATCATTACAGAGGACAAGTCAAAATACAGGGAACAGTGCGAATTTCACGAAAGTTATTCTAGAAAACTATTAAAAAGTAAGTGCATGATTGTAGAAAAAGTATTGTATGCAACGGTGTTTAACTGAGTCAAAAAATACTCGTGGCGTCTTATTAACAATTTTCGGCTTCGCCTCAAATTGTTACCCGGGGCCACTCGTCTTTTTTGACCTCCTTTAAACGCCTGTTGCATAAAATACTATATTAGGGTACCCCCCCTACATGTAAAGTGGGGGCTGATATTTTTTTTCATTCCAACCGGATTGGATAGATATTTAAAAATGAATAAGGGTTTACTAAGATCGAAAATATTAATATACTCAAAAAACGGAAATAATCGCTCCTAAAGGAAAAAATAGTGCGTCCTCCCCCCTATAACTTTTGAACCATATGTTTAAAAAATATGAAAAAAATCACAAAAGTAGAACTTTATAAAGACTTTCTAGGAAAATTGTTTTGAACTTGATAGGTTCAGTAGTTTTTGAGAAAAATACGGAAAACTACGGAACCCTACACAGCGTGGCCCGACACGCTCTTGGCCGGTTTTTATTTATTTCATTGTGTATTTTAAATTCTGAATTTTCAAGACTAAATGAGATCAGTAAGTGTCAAAGACCTAATCGGTTCTTGTAAATTTATCACAAAAAAACTAAACTATATCTTTTTTAGGGTTCCGTAGTCAACTAGGAACCCTTATAGTTTCGCCATGTCTGTCTGTCCGTCCGTCCGTCCGTCCGTCCGCGGATAATCTCAGTAACCGTAAGTACTAGAAAGCTGAAATTTGGTACCAATATGTATATCAATCACGCCAACAAAGTGCAAAAATAAAAAATGGAAAAAAATGTTTTATTAGGGTACCCCTCCCTACATGTAAAGTGGGGGCTGATATTTTTTTCATTTCCAACCCCAACGTGTGATATATTGTTGGATAGGTATTTAAAAATGAATAAGGGTTTACTAAGATCGTTTTTTGATAATATTAATATTTTCGGAAATAATCGCTCCTAAAGGAAAAAAAAGTGCGTCCCCCCCCTCTAACTTTTGAATCATATGTTTAAAAAATATGAAAAAAATCACAAAAGTAGAACTTTATAAACACTTTATAGGAAAATTGTTTTGAACTTGGTAGGTTCAGTAGTTTTTGAGAAAAATACGAAAAACTACGGAACCCTACACTGAGCGTGGCCCGACACGCTCTTGGCCGGTTTTTATTTAATTCATTGTGTATTTTAAATTCTGAATTTTCAAGACTAAATGAGATCTGTAAGTGTCAAAGACCTAATCGGTTCTTGTAAATTTATCACAAAAAAACTAAACTATATCTTTTTTGAGCATATTTTTGTACTATAGAATGGCAATGACATTGAATTCACGATTGAGTCTTGCCAGGTAGAGGGTTAAATATTTCTTAATATGTAAGCACAGAACTAGCGAAAAAATAAGTCACGCTTTATTGTGCTACTATCGCTTTCATATCATAACACTTATTTTCCATCGTCCGCATTTCGCAATAAATCTGAATCAGTGCGTGTGAGTGCGTCTGACGGGGGCTTAATGATAGAAAGTCATTAATAACACGGTGATTGGCTCTTTGAGTCGCTCATTACAGCTTCCGTTTGATCAAGTCTCGATGAAAGCACACGTACAGTTTGAAATTGTATTTTTGTATTATGGTCCTGTTTGGGTACTCTGTTTGCCTGAGCTCAATGACAGTTTACACCGAATTAGTAGAAGTAGCTTATGCTTTGTACAATCAGCTGCAATATATCATATTATTCTCTTCAAAGACCGCAAAATATCGGTACTTATTAGTATCTCAACTATAAAACTCCCGTGAGACTCATACATATTTAAAAATATTTTAAGCGGGTTACTCACATAAGTCGATATAGCGTTCGACATGTTTCATTTTCAAATACTTATTAGTATCGGCAGATAACCAAAACAAATTCGCAACGATTTATAAATACGTAATACCTAACTGAGGATCTATGTACGTTCTTTAATTGTACCCATTACGGCATCTGACACCCACGTAGACACCCACGGTCACGGCTTTACAAATTTCGATTAAAAGATTTTGATAGTAATTCGTTGTAACATTTAAATCCATTATGTACTTTTACTTATCCACAACTTAGCATAATCCGAAATGTTGTTAATGCATTCAGTGGAAATCCCCAAACTTTATAACTAGGTACTTATGAATTATTTGAGTTTAGCGTTATGTGAGTTCAGAGCTCGAACCTCCATCAAATTTGACCTAAACTAACCTAATCTGCTCGGGATGCACAAGTTACTTTATAGGAAAGGTAAGTCCTGTAGGGAAATTATTAATAAAATAGCTTTGAGGGGGAAAAAGGTGAATATAAGACTTAGAAATTTGCGAAATGAAATAATTATCTTTGATTGGTTATTAGGCAGATAAGATAATATTAGTATATTTTCATCTAAATTTTAAACTAATTTACCTGGGTTTTCTCGTAAGTTTAAAGAAAAATCATTGATTAGGGTTCTATATTAAGTTTGAATGTCACACATCTTTCTGTATTTTAAAATAACATTCTTAGAACAATTATTTAAAACAGCATTGTTTGGATTAATCCCTGCCGCTTCTTTCCACAATCGCCCTGCGCGACAAAATTTCCATCTCCATCATTTCGCTGGCAGTCCTCAGCTGTGCATTTCTACAGAAACTTCCTACCTCGCACAGCTAAACGTGGCTAGACTGTGAAATGAACTCACCTGCGGTGTTTCCGGAATGGACGGCAGCTTGCAGAGACGCTCGCTCTCTCTTTTATTTACAAGGGAGCAACTATCTTTTGTTCCTTTCTATAGCTCATCACTTACTCGTTTCTGGTGGGACCAGTGCCTAATAGCAATATGAAGCGCCGTAAGCAGGCGCTTGTCAGACATTAGATTAACAACGCAATATCGCCGCAACACGACTAATCCATCACCAACGCAAACAGCCTCGGAAACCTACCATTCAATTCCACCAAGCTCCAATTATTCGTACTGGTTCTGTTACATCTACACAACTACCAGATCAGAAATATCTGGACACGTTTTTCTGGCCATTCTGTTTGTAGTATTTGTAGTACTATGTACCAAATGCGCCATGTTGTATTTTAATATAAGTCACTTTGGAGGAACACTAACGTTTTTATTGTATAATATAATATCTGTGATAAATGACTTGTTTTCTTTGAAAAAAAAAGTTGTGAAATGTCATCGAGTGACCACACCCTCTATGCCCTAAGCTAGCTTAAGAAATGGTACGGACTATGTAAAAATAAGAACTTAAGAATACAATAAATACGTCGAATTCCTGCAAACGGACTTTTATTTAAATACTATATGGCGCAATCGGTAGGACACTACAAATAGAATGAGCAAAAAAAAATCGTATTCAGAGAATTTTGTTCGCGTAACTGTGTATCCATAAGAACTTCATATTTATCTAGGTCATCTATGACGCGCAGATTTGTCAAATTCAGCCTTGAATAAAACACTATTACGAGTCAAGGCACGCGTCTTCATGGCTCGATTATTACTATCTTTTGCCTTCGCTCACGTTTAATTCGAAAATTGCGGAATATTCCATACAAACTTCCACCCCCCATTTTAGAGAAGTGCGGGGTTAAAAATAGCCTATGTCACTCTCCACCCCTTCAACTATCTCCACAAAAAATCACGTCAAGTCGTCGCTCCGTTTTGCAGTGAAAGACGGAGAAACAAACAAACACACACACTTTCCCATTTATAAGTAAGTAAGTACTAAGTATGGATGTCTTTCCTTTGTCCTGACAACAAAAAGCGCATTCCAGCGCCACTACATTACTCCTAATAACTTCCGAGCGGAGCGATGGAATAATGGACGCCGCTGTTTCCGGTTACCTGCGCACCTAGACAACGTCACAATATACTTCGTAAGCGTACACATAATATACAATATTGGTGGGCGATTTGTATTGAATACGCTTCTCGCACTTGAACCACAGAATACATAATAGTACAAGTACAGAAGGCCCACTGCTTTGATGTTCACGAAATGCCGCCTTTGTAAATGCCTACAAAATTATTACAAAGAAACGAGCCGCACGTGCGCAGCGTCGGACGATAGGGTTGACTACGGATTAAAAAAAATTAATACCTATTCAATTATATTCAAGTCTTGGGTCCTTTCTAGGTATATATACAGTATTTATATAATTTTTGTTTAAGTCCTAACGTCACAAGCCTTATTGAACGTTTCCGTGGGACATAAATTACATAATCGATAGTAGAAAATGTAAGATTGTCCTATTTTATTCATCATGTTTATTTAACTAAGCATTATTAGACATTCCTTCCGCGGATATCGCATATGAACCTTTAAAAAAACTCGCGACGTATAGTAACAATAGAAAGTGCGAACGTGCGTTCCGTGGGAATGCGAGCCACCCCTGATTAGGCCGCGAACTCGCGGCCGCCCGCAAGTACTTGTAGCGCGGCGATAGAATCGCAGAGTGATCCGCCCCTGCTTGAACCCACAAGCACTAAATAAAGCCTGTGTGCGTAGCCAAAAGCACAAACACTCACGAAACGCTCACGATAATATCTATTTCGTAGCTATCTATCTCTATCGCTCTTATTTATTGGCGCGACAGAGTCAGACCACATTTCGAGGCGTTTCGATGGCGTTTCGTTTTGCAGAAATACCATTCGGCTACGGCACTAGAAATATATGACTACGCGCCAACATTTTTTTTAATACTATTCTAAACTGTCACAGCATACATTAGAATACTCGTGACAGAGCTCTCTTGACATAAATATATTCATATATTTCTGGGCAGGCTTTACATGTAGGTCATGCTTGGCAGTAAGCCCGGGCAATGCCGGAGGGCGCCGTGGTGAATGACATGATGAACATATTGAACATACGTCGATCCCAGCGCGCCCTCACGAACGGCAGAGAGGATGAAACGCCGGACTGGGTTTAGTGGGTAGGGCCAAGTTTGCCCCCTCTCGCTAGGGGAGGGGAAAGAAACGCCGAGTCCCACACTCATACTCATAGTGTTGTGTTCCTGTCGGTGAGTAAGGCTGCCAGAGCTCAACGAGGGTGCGGTGTGCTGATGACGGGAGGACTTACGGAACTAACTTGTTCCGTTTATTGTCCTTTGAGTCGTCGGCAACCCGAACCCTCCTTGGAACTTGTACACTCCTTTTTGCTGTGTACTTAACACAGCAAAAGGGAATGTACAAGTTTCTAATGGGGTGGCAACGCGCATGTGACACTCTTTGAGTTGCAGGCGTCCATAGGTTACGGTGACCGCTTTACATCAGGCGGGCCGTATACTTGTTTGCCACCGACGTAGTATAAAAAAAAAACATACGCATAACTGCATCCCCACTCCGGCAAAAAAAAGGCTTTACATGTAGATGGACGCTCTTATTGGGCTATATTGCACAACTAGGGTTGTAAATAGAAAAAAAAACCAAATGTTTTTTTTTTCAGAATTATGAAAAAAAACATGAAAAAAAACCGAGCACCATGGTTTTTTTTCTAAATATGGTTTTTTTTTCAGATGAACAAATAATACGACAATAACGGTTTTTCGTGAGTTGTAACGTGTTTCAATAACAATAACGTACATTTTAATTCAATTAACATTCAGTATACAAACGTTTATTGGGGAATCCCCGATGCTGCGTGTAGCGTGGAGAGGCGGTGGTGTTGCCAACAGTAAATAGTGATAACTACCAACTACAGATTTCGTAAATGTTACTTTTATAAGACCAGAAATTAAAACAAGTGCCAAGAGTGGCACTGACTCCTTAGTAGTTTCATGTGCTCTGCCTACCCCTTCATGGGACACAGGCGTGATTGTATGTATGTATGTATGTATGTAGAAATTAAAGTTATTTGATTAAATTCGTTTAATAGTTAACATTAAGTCTAAAAAACCGTATAAAAGTTTACTACTTTGCAAATTTTGAGATTTCGTACTTTAGAAAAAAAACATACTCCAGAAAAAAACTGTTTTTTTTTCATGTTTTTTTTTCAAGCCAGAAAAAAAACCGTTTTTTTGCAACCCTATGCACAACCCGCATATTTCCATGTTGTGCATATGCGAACCATCAACTAGTCGTGTCATCACGCACCCACGGGGACAACTGTATGCTCAATGAGCTGACAGCTGCGACAGGTCTGGCGGCGGCTTGACGGCTGTTCAATATTATATCTGAGGTATGGTAGCTAGTTCTCCCTATCGCTCTTCTGTAGTTGCGAGACAGCTAGACTGGGCTTCGATCGCTACGTGGTCGTCTTGGCTAGGCCGGCTGGGATCTTTTGCCCGCAACATTCATCTTGTCCGTTTCCTTCGTTACCTTGAAATTGCAGGGTGATATTGTTATCAATGTATGGAATAGAATTATCAGTGAAGATTTTCGAATGCAGCGCCATCTATTATTAAGGTACGTACGACAACTTTTCATGTGATTTTCCATGCCTAAAGGTTCCTTACAGAACATAAAGTATGTGAAACCTTTAAACATGAACGCCACATTTTTATGGCGGGATTTCTAAATAGGTCTTTCATCAATCAGTTTAGAGTTCAAACTGTTAATTTAAGTTCTCAAATTGTAAAGGAGGCAAAATAAGTCAATCACGGAACAATAGGGTCAAAGTACCAGCGCTCGACACGCTAATGTCTAATAAATGTCACGGATTTGTCATATTTATTGACAGTGACAAGATTGAAGGCGGCCTCTGCTGGGTCACTGTAGTACCGCGGTACCGCTTTTTCTATCCAACTTTATGAAAATTATATTACGTATTAATGAGCCTCTTTACATTATTGCGCCATTTGCCACGGCTCATGGGATCCTGGGGTCCGCTTTGACAACTAATCCCAAGATTTGGCATAGGCATTAGTTTTTACGAAAAAGACTGCTATCTGACCTTCGAACCCGAAGGGTAATTAGGCCTTATTGGGATTAGTCCGGTTTCCTCACGATGGCTTTCTTCACCGAAAAGCGATGCTACCGCCTCAGCGGAGCCACTGGCTATCGTAATGGAAAGTGTAGGTTTATCCATCCATCCACCATCCATTCTACAATCTGAGACTTTTCTCTAACTGGCTAATATTCGTGCCGTTGTCAGACAACTCGATCAATTGACATATTACAAATAAATCTACTGTTTTGTTTGTCGTTTCTCGTCGCATGCGATCGTTGAGGAAGATAATTGGTAGAAAACCGTTCACTTCCCGCACGCTACACTACCGTTGTACCGATGTTTGCTGTCTACGAATTCGAACGTACTGAATTTTATTCTATTTCAATATTTTAGTAGCACCGTGTTATCAGATTGTTATTATGCAATAATAGTTATTTGTTTTACAAGGGGGCAAAGTTGTTGTTTAACCGTACGTGCCAATGTTGATACTCGAGCAAGCGAAAGATTCCAATATTGAACCGCGAGCGTAGCGAGTGAGATGGAATCTAGAGCGTTGCGAGAGTTTCAAGGCACGAAGGTTAAACAAACTTTGCCGCCGAGTGAAACACAAAATTTTTCACCACACCAACACGAACAAAATACTGACTATAAAACATGAAACTAAATCAAATCTATCAATTTATTCAATATTTATAATTAAATATCATCATTTATAGGTAATTTCTACCAGCCAGCTCAAATCATCAAGTTAAAATTTGTATGGAATTACTTTGCACTCTTGTGGATAAAATGCAATATTGCTAAGTATCTGTTTTTGAATAGCAAAGTAAGCCTTTATCAGTTGGTGTGGTGAAAAGAATATTTGTCTTGCATTGTATAATTTATTTACTTTTTCCTTCCGGGAGAGAAAAAGGAGTGTACATTTCCTTGACAGTTCCTGAATAAATAAGTCACTGGTAAAAGTAATACAATATTCGAACACAATAATTTCAGTAGGCGAAATTTCCTTAAAATGGGATTACAAGGGGTCGAAGAAATATTTATAGTTGAAGAAAAACCGAGCCCGGTAGGCACGGGATTAGCGATCAAAGGATCTTGAGGGTCAAGGGATCGAATTCAAATTACGTCTGGGTGCTATCGGACTTTGGATATCGATATTACAGAAAAACATAATGACAGAACGCTGACTCTTATAATATTATTCATGACTTATAATTTACGTGTATTGTGAAATCAGTGATATGTTAAGTACAATTTACTTTTTTTTTAAACACAACAACCAACATTTTATTAATGTAAAGATAAAATAATTATAATCAAGACTTACCCATATAGTAGAGGAGATATAGCGTTTGGGGTCATAATAATTACCACAGAACCGGATAAAATTTGGATTTTTTTTTCTTTGGATATCGATATTACAGAAAAACATAATGACCGAAGGCTGACTATTATAATATTATTCATGACTTATAATTTAGGTGCATTGTGAAATCAGTGAAATGATAAGTAGGTACCATTTACTTTATTATTTGATAAGTTAATATGGAAATACTTTATTAGAAGTAGGCATCTTAATTCAAGAAAATGTCGGTATTAGAAGCGCCAGGTTTTAAATTCCGCAAAAGAATAACTTTTACATCTTAGATAAGTTCTAAAATTATGCGAATATTGTTCAAATGCATCAGTCTGTTTGATATAATATATTAGTTAATATTGGTGAGCAGTATAGAATATTTGAACGTTATTGATGAATAAAAAGTTACGGAAAAACTTAATGCAATACCTACCTACCTAATACATAATCTGAGACTAATTATAACTTACATGTTATTTAGAAACAAACAGTCATACAGAGTCAACTTTTATTTAGAAACAAACAGTCATACAGAGATTTTAAGAACATATTTCTAAGAACAACAAATTAGACCTATAGTTGGATAAATGATACAGAAACGTAGCTTATGCACATTTACACGTGTGGTTTGAAACATTTATACCTATAAATAAATATATAAATAAAGAAAGAAAGAAATAAATAAAGAATAAATAAATAAATAAATAAATAGAAAGGACATCTTACACAGATTGCCTGAGTCCCACGGTAAGCTCAAGAAGGCTTGTGTTGCAGGTACTCAGACAACGATATATATAATATACAAATATACATAGAAAACATCCATGATTCAGGAACAAATATCTGTGCCCATCACACAAATAAATGCCCTTACCGGGATTCGAACCCGGCACCGCGGCGTAGCAAACCCTATACAAAAAACTTACTTAAAAACTTACTTTTTTGTAGTCATCCTTCTGTATTATGCTGCCACGTGTGCCGATGTAACAGGATCGGTTATTCCAAGCGGACGCATAACGAACTCATATAAATGCGATCCCGCCGGTCCGGCCTTCCGCTTCCCGAGTCCTCACCTTGCGACCTCCCCGATTTATTCAAAACCATCGCCATGCACGCATCACAGCGACGTTGGATTTGAACCCATAGACCCATAATATTTCGTAACGATATCATTCGCGTCAAAATTACTTCAAGTGTCGTGATGTAGTAGAAAATATTTGGCATAGTATGAGATCCAACACACTAGCACAATTTCGTTTTCTTTCAATCACTAGGAGTGGCACTGAAAGTTGAGCAGTTTCATGTATTCTGACTACCCCATTTACAAATAAATATTGAGGACACTTTACACAGATCAACTTAGCCCCAAACTAAGCAAAGCTTGTACTATGGGTACTATGTGACGATATACATACTTAAATAAATAAATACATACTTATACTTATATGTCGGATCGTGGGCGTATCATACCAGAACCGTTGTCAGGACCCGTTGTAGTTGTTTATGAGAGCTTTTCAATGAAATACCATGTCCATTTCACAGAATTTACTTCACAAAATCGATTACACATTAAATTACGTTATAGATTACATCCCGCCTATTATTTCGAGCAATCTGCCGGATTAGACCGAAGAATCTCCAACAACGCCAGCACTCCTCAACCATTTTTCCTGCAGCTCGATTGGCAGCCTCCAATCATCTGTTCATCATCTGTTTTTTGATTCTATTCTTTTAGACAGTAGCGTCCTCTCTGACGTTTTGGCAGAACTTATCAGTTGAATACCAGCCAGGTTGTACAAAGTCGTAAAACCCTTGTTTGCTTTATTTGTCAAATATAGCGTCATAAAACGTATCTTAAACCACATTTTGGTCATTCTCCGACATATACATAGAAAACATCCATGACTCAGGAACAAATATCTGTGCTCATCACACAAATAAATGCCCTTACCGGGATTCGAACCCAGGACCGGGGCTTAGCAGGCAGGGTCACTATCGACGGAGCCAGTACGGTCGTCTTGATTTGAATTTTGAATTATTCATGGTTAATAATATAGATTTAACCTAACACGATTTTCACACATATTAATTGAATTAAAACGGGAGTTAATCGATTAAGATTTACGTTTATATTTGACCCGACGTATCGGACTTGTCATTACGCCCGTGGTTAGTGGCAGACACGCTGTAACGGTCACGGTTATTTTTATTAGACAAAAACATATTCCGTGATCATCGAAATATGTCGAATTATCGAAAGATCGACAAAAATCAAAAAGGTCTACATCCCGGTCAATATCAGTTTAATAAAACTTTTCCGTGTCTTTATCCGACTGCTAATTGAATATTTCAAATAATATATATTAAGCACATATATATACAAAATATAAAAAAAAAAAATCTAAAAGTGAACTGATTTTAGCGAATAACACGTTCTACGAATATTGTCTACAAAAGATTTTTTCTTCATTCTAAGAATGTCAAAAATAACATTTCTCATAAGTATCTTTAATCCAATCCGAAATAATAATGATGTTAAATCAAGGTTAACATTTTAAACTTCTAAGCTTTTCTAGTAACGTAGATTAAATTGTTCAGTGTTCTGGCTCTAGATAAATACTATTTCTTGGTCAATCGACAAAATGTGGCTTTCCTGCACCATAAGGTCCTCATGCATTAAATAATGCAACAAGAACGTTTTCATTTTTCCATTTTAGGCAGGCAAGTATGGTCGCGCGATAAATGATAAAACATCTGGCCGTCCCTATCGCACTTACAAATAGTGCAATAGGGACGGCCAGATGTTTTATTTATCGCGCGACCATACTCGCCTGCCAGGTTTCCTCACAACCAAAGTAATCCCAATAAAGCCTAAGTAATTACCCTTCGGGTCGGAGGTCACATCGCAGTCACTTTCCTAAATACTAGTGCTTACGCCGAATCTTGGGATAAGTTGTCAAAGCGGACCCCAGGCTGCCTTTAGCCGTGGCAAATGCCGGTATAAAGAAGGCAATCGTCATTGAAGGACGATTTCATCTGAAATACACTTTCATATTGCAAATAAATAAAATAAATAAATATTGGGGGACACGTTCACGTTACACAGATCAACCTAGCCCCAAACTAAGCAAAGCTTGTATTATGGGTGCTAGGCGACGATATATAGATACATACATACTTAAATACATAGAAAAATCAGGAACAAATATTTGTTCTAATCACACAAATAAATGCCCTTACTTTATTCGAACCCGGGACCGCGGCTTAGCAGGCAGGGTCACTAGGCGCTAGGCCAGACCGGTTGTCAAAAAAAAATCAAGCATAAAGAATAGGCGAGACGACTAAAAAAAAAACTAATTAGTCCGTCAGTTAGATTATCAGAGAATTATAGGCACGTATTTTTTCTTTTTTCTCGTAAACGAAAAATAACGACGGTACAGTGCGTGGAAGTTTCGCGTGACGTCACGCCTAGGTACAATTTTTACTTAGAAGTGACGTCACAAACCCCCACTCCGGAACTTTGATGCTCTATATCTTTGTATTTTTTCATTAATTAGAAAAAGCGAAAAATATGTGTTCAGTATTTTTGGACGCCATCCCTATTAGATCCTTAGATCTTTCTGTAAAGGAAAGTCGCAAATGGTTGAAGATTCAGATTCAGATTCAGATACTTTATTGGTAAAACATTATTTTACACGTCATACATTAATGCAGATACATAACTTATCGGTAAGTACCTATTATACATTATTAGTACATATATTACATTATTATTATTATACATTGTTCATTATTATTATTATGTTATTTCAATTATTCATTATTAAATATTATACATTAGCTGATGTAAGCCTATTCAAGTTAATACAATATTGGCCAATATTTAAATACATAGTAGGTATTGAATGACTACCGTCCTGGCTGATTTTTACACATTTAGTATAAATTCGTTAACGTTGTAACATGCAAGTTCATGGAGTAGTCCCTTTAATTGTAGTCCCGTTAATCTGAAATGAGATCGGTATCGGTACCAGCTGCCGGCTTAGCCAAAGTCACAGTCGTTGACGCTTGACGCTACTTGACGATCGAAACGCAGTCTGTAGGAGGTAGGGCATAGCGAATGATATTCCGCTTTGTGTGGTAGGGCCCAGCACAGCGAATATCATCTCGCTCGAATCTAGAGCAGAGCCCAACTGGCGAAGTACTTCCGCCTTGCAGAAGACCACAGCCAAATAGCATTAGACCCTACTCATAGTGTTGTGTTCCTGCCGGTGAGTAAGGCTGCCAGAGCTCAACGAGGGTGCGGTGTGCTGGCGACGGAATGACCTACGCAACTAATTTGTTCCGTCTATTTTCCTTTGAGTTGTTGGCAACCCGAACCCTCCTTAGAGCTTGTACACTCCTTTTTGCTGTGTACTTAAACACAGCGAAAAGGAGTGTATGTACATTGTACAAGTGTCTAATGGGTTGGTAACGCGCATGTGACACTTCTTGAGTTGCAAGCGTCCACAGATTACGGTGACTGTTTTCCATCAGGCGGGCCGTATGCTTGTTTGTCATCGATGTAACTAGTATAACAAAACTTACGAAACGTATGCGATGGTGATGGTGGCTAGTTACTTAAGTTGGAGCTTGCCTGACCACTACATTTGGCTCAGTTTGCTCATTCGCTATTTCCAGGCATTGTCTAAATGCAATTAATTTATCCATTGATCGACCTTTTGACGTTTCGATTGTATTCAGTAGGTATAATAAGAAACTGTTGTCGGATAGTTGGGATATTGATATTTTATCCAACATTCTAGTCTTGCTGAATAATTTGGACCAGACATCCGAAATTTCGAACCGCATTGAAGTTCGGAAATTGAGAAATTGCTGTATAGTAACAAGATAACTAAGTTTTGAGCCTATTCAATAGAGGCGTGTTTTTAAAGGACATAATGTAGGTGACGTTGCAAGCGTCCATAGGCTGCGTTAAACACTTACTTTCAAGCGTATGCTTATATTCCTCCGACGTAAAAAAAAACATATCACAGTAGATAACCATTGTTATCATTATGTACTTCCTACTTAACTTACTGACTAGTTTTCACTGTCAAGTTTCAACTTATCTAGTGTTTTTGTGCAGTGAAACTACGCCAATACCAACAAGGCCGTGTCCTTGTCTATCACAGCCCCGGCAATATTGCCAAAAATTTCACCCCGATGTTCGCAGCTTCGGCGCTGACACTTGCCAGTCTGCTATCCTGGTACTCGCCACCTGACAACAAACTTCTTTTGTTTTCAGGCGAGTTTTATCTTCAAACGGGATTGTGTACGATAGTACTCTTTTTTCTACTCGTCGATTTTTAATCTGTCAATTAGGACACCATAGACTAAACTAAACTTGACAATTATAATATTTCATTACCGTCCACTTTAGTCAACTATAATAATTTCAAAAATAGAATTGAATTTCATACAAGTTCTTTATAATTTGCGATACCTGGGAAATTTTTCTGCATGTGAAACACATTTTTTTCAGCTGTCGCGGTTATCGAACAATCTGAGACAGTTATTACAAACAATTGATTGCCGGTGAACGACACTATTAACATTAATTTTAACTTGAATGATGATATTGTTCGTCAATTGATGATGTAGATGATGACTCATAGAAAAAATATAGTTATACAATAGTGATATAATTAAGCTTTTTACTCTCGTACCGTGCTATTAGGCCACTCAGCAAGCTTCGTGGCCTAAACATAGTACCTACTTGACTGAAAAGTTCTGTATTAATATGTCACGATTGTATAATATACAATTATTATACTGTGGTGTAGGACTGCTGTATAATAGATATTATGCATTTTGTTGGCAGCACATGATTGGTCGACATTATTTTGCCGGCTCGGGTAGTCTTTATGTCATTAGTATAATTAGACAAATATGTGTGGTTAATGTACATTCTGTCGCGCCAATTATGTGCTAGCCATGCAGGGTTAGCACATAATTGGAGACGCGAGAGTATGTCGCCGCGAGATAGACTACCCGTCCTTATGTCTTTTAATACAATTAGAAGACAAACTTTCTATATAAATTTGATGTGTTTATGTAAACCTATAATTATACTATAAATAATATCTTATCTTATCTTATCTTAATAACATGAAAATACGAACCAAGGCAGGCGTCTTCGTGAATGACACATTATACATAAATAAAAAAACTAAACAGGTCTTCTGTCGGATTTCGCAAGCGGCTTCCTAAACTTATAGCCCTTAGCACAGTATAATTAAGAGTACTAACGTACAGTATGGCCACTCCCGCTCCCCGCACGGAAAAAAAAGTATCTTCAGTGAAGACAAATCCTCTTCGTCAAGACAAATATAGTTTTATATTGAAACAATATTGTATTGAACCAAGACAAATATTGTTTTATTTATATTGTCTTATTTCAAGACAATCAGTTTTGAATCAAGAATTGCGTGTCTTTCAATGAAGATTTTACCATTGTCTGTCAAAAACGCGAACAGTCGACCTGTCATATCTCACTCATACAAGCATGATACGTGTTCACCTACACGAGCTTAGACTGTGTGCTAGGAACGCGCCTCTTTCATATATTTGATCGCCAGTGTCCGAGATGTGCCCTTAGCCAGAAATCTGTATCTACGCTCTATAGTAGGTACTCAGACTCACAAATGTGGTGATCTAGGACAAAGGCTTTATGAGGACATACCACAAAATTATGTACTTTATTAGTGCTTGTAAAATCCAGGCGCGTTAGGTACTACACACACAGAATATCTTAATACCGTAATTGACAGAGAAATATCACCTGACAGAAAGCGTCGCGGCTTCACACGCTCCGAAGACATTACAAAATCGTAAAATAAAAATGACTACGTCTATACTAGGGATGTCACGAATGTCGCATGTGTCACATTCGCGAATGCGAATGCGAATATTCAGAATGCGAATGCGAATGCGAATATCGCTGAATTTCATAAAAAACCAAAATAAAAACCAAGCAATCACCAACAACCCGCTAGGTAAAAAAATTAAAATGCTTACTATTGGTCAAAATGCCGAGTACGAACTTCACGCCGTACGAATTTGACCTATCTGCGCATGCGCGAGTCGACAGTCGACAAGTAGCAATTGGAGCGGCCGGCGCGGGCGAGGAACAAGCTGCGACTTGCACACATTCGCATTCGCAAAACATTCGCATCGTTTGAAGCGAATGCGAATGTCAATGCAAATGTTTAAAAGAATGCGAATCTTTCGCATATGCGAATGCGAATGCAAATATTCGTAACATCCCTAGTCTATATTACGGCGTGCGATGAGATTCTCACTCGGAATGGCGGCCATGAAATAGAAGAGCCAATGTAGCGTGACTGTCACCTGCGCCGAGATATATCGCGTTATTATGTGCAAAGCATTTTACTCCAAGACGGCTCATTAAAAGTTAAAACAGTCTCTCACCCCTAGATTGCGTTTTTTAGGGTTCCGTAGTCAACTAGGAACTCTTATAGTTTCGCCATGTCTGTCTGTCCGTCCGTCCGTCCGTCCGTCCGCGGATAATCTCAGTAACCGTTAGCACTAGAAAGCTGAAATTTGGTACCAATATGTATGTCAATTACGCCAACAAAGTGCAAAAATAAAAAATGGAAAAAATGTTTTATTAGGGTACCCCCCCTACATGTAAAGTGGGGGCTGATATTTTTTTTCATTCCAACCCCAACATGTGATATATTGTTGGATAGGTATTTAAAAATGAATAAGGGTTTACTAAGATCGTTTTTTGATAATATTAATATTTTCGGAAATAATCGCTCCTAAAGGAAAAAAAGTGCGTCCCCCCACCTCTAACTTTTGAACCATATGTTTAAAAAATATGAAAAAAATCACAAAAGTAGAACTTTATAAAGACTTTCTAGGAAAATTGTTTTGAACTTGATAGGTTCAGTAGTTTTTGAGAAAAATACGGAAAACTACGGAACCCTACACTGAGCGTGGCCCGACACGCTCTTGGCCGGGTTTTTCAGAGTTTGTCATTTTTCTTTGTGTCCGTACGGCAAAATTTTCAATTTACATTCACTTACCCACTTATGAATCGTTTTGGAACAAAAATCCGGTGGAATTTTTTTTTATTTTATTTATTTTAGGTAATTACAAACATAAATCTCTAATTAATTTACATAGTATCGTTAAACCAATAAGGTTTGTCTCGATACCTATTCCATTCCGCGGTAGATGTTATACAATGCAACAATCATATAATTATGTAGGTATTCTATTCATTATACATACTCGTATTATAACCAAAACAAGAAACCGCCAGCATTGCACTGCTCAAATTCAAATAGCTCACTTCTGTAAATTGCTTCGGTAGGTAAACACCGCTAGTGAATAAAGCTCTTTATTTCGGTTTAGCTAAGTATTTTACTTACAGAAAATGGGATCAGCATCCGTACTCGTAGAAAACTTACTTTTTATTACATGAACAAAATACCAACACTACGATCTTGTTTCAATTCACTAAGATCTTGTTCATTATACACCGTGTTTTTATTATATTCCGTTAACTTTAAGGGAAGATTCTTTACATCGGATACAATTAATTTCTCTAAGAAACTAGGGTCTTAACTCTTGCGGTTATCGAGTTATTGAAACAATAAAGATAATTAATTATTGAACACGTGTGTGACAGCCTTGACCAATTCCTACTGTTATTTGTTTTGACATGTGCCGTCAATGACTTGATGACACTAACTTGAATGTTATCATTAAGGGTCTCTCACACTAATGAATTTATTTATTGTGTATGAAAATGATAACTTTTTTTTTAACTAAAAGTGATATACACAGTGGTTCCTGATAATGAACTTAAAAACTACGTGTCAAATTTTAAGGAAAACAAAAAAAAACAGGTTGTAGTATGGAGACTTTCTATCACACCGTCTTTTTTGAATTCTACAAGTTTCAAGAATGTATCGTAGATCTTAAATTAAGTTGATTTGTTAGACTCTGTATTCTAATGAACTCTATTTTGAGTTTCGAAACCCGGTGAACGTGTTAAACGTACTCAAATATACTTCAAAGTTTACGGAACTCAACAAAAACACCTTGTGTAGCTCGTATTTACATCAAACTTATCATAACATAAAAATAATATACAATGGTTATATAAGAAATACCTACACAAAAACCTGATGCAAATAAATATGCAAACATACAAATATTATGTATGATTTATAATAATTTCTTTCTTGCGACCCAGATCAGTAACTGCAGGCAAGTACAATGTGCCAAGAGTGTCTAATCACTATGGTGATAGGTATCTGACTAAACGTCTACCCTACATCTTAAACAGTCTGCCTGCAGATATCAGGTCGGAGGCCAATAGAAATATATTCAAAAGAAGACTATTTAAGTTCCTAATTGATACTTTGTAAGTGTTATTTTATTCTTAGTTATTAGCGAAGAGACTCTGACTCCACAGTCAAACTGTGTAAACCGTTTTGTGGGACACGTGTTACTGCATAAATGTACCTTTTTCTGATAATAAATAAATAATAATAATACGACTAAGTAAGGTCACTGATATTTCTTATATACTTTAAGTACATATACTTTTTTTATCTTAAGTTCCTTGAAACTTGTTTTGAAATAAACACTTATTCCATAAAGCCTCCATTTACAGTGCAAATTGAAAGAGAGAACCATCTTACTCTTTGTTTGCACGGTTCTAAGTAATTATTTTCGTGACGCATGCGAATTCTGAAGCAATATTTTACCGAAAGATTTCTGTTTTGTTTGAGACACAAACGCTCACAAAACGCTCACGATAATATCTCTTTCATAGCTATCTATCTCTATCGCTCTTGCGTATTGGCGCGACAGAGCCAGACTACATTTCTGCGGCGTTTCGGTGGCGTTTCGCGTCGCAGAAATGCCATTAGGCTACGGGGCCTGGGGGGTTACCATGAAGTATGTACTAAAGCCGTTCTATTTATGTCACGAGAAAGTGACACGGCTATACCAGTTATGTAGCTCCTACCCACCTAAACTGAAACTCTTTAGTACACCATGGTAATCCCCCTGACAAATTTTTATTGGACCACATTACCTGCAAAAGTCTGTACATTTCTGCCAGTTTTAGACAAAGACAAGCTACAGCTAATGAAGACACATTTATTATTGCTGTTGGTTCTAGAGGTTTAGGTACTTATATTGAATTAAACTTACACAATTTTTACTCATAGTTTTTATTCAAACGGACTTAATCGCGCAAGACTTACGTTTATAAATGTTATAATTGTACCGTTTCGAACGCGATATTGCGCTGTGGCGAATATACACGTGTCAAGCGATAAAAATTCCATTTTAATTTAAAATATATTGCCAGGTGTTTGATCCTTAATAAACGAACATAATCTTAATCTAATAACTCAGGTCTTTTTGAAAGCATTTTTCGATCGCGTCAAAGGAATCAGGTGCGCTCAATCAACGCAAATTTAACATAATAATGAGATTTAGAGATGATATATTTCATTTAAAAAGAAATTTTCACTGAAATTGCAAAGCGTCTGGTTTACATAACTGGTGACCGAAGAGCGGGCTAGTTCCTCTCACGAAATATCACCAACATCCAACATGCCTCAAAGGCCTATTTTAGTTATAAGCTATAATAGTTATAAAGTTGTATGTTTAGCCTTAATTTAATACACGCTGTAACCCGAGGAAACGTAAAGATTTTAACCACGTATTTATTTTTTCGATGTATTTTTATTAAAACAGTAATGTACCTACTTTTTGCAATAATGATACTTTTTATAAACTGTTTGACGTCTATCAGCGAGGATAGTTCGATTCTGCCCCATAATAGCACTATCACCCTCAAGAGGATTTTTTACTCAGTAATAATAAGGAGTTGTTTTTTTTTATGGTTACAACTAGGCGAATCTGGAAAAGTTTATTATTATTATTATTATTATTTGTAAAGCAGGCAGGCAGTTGTAGTAACTGATAAAGCCTGTATCCAGTTGTCGGTAGAGGTTTCAGGTGTTATGTGGAATTAGCACTGAGCTTGTCTAACTTATTCTTTAATTCGTTTACACTTTGGGCCGATATTACATCCTCCGGGAGCTGATTCCAAGCTTTTACCACTCTATTACTAAAGAAATGTCTATGAGGATTGTTGTATGACCTGCGAGAGACCAGTTTATACTGATGACCTCTCAGACGGGTGTTGTTATTACGTTCTAGCATTTTATGAAAATCTTTGAGGTCATAATGTTGGGTTAGTATTTTGTATGTTTTGTAAGTTTCTCTGACATTTTAGTCTCGAAATGTAATTAGGAATACGTTGCTAAAACTATTCGGTTTTTTGATGTGACACCGTGTATTTATATGTAAATTTATTTCTCTAAATAAATGATTGTAGTACCTATGTAGAAATATTTTATGTCACCGGTACTCCAAGTTCAATTTAGAGCTTCCAAAAATCTGATTCAATCAAGTGTTATTTTTGTATAACATCACGGGCCGGGCCGGGCGCACCTTTCTCCATAATTGTTTTTATGACCGGCCCGCCATATCTTGCAACAATAAATAACGCTGACAGACGGATTTATGACACGCTCAAAATGTCGAATGAATACAAATGTCTTTTTATCGGATATTTCAACGTCCGGTTATTTAAAAGTTTCGTAAATTTACGCTTTTTTTCATACTTATAGACGCTTTTATTTCATCAGCTTTGTTAAAAAAGAAATATCAGTTTCATGAAATAAAACTATGGAAACGGATTAAATCGCGTATAGTGAATTTAAAATACATCCCGACGTTTCGAACTCTTTACAGCGTTCGTGGTCAACGGGTGACTGAGGAAAAATTAAAATGTGCAAAAGCTACCCACTTACAAGAAATATTAACGAACCATGACCACAAATAATATAGATTTCTAAGGCAGGTTCACACACTATTAATAAAGCTAGTTATACAATATTCAAAAAATTTTACCATTACTCTGTTAAAAAATAATTAACCAATTAATCTACACAAAATTGACAAAGAAACAAACTGCAAATGTCCAACACCATACAACACAAATGCCTCACAGCCTTCGTCGTGCTTCATGAGTAACTATCGCGGTAACCGAAGACAATATTAAATATCAGTTTCGTTACTTCTTAGTTTCATTACGAAATCCAAAAGGTACAGATTTTCTGCAGTTGACCCAAATATGTAGGTAGTACAGTCAAGTGTAAAAATATGGGTGCGTACAACTTATCAAAAATATGTCCCATAGCACTTTATGTCGGCGGAATAAGGTCTCGGCAGGGGCGGCTCACTCCGTGATTCTATCGCCGCGCTACAAGTACATCCTGGCGGCCGCGAGTTCGCGGCCTACCCAGGGGTGGCGCGCGTTCTCACGGAATGCACGTTCGCACTTTCTATTGTTACTTTACGTCGTCAGGTTTTTTAAGCGATGTCCGCGTGTGGAATGGCTAATAATACTTAGTTAAATAGACATATTAAATAAAATAGACCATACCAAACCATAAGACATTCTTACACAGATCTACTTCCCACGGAAAAGTTCAATAAGACTTATGATGTTGGAACACTTGGAACTTGAACAAAAATATATAAATACAGTATAATTATATAACTAGAAAATACCCAAGACTTGAATATAATAGTATAACATTTTATGTGAGTAATTAATTCGTTTGGATCCATTGGTAACCCTATCACCGGACGCCGCGCACGTGCGGCTCGTTTCTTTGTAAGAATTTTGTAGGTATTTAAAAAGGCGGCATTTCGTGAACATCAAAGCAGTGGGCCTTCTGTACTTGTACTATATTATATATTCTGTGGTCTCGGTACATATTTTTGAGCGGATAAAATCGATACGTATTTTTGCACTTGACTGTACAGTTGCAAAGTGGGCTGCTGAAAAGTTTGATTGAGTAACGTTTTCTAATCCTTTAGGGTTTACAGCGTAACAAATTTTTGGCGAACGGTTTACGTTTGTAATCAAGCGTGGATAATTTCAGATAATAATGGACGATTTACCATACAAATGTAGACGTCGGTTTCCTCTAAGGAAATTTACTAAATAGAAAAAAAAATAGTATTTAGTTCATAGCTTTCACCTAATATGTAGCACAGAATATATAAAAGTAGGTACAAGTACAGAAGGCTCACTGTCAACGGACTGCATGTTACAGTGAGTTCTATTGCGAAGCGAGAAGGTTGCCAAAATGTATGGGCCGCGAAGTCGCGGCCGTCGGAATGTAAGAAAGAGACGCGCAGTGAGCCGCCCCTGATTTTAAATTTAATTCGTCAAGCCCTTTTGACATTTGGATATTTGTTGCCTACATGTTGGCTTTTCCAATAATAATATTTAAATATCTAATGAGAAAATGAATACTACGTGTTTCCGAAAAACTTGCGTCGGCCGGTCGTCCCCTTTCTATCGCAAAATGTTCTAGAAAATTCGTATGGCCGGGCCTCGGGGACCAAGTTGGTGCGTTCAGTCATTATTCTCGACTCGCTCGGTCCCCGGGAGGCGGGGCCACTGTAACTTTTGCCTAACTCGTTGTCTCGTTATGGTAATCTCCTTGGAGAGAGCTCTTTAATTCTTTCATTGACTGACCGCTTATTGGAAAAGCTAAGTCTCTTTAACGCGAATAATTAAGTCCAATTATTAAAGGTAAAAGTATTTATGAGTGCTTGGCTGCTTGGCACGTTACGAATAAATGCACCTTTCTGTCATGTCATAATAAAATTAATTTATATTGACTGGAAGAGGCATCTACTGTTGCAATGTCGAGCATTGGTACTTCTACTTTAGTATTGTATAATAATTAAAGTATATGTTAATTATCTTAAAATTAAACTTTCACGAGTTTTAGACATACCTAGTTTAAATTATCGGGACTTCTCTGAGACCACGGGGACAACCCCGTCCTTGAAACGTCGGTGATCAGTTTTAAAACTTAATTGTAAGTAGTACAAACAAACAGACACGTCAAAATTATAACATTCCGTCGCTATTGTGTAGGGGTTAAAACATAATTCAGTTTCCAATCCATATATCATTATTATCAAGGTTCTACATTTCAATTTATATAAAAACCGGCCTTCTACTTATGCCACTGATGGCTACTCCAAATACCATCAAGGTCAAATTACTTTATCCACTAGTGGATAAAATGCGTTTTACCCGCTGGTGTTGAAGGACAAAACACGTGTTTCCGAGCTAGTGAGGAAAAATAGTTATATGTTTTACAAGGGGGCAAAGTTGTTGTTTAACCGCACGTGCCAATGTTGATACTCGAGCAAGCGAAAGATTCCAATATAAACCGCGAGCGTAGCGAGTGAGATGGAATCTTGAGCGTTGCGAGAGTTTCAAGGCACGAAGGTTAAACAAACTTTGCCGCCGAGTGAAACACAAAATTTTTCACCACACCAACACGAACAAAATACTGACTATAAAACATGAAACTAAATCAAATCTATCAATTTATTCAATATTTATAATTAAATATCATCATTTATAGGTAATTTCTACCAGCCAGCTCAAATCATCAAGTTAAAATTTGTATGGAATTACTTTGCACTCTTGTGGATAAAATGCAATATTGCTATCTGTTTTTGAATAGTAAAGTAAGCCTTTATCAGTTGGTGTGGTGAAAAGAATATTTGTCTTGCATTGTATAATTTATTTATTTTTCTTTCCGGGAGAGAAAAAGGAGTGTACATTTCCTTGACAGTTTCTGAATAAATAAGTCACTGGTAAAAGTAATACAATATTCGAACACAATAATTTCAGTAGGCGAAATTTCCTTAAAATGGGATTACAAGGGGTCGAAGAAATATTTATAGTTGAAGAAAAACCGAGCCCAGTAGGCACGGGATTAGCGATCAAAGGATCTTGAGGGTCAAGGGATCGAATTCAAATTACGTCTGGGTGCTATCGGACTTTGGATATTACAGAAAAACATAATGACAGAACGCTGACTCTTATAATATTATTCATGACTTATAATTTACGTGCATTGTGAAATCAATGATATGTTAAGTACAATTTACTTTTTTTTTTAAACACAACAACCAACATTTTATTAATGTAAAGATAAAATAATTATAATCAAGACTTACCCATATAGTAGAGGAGATATAGCGTTTGGGGTCATACTCGTAATAATTACCACAGAACCGGATAAAATTTGGATTTTTTTTCTTTGGATATCTATATTACAGAAAAACATAATGACCGAAGGCTGACTATTATAATATTATTCATGATTTATAATTTAGGTGCATTGTGAAATCAGTGAAATGATAAGTAGGTACAATTTATGAAATAAAACTATGTAAACGGATTAAATCGCGTATAATGCGCTTTTATTTCATGAGTAACTATCGCGGTAACCGAAGACAATATTAGGTACAATTTACTTTATTATTTGATATTAATATGGAAATACTTTATTAGAAGTAGGCATCTTAATTCAAGAAAATGTCGGTATTAGAAGCGCCAGGTTTTACATACATACATACAACATACATACAATCACGCCTGTATCCCATAAAGGGGTAGGCAGAGCACATGAAACTACTAAAGCTTCAGTGCCACTCTTGGCAAGTGGTTAAAAGAAAACGAAACTGTGGCATTGCAGTGACAGGTTGCCAGCCTCTCGCCTACGCCACAATTTAACCCATATCCCATAGTCGCCTTCTACGACACCCACGGGAAGAAAGGGGGTGGTGAAATTCTTAACCCGTCACCACACAGGCTTAACACACACACACACACACACACACACACAGGTTTTAAATTCCGCAAAAGAATAACTTTTACATCTTAGATAAGTTCTAAAATGATGCGAACATTGTTCAAATGCATCAGTCTGTTTGAAGAATATTAGTTAATATTGGTGAGCAGTATAGAATATTTGAACGTTATTGATGAATAAAAAGTTACGGAAAAACTTAATGCAATACTATTTATAACTTACATGTTATTTAGAAACAAACAGTCATACAGAGATTTTAAGAACATATTTCTAAGAACAACAAATTAGACCTACAGTTGGATAAATGATACAGAAATGTAGCTTATGCACATTTACACGTGTGGTTTGAAACATTTATACCTATAAATAAATATATAAATAAAGAAAGAAAGAAAGAAAGAAAGAAAAAAAAGAAAGAAAGAAAGAAAGAAAGAAAGAAAGAAAGAAAAAAAGAAAAAAAGAAAGAAAGAAAGAAAGAAAGAAAGAAAGAAAGAAAGAAAGAAAGAAAGAAAGAAAGAAAGAAAGAAAGAAAGAAAGAAAGAAAGAAAGAAAGAAAGAAAGAAAGAAAGAAAGAAAGAAAGAAAGAAAGAAAGAAAGAAAGAAAGAAAGAAAGAAAGAAAGAAAGAAAAAAAAAAAAGAAAAAAGAAATAAATATTATAGGACATCTTACACAGATTGCCTGAGTCCCACGGTAAGCTCAAGAAGGCTTGTGTTGCAGGTACAGTACTCAGACAACGATATATATAATATACAAATACTTATATACATAGAAAATATCCATGATTCAGGACAGGAACAAATATCTGTGCCCATTACACAAATACCGCGGGACCGCGGCGTAGCAAACCCTATACCAAAAAACTTACTTAAAAACTTACTTTTTTGTAGTCATCCTTCTGTATTATGCTGCCACGTGTGCCGATGTAACAGGATCGGTTATTCCAAGCGGACGCATAACGAACTCATATAAATGCGATCCCGCCGGTCCGGCCATCCCGAGTCCTCACCTTGCCACCTCCCGGATTTATTCAAAACCATCGCCATGCACGCATCACAGCGACGTTGGATTTGAACCCATAGACCCATAATATTTAGTTACGACATCATTCGCGTCAAAATTACTTCAAGTGTCGTGATGTAGTAGAAAATATTTGGCATAGTATGAGATCCAACACTGGCACAATTTCGTTTTCTTTCAATCACTAGGAGTGGTACTGAAAGTTGAGCAGTTTCATGTATTCTGACTACCCCATTTACAAATAAATATTGAGGACACCTTACACAGATCAACTTAGCCCCAAACTAAGCAAAGCTTGTACTATGGGTACTAAGTGACGATATACATACTTAAATAAATAAATACATACTTATATATGTCGGATCGTGGGCGTATCATACCAGAACCGTTGTCAGGACCCGTTGTTATGAGAGCTTTTCAATGAAATACCATGTCCATTTCACAGAATTTACTTCACAAAATCGATTACACATTAAATTACGTTATAGATTACATCCCGCCTATTAAGTATTTCGAGCAAACTGCCGGATTAGACCGAAGAATCTCCAACAACGCCAGCACTCCTCAACCGTTTTTCCTGCAGCTCGATTGGCAGCCTCCAATCATCTGTTCATCATCTGTTTTTTGATTCTATTCTTTTAGACAGTAGCGTCCTCTCTGACGTCGTAAAACCCTTGTTTGCTTTATTTGTCAAACATAGCGTCATAAAACGTATCTTAAACCACATTTTGGTCATTCTCCGACATATACATAGAAAACATCCATGACTCAGGAACAAATATCTGTGCTCATCACACAAATAAATGCCCTTACCGGGATTCGAACCCAGGACCGGGGCTTAGCAGGCAGGGTCACTATCGACGGAGCCAGACCGGTCGTCTTGATTTGAATTTTGAATTATTCATGGTTAATAATATAGATTTATCCTAACACGATTTTCACACATATTAATTGAATTAAAACGGGAGTTAATCGAGTAAGATTTACGTTTATATTTGACCCGACGTATCGGACTTGTTATTACGCCCGTGGTTAGAGGCAGACACACTGTTACGATCACGGTTATTTTCATTAGACAAAAACATATTCCGTGATCATCGAAATATGTCGAATTATCGAGCTCGACAAAAATCGAAAAGGCTACATCCCGGTCAAGATAAGTTTAATAAAACTTTTCCGTGTCTGTATCCGACTGCTAATTGAATATTTCAAATAATATATATTAAGCACATACAGAGTGTAACAAAAATGATGGTGATCCGTTTAAGGGCGTACTCAGTATCGTATTCTTATCAGGAAAAAGTAGAAGAAAATTTTTTTTTCGCTAAAAAAATTTTCACTTTTGTATGAGCCGGGCCGCGCGAATCGGTTGAATCTCCATACAAAGATAAAAAATTTTTTTGCGAAAAAAAAATTTTATCCTACTTTTTCCTGATGAGAATACGATACTGAATACGCCCTTAAACGGATCACCACCATTTTTGTTACACCCTGTATATATACAAAATATTAAAAAAAAATCTAAAAGTGAACTGATTTTAGCGAATAACATGTTCTACGAATATTGTCTACAAAAGATTTTTTCTTCATTCTAAGAATGTCAAAAATAACATTTCTCATAAGTATCTTTAATCCAATCCGAAATAATAATGATGTTAAATCAAGGTTAACATTTTAAACTTCTAAGCTTTTCTTAGTAACGTAGATTAAATTGTTCAGTGTTCTGGCTCTAGATAAATACTATTTCTTGGTCAATCGACAAAATGTGGCTTTCCTGCACCATAAGGTCCTCATGTATTAAATAATGCAACAAGAACGTTTTCATTTTTCCATTTTAGGCAGGCAAGTATGGTCGCGCGATAAATGATAAAACATCTGGCCGTCCCTATCGCACTTACAAATAGTGCAATAGGGACGGCCAGATGTTTTGTTTATCGCGCGACCATACTCGCCTGCCAGGTTTCCGCACAACCAAAATAATCCCAATAAAGCCTAATTACCCTTCGGGTCGGAGGTCAGATCGCAGTCACTTTCCTAAATACTAGTGCTTACGCCGAATCTTGGGATAAGTTGTCAAAGCGGAACCCAGGCTGCCATTAGCCGTGGCAAATGCCGGTATAAAGAAGGCAATCGTCATTGAAGGACGATTTCATCTGAAATACAAAGAAATACACTTTCATATTGCAAATAAATAAAATAAATAAATATTGGGGGACACGTTCACGTTACACAGATCAACCTAGCCCCAAACTAAGCAAAGCTTGTATTATGGGTGCCAGGCGACGATATATAGATATGTCGCAGTAAGATAGATAAAGCCGTTATATAGTTATAACCCTAGGGATATAATTATATGTCGTAACATAGTTAAACGAAAGCGATTAATTGCTATCTTACTAGGAATATAACTATAATACGTTACTAGTTTAGTCATATAATTATATGACTGGATGAAGTTTAGTGAAATGATTGTAGGCAGGAGTGCGGCGGTGCGGCGGAGGTATAGTTATAACCCTAGGGATATAATTATATGCCGTAACATAGCTAAACGAAAGCGATTCCTTACCATATTACTAGGAATATAATTATAATACGTTACTAGTTTAGTTATATAATTATATCACTGGATTAAACTTAGTCTAGGGATATAATTATAATACGTCTCTAGTTATGTACCTAATATAGTTATATTACTGGGTTAAGTTCAGTAGTATGATTGCGCCTTTCGCCACCATAAAATTACCGGGATTTCCCAGGAAATCATACTGAGAGAAATTTGCATTGTGAATTTAACAAGTTCGACTTGTTGCGGTTTATCCGTTTGAATCAGCCAAACGTATGTTTAAAACAATATGTGTCAGGTTGTTTTTATAAAATCGACTTGTTGATTCAAATATATTGCCGATTCAAATGACAAGTAGCTTTTTGTTTGAACCAAAGAGCACGTAGGCGCTATTTTAACCAAAAAACTTGTTGAACAAACATGAAAACTGGTTGTATTTTCTCTCAGTGCAAGAACCGGGAAATACCGGGAGCATGCCCTAACTGTTACGTTTTAACTAATGTAGCTTGGATTCGTTTGTTTAGTAACCAAACCTTGTGTACTATGTTCGATACAAAATAAACTTTGTTCTGACACTTCTAACGTCAGTGACGGTGTTGTTATTCCAAATCGTCCCGCTATACGTGTTATAAAACACTCATTTAAACTTTCACGATTTTTACACACATTTAAAATTGCAAACGGGACTTAATACATAGTAATACGCGATTAAGTAATTTTAAATACCGTATTATAATTATATTCCTAGTAAGATGGTTATGAATTGCTTTTGTTTAGCTATGTTACGTTACGGCATATAATTATATCCCTAGGGTTATAACTATACCTCCGCCGCACCGCCGCACTCCTGCCTACAATCATTTCACTAAACTGAATCCAGTCATATAACTATTTGACTAAACTAGTAACGTATTATAGTTATATTCCTAGTAAAATAGCAATTAATTGCTTTCGTTTAACTATGTTACGACGTATAATTATATCCCTAGGGTTATAACTATATAACGGCTTTATCTATCTTACTGCGACAGATACATACATACTTAAATACATAGAAAAATCAGGAACAAATATTTGTTCTAATCACACAAATAAATGCCCTTACTTTATTCGAACCCGGGACCGCGGCTTAGCAGGCAGGGTCACTAGGCGCTAGGCCAGACCGGTTGTCAAAAAAAAATCAAGCATAAAGAATAGGCGAGACAACTAAAAAAAAAAACTAATTAGTCCGTCAGTTAGATTATCAGAGAATTATAGGCACGTATTTTTTCTTTTTTCTCGTAAACGAAAAATAACGACGGTACAGTGCGTTGAAGTTTCGCGTGACGTCACGCCTAGGTACAATTTTTACTTAGAAGTGACGTCACAAACCCCCACTCCGGAACTTTGATGCTCTATATCTTTGTATCTTTTCATTAATTAGAAAGAGCGAAAAATATGTGTTCAGTATTTTTGGACGATCTAATTGACGGACTAAACAGAATGCCATTTTTTATGTAGTCGTCATCCCTATTATAACGGTTGTACCAGATCGGGAACTGTATGCATTGTAGGGTTAAGTGTAATTTTGTGCGAAAAATATGTGTTCAGTATTTTTGGACGCCATCCCTATTAGATCCTTAGATCTTTCTGTAAAGGAAAGTCGCAAATGGTTGAAATGAGATCGGTATCGGTACCAGCTGCCGGCTTAGCCAAAGTCACAGTCGTTGACGCTTGACGCTACTTGACGATCGAAACGTAGGAGGTAGGGCATAGCGAATGATATTCCGCTTTGTGTGGTAGGGCACAGCACAGTTCGCTGTGCCCTATCATCTCGCTCGAATCTAGAGCAGAGCCCAACTGGGGAAGTACCTCCGCCTTACAGAAGACTGCAGACAAATAGCACTAGACCCTACTCATAGTGTTGTGTTCCTGCCGGTGAGTAAGGCTGCCAGAGCTCAACGTGGGTGCGGTATGCTGGCGATGGAATGACCTACGCAACTAATTTGTTCCGTCTATTTTCCTTTGAGTTGTTGGCAACCCGAACCCTCCTTAGAGCTTGTACACTCCTTTTTGCTGTGTACTTAAACACAGCGAAAAGGAGTGTATGTACAAGTGTCTAATGGGTTGGTAACGCGCATGTGACACTCCTTGAGTTGCAAGCGTCCACAGATTACGTTGTTTGTCATCGACGTAGTATAACAAAAAAACGCTTATGAAGCGTATGCCATTGTGATGTTGGCTAGTTACTTAAGTTGGAGCTTGCCTGACCACTACATTTGGCTCAGTTTGCTCACTCGCTATTCCCAGGCATTGTCTAAATGCAATTAATTTATCTATTGATCGACCTTTTGACGTTTCGATTGTATCCAGTAGGTATAAGAAACTGTTGTCGGATAGTTGGGATATTGATATTTTATCCAACATTCTAGTCTTGCTGAATAATTTGGACCAGACATCCGAAATTTCGAACCGCATTGAAGTTCGGAAATTGAGAAATTGCTGTATAGTAACAAGATAACTAAGTTTTGAACGTATTCAATAAAGGCGTGTTTTTAAAAGGCATATAGTAGGTGACGTTGCAAGCGTCCATAGGCTGCGTTAAACACTTACTTTCAAGCGTATGCTTATATTCCTCCGACGTAAAAAAAAAAACATATCACAGTAGATAACCATTGTTATCATTATGTACTTCCTACTTAACTTACTGACTAGTTTTCACTGTCAAGTTTCAACTTATCTAGTGTTTTTGTGCAGTGAAACTACGCCAATACCAACAAGGCCGTGTCCTTGTCTATCACAGCCCCGGCAATATTGCCAAAAATTTCACCCCGATGTTCACAGCTTCGGCGCTGACACCTGCCAGTCTGCTATCCTGGTACTCGCCACCTGACAACAAAATTCTTTTGTTTTCAGGCGAGTTTTATCTTCAAACGGGATTGTGTACGATAGTACTTACTCTTTTTTCTACTCGTCGATTTTTAATCTGTCAATTAGGACACCATAGACTAAACTAAAAGTGCTGACTTTTCATTGTTGGTTTGACTCTTGACAACTATAATATTTCATTACCGTCCACTTTAGTCAATTAAAATAATTTCAAAAATAGAATTTCATACAAGTTCTTTATAATTTGCGATACCTGGGAATTTTTTCTGCATGTGAAACACATTTTTTTTAGCTGTCGCGGTTATCGACCAATCAGAGACAGTTATTACAAACAAATGATTGCCGGTAAACGACACTATTAACATTAATTTTAACTTGAATGATGATATTGTTCGTCAATTGATGATGTACTAAGAAAAAAAAATTGTATAAGTAATATACAATTATTATGCATTTTGTTGGCAGCACATGATTGATCGACATTATTTTGCCGGCTCGGGTAGTCCTTATGTCATTAATTCAATTAGAAAAATATGTGTGGTTGATGTACATTCTGTCGCGCCAATTATGTGCTAGCCATGCAGGGTTAGCACATGATTGGCGCGAGAGTATGTCGCCGCGAGATAGACTACCCGTCCTTATGTCTTTTAATACAATTAGAAGACAAACTTTCTATTTAAATCTGACGTTTTTATGTAAACCTATAATTATACTATAAATAATATCTTATCTTATCTTATCTTAATAACATGAAAATACGAACCAAGGCACGCGTCTTCGTGAATGACACATTATACATAAATAAAAAACTAAACAGGTCTTCTGTCGGATTTCGCAAGCGGCTTCCTAAACTTATAGCCCTTAGCACAGTATAATAAAGAGTACTAACGTACAGTATGGCCACTCCCGCTCCCCGCACGGAAAAAAAAGTATCTTCAGTGAAGACAAATCCTCTTCGTCAAGACAAATATAGTTTCATATTGAAACAATATTGTATTGAACCAAGACAAATATTGTTTTATTTATATTGTCTTATTTCAAGACAATCAGTTTTGAATCAAGAATTGCGTGTCTTTCAATGAAGATTTTACCATTGTCTGTCAAAAACGCGAACAGTCGACCTGTCATATCTCACTCATACAAGCATGATACGCGTTCACCTACACGAGCTTAGACTGTGTGCTAGGAACGCGCCTCTTTCATATATTTGATCGCCAGTGTCCGAGATGTGCCCTTAGCCAGAAATCTGTATCTACGCCCTATAGTAGGATAGTAGGTACTCAGACTCACAAATGTGGTGATCTAGGACAAAGGCTTTATGAGGACATACCACAAAATTATGTACTTTATTAGTGCTTGTAAAATCCAGGCGCGTTAGGTACTACACACACAGAATATCTTAATACCGTAATTGACAGAGAAATATCACCTGACAGAAAGCGTCGCGGCTTCACACGCTCCGAAGACATTACAAAATCGTAAAATAAAAATGACTACGTCTATATTAGGGATGTCACGAATGTCGCATGTGTCACATTCGCGAATGCGAATGCGAATATTCAGAACGCGAATGCGAATGCGAATATCGCTGAATTTCATAAAAAACCAAAATAAAAACCAAGCAATCACCAACAACCCGCTAGGTAAAAAAATTAAAATGCTTACTATTGGTCAAAATGCCGAGTACGAACTTCACGCCGTACGAATTTGACCTATCTGCGCATGCGCGAGTCGACAGTCGACAAGTAGCAATTGGAGCGGCCGGCGCGGGCGAGGAACAAGCTGCGACTTGCACACATTCGCATTCGCAAAACATTCGCATCGTTTGAAGCGAATGCGAATGTCAATGCAAATGTTTAAAAGAATGCGAATCTTTCGCATATGCGAATGCGAATGCAAATATTCGTAACATCCCTATCTATATTACGGCGTGCGATGAGATTCTCACTCGGAATGGCGGCCATGAAATAAAAGAGCCAATGTAGCGTGACTGTCACCTGCGCCGAGATATATCGCGTTATTATGTGCAAAGCATTTTACTCCAAGACGGCTCATTAAAAGTTAAAACAGTCTCTCACCCCTAGATTGCGTTTTTTAGGGTTCCGTAGTCAACTAGGAACTCTTATAGTTTCGCCGTCCGTCTGTCCGTCCGTGTCCGTCCGTCCGTCCGTCCGTCCGTCCGTCCGTCCGTCCGTCCGTCCGTCCGCGGATAATCTCAGTAACCGTTAGCACTAGAAAGCTGAAATTTGGTACCAATATGTATGTCAATCACGCCAACAAAGTGCAAAAATAAAAAATGGAAAAAATGTTTTATTAGGGTACCCCCCTACATGTAAAGTGGGGGCTGATATTTTTTTCATTCCAACCCCAACATGTGATATATTGTTGGATAGGTATTTAAAAATGAATAAGGGTTTACTAAGATCGTTTTTTGATAATATTAATATTTTCGGAAATAATCGCTCCTAAAGGAAAAAAAAGTGCGTCCCCCCACCTCTAACTTTTGAACCATATGTTTAAAAAATATGAAAAAAATCACAAAAGTAGAACTTTATAAAGACTTTCTAGGAAAATTGTTTTGAACTTGATAGGTTCAGTAGTTTTTGAGAAAAATACGGAAAACTACGGAACCCTACACTGAGCGTGGCCCGACACGCTCTTGGCCGGTTTTTTCAGAGTTTGTCATTTTTCTTTGTGTCCGTGCGGCAAAATTTTTAATTTACATTCACTTACCCACTTATGAATCGTTTCGGAACAAAAATCCGATGGAAAAATAGCTCACTTCTGTAAATTGCTTCGGTAGGTAAACACCGCTAGTGAATAACGCTAAGTATTTTACTTACAGAAAATGGGATCAGCATCCGTACTCGTAGAAAACTTACTTTTTATTACATGAACAAAATACCAACACTACGATCTTGTTTCAATTCACTAAGATCTTGTTCATTATACACCGTGTTTTTATTATATTCCGTTAACTTTAAGGGAAGATTCTTTACATCGGATACAATTAATTTCTCTAAGAAACTAGGGTCTTAACTCTTGCGGTTATCGAGTTATTGAAACAATAAAGATAATTAATTATTGAACACGTGTGTGACAGCCTTGACCAATTCCTACTGTTATTTGTTTTGACATGTGCCGTCAATGACTTGATGACACTAACTTGAATGTTATTATTAAGGGTCTCTCACACTAATGAATTTATTTATTGTGTATGAAAATGATGACTTTTTTTTTAACTAAAAGTGGTATACACGGTGGTTCCTGATAATAAACTTAAAAACTACGTGTCAAATTTTAAGGAAAACAAAAAAAAAACAGGTTGTAGTATGGAGACTTTCTATCACACCGTCTTTTTTGAATTCTACAAGTTTCAAGAATGTATCGTAGATCTTAAATTAAGTTGATTTGTTAGACTCTGTATTCTAATGAACTCTATTTTGAGTTTCGAAACCCGGTGAACGTGTTAAACGTACTCAAATATACCTCAAAGTTTACGGAACTCAATAAAAACACCTTGTGTAGCTCGTATTTACATAAAACTTATCATAACATAAAAATATACAATGGTTATATAAGAAATACCTACACAAAAATCTGATGCAAATAAATATGCAAACATACAAATATTATGCATGATCTATAATAATTTCTTTCTTGCGACCCAGATCAGTAACTGCAGGCAAGTACAATGTGCCAAGAGTATCTAATCACTATGGTGATAGGTGTGTCTGACTAAACGTCTACCCTACATCTTAAACAGTCTGCCTGCAGATATCAGGTCGGAGGCCAATAGAAATATATTCAAAAGAAGACTATTTAAGTTCCTAATTGATACTTTGTAAGTGTTATTTTATTCTTAGTTATTAGCGAAGAGACTCTGATCCCACAGTCAAACTGTGTAAACCGTTTTGTGGGACACGTGTTACTGCATAAATGTACCTTTTTCTGATAATAAATAAATAATAATAATACGACTAAGTAAGGTCACTGATATTTCTTATATACTTTAAGTACATATACTTTTTTTATCTTAAGTTCCTTGAAACTTGTTTTGAAATAAACACTTATTCCATAAAGCCTCCATTTACAGTGCAAATTGAAAGAGAAAACCATCTTACTCTTTGTTTGCACGGTTCTAAGTAATTATTTTCGTGACGCATGCGAATTCTGAAGCAATATTTTACCGAAAGATTTCTGTTTTGTTTGAGACACAAACGCTCACAAAACGCTTACGATAATATCTCTTTCATAGCTATCTATCTCTATCGATCTTGCGTATTGGCGCGACAGAGCCAGACTACATTTCTGCGGCGTTTCGGTGGCGTTTCGCGTCGCAGAAATGCCATTCGGCTACGGGGCCTGGGGGGTTACCATGAAGTATGTACTAAAGCAGTTCTATTTATGTCACGAGAAAGTGACACGGCTATACCAGTTATGTAGCTCCTACCCACCTAAACAAACTCTTTAGTACACCATGGTAATCCCCCTGACAAATTTTTATTGGACCACATTACCTGCAAAAGTCTGTACATTTCTGCCAGTTTTAGACAAAGACAAGCTACAGCTAATGAAGCACATTTATTATTGCTGTTGGTGAGAGTAAGGTTTAGGTACTTATATTGAATTAAACTTACACAATTTTTACTCATAGTTTTTATTCAAACGGGACTTAATCGCGCAAGACTTACGTTTATAAATGTTATAATTTTCGAACGCGATATTGCGCTGTGGCGAATATACACGTGTCAAGCGATAAAAATTCCATTTTAATTTAAAATATATTGCCAGGTGTTTGATCCTTAATAAACGAACATAATCTTAATCTAATAACTCAGGTCTTTTTGTAAGCATTTTTCGATCGCGTCAAAGGAATCAGGTGCGCTCAATCAACGCAAATTTAACATAATAATGAGATTTAGAGATGATATATTTCATTTAAAAAGAAATTTTCACTGAATTTGCAAAGCGTCTGGTTTACATAACTGGTGACCGAAGAGCGGGCTAGTTCCTCTCACGAAATGTCACCAACATCCAACATGCCTCAAAGGCCTATTTTAGTTATAAGCCATAATATTCTGTGATGAATACTTTTGCATGTTAAATTGTATCTTGTTATTTAATGCATGTTAATTATAAGATGTAATGTTTTGAAAAGAAGTTGCCCGCCGAGTTTCTTGCCGGTCCCATAGTGGATACCCCCCTCCCAACTGAGGGGGGACTGAAATCTTCTCGAGGCTGAGGCGTAGGGTTAGAGCCGGCGTAGCTTTATTTGACGTTCATATGCGCATTGTAATATGCCTACTTGAAAAATAAATATTTCATTTTCATTTCATTTTCATTTTCAATAGTTATAAAGTTGTATGTTTAGCCTTAATTTAATACACGCTGTAACCCGAGGAAACGTAAAGATTATAACCACGCATTTCTTTTTTCGATGTATTTTTATTAAAACAGTAATGTACCTACTTTTTGCAATAATGATACTTTTTATAAACTGTTTGACGTCTATCAACGTGGATAGTTCAATTCTGCTCCATAATATCACCATCACCCTCAAGAGGATTTTTTACTCAGTAATAATGAGTTTTTTTTTTTATGGTTACAACTAGCCGAATCTGGAAAAGTTTCTCTGACATTTTAGTCTCGAAATGTAATTAGGAATACGTTGCTAAAACTATTCGGTTTTTTGATGTGACACCGTGTATTTTATATGGTAATTTGTTTCTCTAAATAAATGATTGTAGTACCTATGTAGAAATACTTTATGTCGTCGGTACTCCAAGTTCAATTTAGAGCTTCCAAAAATCTGATTCAATCAAGTGTTATTTTTGTATAACATCACGGGCCGGGCCGGGCGCACCTTTCTCCATAATTGTTTTTATGACCGGCCCGCCATATATTGCAACAATAAATAACGCTGACAGACGGATTTATGACACGCTCAAAATGTCGAATGAATACAAATGTCTTTTTATCGGATATTTCAACGTCCGGTTATTTAAAAGTTTCGTAAATTTACGCTTTTTTTCATACTTCTAGACGCTTTTATTTCATCAGCTTTGTTAAAAAAGAAATATCAGTTTCGTTACTTCTTAGTTTCATTACGAAATCCAAAAGGTACAGATTTTCTGCAGTTGACCCAAATATGTAGGTAGTACAGTCAAGTGTAAAAATATGGGTGCGTACAACTTATCAAAAATATGTCCCATAGCACTTTATGTCGGCGGAATAAGGTCTCGGCAGGGGCGGCTCACTCCGTGATTCTATCGCCGCGCTACAAGTACATCCTGGCGGCCGCGAGTTCGCGGCCTACCCAGGGGTGGCGCGCGTTCTCACGGAATGCACGTTCGCACTTTCTATTGTTACTTTACGTCGTCAGGTTTTTTAAGCGATGTCCGCGTGTGGAATGGCTAATAATACTTAGTTAAATAGACATATTAAATAAAATAGACCATACCAAACCATAAGACATTCTTACACAGATCTACTTCCCACGGAAAAGTTCAATAAGACTTATGATGTTGGAACACTTGGAACTTGAACAAAAATATATAAATACAGTATAATTATATAACTAGAAAATACCCAAGACTTGAATATAATAGTATAACATTTTATGTGAGTAATTAATTCGTTTGGATCCATTGGTAACCCTATCACCGGACGCCGCGCACGTGCGGCTCGTTTCTTTGTAAGAATTTTGTAGGTATTTAAAAAGGCGGCATTTCGTGAACATCAAAGCAGTGGGCCTTCTGTACTTGTACTATATTATATATTCTGTGGTCTCGGTACATATTTTTGAGCGGATAAAATCGATACGTATTTTTGCACTTGACTGTACAGTTGCAAAGTGGGCTGCTGAAAAGTTTGATTGAGTAACGTTTTCTAATCCTTTAGGGTTTACAGCGTAACAAATTTTTGGCGAACGGTTTACGTTTGTAATCAAGCGTGGATAATTTCAGATAATAATGGACGATTTACCATACAAATGTAGACGTCGGTTTCCTCTAAGGAAATTTACTAAATAGAAAAAAAAATAGTATTTAGTTCATAGCTTTCACCTAATATGTAGCACAGAATATATAAAAGTACAAGTACAGAAGTCACTGTCAACGGATTGCATGCTACGGTGAGTTCTATTGCGAAGCGAGAAGGTTGCCAAAATGTATGGGCCGCGAAGTCGTGGCCGCCGGAATGTAAAAAAGAGACGCGCAGTGAGCCGCCCCTGATTTTAAATTTAATTCGTCAAGCCCTTTTGACATTTGGATATTTGTTGCCTACATGTTGGCTTTTCCAATAATAATATTTAAATATCTAATGAGAAAACTAATACTACGTGTTTCCGAAAAACTTGCGTCGGCCGGTCGTCCCCTTTCTATCGCAAAATGTTCTAGAAAATTCGTATGGCCGGGCCTCGGGGACCAAGTTGGTGCGTTCAGTCATTATTCTCGACTCGCTCGGTCCCCGGGGACGCGGGGCCACTGTAACTTTTGCCTAACTCGTTGTCTCGTTATGGTAATCTCCTTGGAGAGAGCTCTTTAATTCTTTCATTGACTGACCGCTTATTGGAAAAGCTAAGTCTCTTAAACGCGAATAATTAAGTCCAATTATTAAAGGTAAAAGTATGAGTGCTTGGCTGCTTGGCACGTTACGAATAAATGCACCTTTCTGTCATGTCATAATAAAATTAATTTATATTGACTGGAAGAGGCATCTACTGTTGCAATGTCGAGCATTGGTACTTCTACTTTAGTATTGTATAATAATTAAAGTATTATGTTAATTATCTTAAAATTAAACTTTCACGAGTTTTAGACATACCTAGTTTAAATTATCGGGACTTCTCTGAGACCACGGGGACAACCCCGTCCTTGAAACGTCGGTGATCAGTTTTAAAACTTAATTATTATAACATTCCGTCGTTATTGTGTAGGGCTTAAAACATAATTCAGTTTCCAATCCATATATCATTATTATCAAGGTTCTACATTTCAATTTATATAAAAACCGGCATTCTACTTATGCCACTGATGGCTACTCCAAATACCATTCGCAGAAACGACATGATTTATCATCCACTTTAGGTTTAAATCGCGTGCCATTCCTCAAATATTCCCAAGAACGCCACGCGATTTTTACCCAAAGTCACGAATCAAAGCGTTCAGCACACGTATTTTTAAAATTCAAGGAAAAATGTAATAATTCACATTATATAGCAGGACTCGAACCTACGACCTTCTGGATTGCCGATCCAGCAGCAGGTAGGTGGTGGTAGATGTCGCTATACAGAAGAATTGAGGGAAGGCATGGAAAAATTCGCACACGTCCAGCAGGCCTCCGTGGCTCCGTTAGTGAGAGCGGTTGGACCTGCAATCCAGTAGCGAAGGTGTAAATTTTTCCTTTAATTTAAAAAAATGTGTAGTATCGATCGCAGCTCGCAGACATTTCTGCATGATAAAAAATACGTTCAGCTCACGTCTCCCTTTATTCCGTAAAAATCGCGAGTACAGGAAAAATCAGTTTACTAAATAAAGTACAAAGGCCTCGATGAAAGGAATTGGCGTCACGGCCAGTTAAACAATGGCTTTTGGATGCTAATGACTCCACGATAGACTCAAAAGACATGAAACCGGATGAATAAGGTTTCAGCTTAGAGACGTTCGGAAACAGAACTAACCCAATGAACTTGGGGGTGAAGCTATAACAATAAACGTGAAACCTCCAAAATATAAGATACAGTTAGCCTAATTAACTTACTCATAATTATTTATAGTGTGTATCTAACTATTCATTGAGCGTGGTACACAGAACATTTTTACGACGAAGTATCTTCGCTAGGTGTACAACTAGTGCTGCCGTCACTTTGTAAGATCAAAATTATAGAGTCTAATTACTACCAACAGCTATCGCTAGCATTCATGTTTGACATTCCGTAAGATTACGAATATTCAAGACTTCAAATGAAAAAAAAGTTAGGTGGCTACTCCGGATGACATAAAGCATATGCACTTTCAAAAAAGTGTTAAAAATTTCGCTCTCAGTCCGAGCAGCGTTGCTAAGTACTTAAAAAAAGTGCTGCACCATTTGGCGAGGCGAGAATCAAAAACAACCCGTTTAAAAATGCCCTCCGACACCGTTGTGTGGTGCATTCACCAGCCCGCCTAGCTGAAGTGATAAAGCAAGAGTAAATAGGTATCTCATAGGTAAGCGTGCTCCAACGTAGACCGCATCATCACTTACCATCAGCTGTGATAGTGATCCAACGTCTACCTATTCATACTAAAAAAAAATCGTTGATGCTGATCGGCCATCGAAATGCAGTCGGGCACTGTCGCGCAACTATACAGACGAGCGATAGAGAGAGCTAGCAACGTTTACGAAACCATAAGCGATTGTGACCCAGACCACACAATGTACTCATGAAATGCGCTAAACACATAATTATGTTTATTTACTCACGAGAGTAGAGGTGCGTAAAGGTCTTGTTTGACTGCGGCGATTTATTTAACGAGTAGCTTTATTTGTTTGCCAGCGGTCGAGAGTGCGTCCCTTTCTGATGCCACCCCATTAACTTGCTGCCAGCTCTCCGTGGCAGTTTCAGCCTTGTAACCAAGTGAGTAGGAGCCTCCTCGTGAAGCTGTCAGTGGTGGTTTAATTAATGACTTAATAGTAGCAGAGTCGTGTGTGATGGATCGTGTAAACTTAAGACGCAGCCGCGCAGGGACACCGGTCATTAGTAACTGCTACGTTGCTGGATTTAATAAATTCCTTGCACTGTTGTTTTAAAGAGGTTGCTGTAGGTAAGTTTTCACCGGATATTAACCGGAATTGATTGAGCAACACAAAGAGTTCTCACCCCGTGCCGTTAACTCTGGACCTGCGCGTTCAGTCCCGGAACCAACTCAGACAGACCTCCCGAGCACTGGAAGGTTGAGTGACCTCGCAGCCCTTAAGCAGTCAGTCAGGGTATTGCGTCACGTCCCCAAGGGAGCTCGAAATCTGGCAGCAGG
Organism: Leguminivora glycinivorella; assembly: GCF_023078275.1. Taxonomy (NCBI): domain Eukaryota; kingdom Metazoa; phylum Arthropoda; class Insecta; order Lepidoptera; family Tortricidae; genus Leguminivora; species Leguminivora glycinivorella. The sequence continues at coordinate 1,422,739 of NC_062975.1, forward strand.
AAAGTTATGCGATATTATAGATGCATGTATCAGTGTGAATGGAGAAAACGAATGGTTTTCTTTATTATCATTCGCGTATTACGCCTTACGGACGCCGGATGCAGCGGATTCGGGTAACCTTACCTCCAAGGTGAAACGCAATATTGACTGTGCGGGGGGGTTGGGTGGCACTGTTACTTATGGGGCGGAGCCATGCGCCTCAAGGTCTTTATCAGTGGTTAAGACTATTGAGTCGAAAGTGTTTGAGGGTGATCTTAGGGGTGCGGTCCGAGTTCTAATGTCTGATGATGGAGTGGCTCCGTCGACTCCAGAGACCCTTAGCGCCTTGCAGTCGAAGCACCCTGCTCCGTCCCGGCCGCTGATACTTCCACCGGAGCCTGACGACTCATTTGTGCCTTTGACGGCTAAGCTGGAGGATGTGGCTTTGGCTCTCAGCTCGTTCAATAGTGGCTCGGCGGCTGGTTTAGACGGTATCCGTCCGGCTCATTTAAAAGAGCTTACGTCAGTTTCAGCGGGAGAAAATGGGGTGCGCTTACTTGAAAGCTTAACAAAGTTGTGTAATTTTTTGCTGGCTGGTCGGCTGAATCGCGCGGTCTGCCCTTTTATGTATGGAGCCTCCTTGTGTGCGCTTTCGAAGAAGGACGGGGGGTTGAGACCAATCGCAATAGGCAGCACATTTCGTCGCCTAACGGCCAAGATTGGGTGTAAGTCTGTAAGGGAGGAAATAGCCACTTACCTTCGCCCTTGTCAGTTGGGATTCGGCACGAGGTTGGGCTGTGAGGCTGCCATCCATGCAACACGCGCGTATACACAGGATCCGGGGAATGAGGATTGCATAGTGGTTAAGCTGGACATTAAGAATGCATTTAATTCTATCGAGCGCGACGTCTTGTTGTCGGAGGTAAAGGAGAAAGTGCCTTCTCTATACCCGTTCTTATTCCAGGTATATTCCTCTCCCTCAAATCTTTTTTATAACGGATCTCTGCTTCTTTCCCAAGTTGGCGCACAGCAAGGAGACCCACTTGGACCACTGGTGTTTAGTCTTGCGATACATAAGGTCATTTCTGAACTTCAATCACCTCTCAACATTTGGTACCTGGATGATGGTACTATCGGGGGTAAGCCTACGGAGGTTCAGCAAGATTTACTTTCCCTTCTTCCGCGGTTTAGGGACCTGGGTCTGGAGGTGAATTCAAGCAAGTGCGAGTTTTTCCCCTGCGGTTCCGGGGCTCGACTATCCTTCCCTTTAATAAGCGACTCTTGCTCCCAGGGCTTACAGAATTGTCACCCCGAAACTTCAATCTTTTGGGCTCTCCCATTTTTTGGAAGCAATCCCGGAGGCCTTCGAGGCAAGGAGACAGCTTCTTTTGTGTGCGGGGAATAGGTTGGTGAATATTTCGGCGCATGTGGCTCTAACTCTGTTACGGTCCTGTTTTGGCGTTCCCCGAATCACCTATTTTCTGCGCACCGTACCAACTTGGCGTTTTCCCGAGCTTATTGACTCATTGGATGGCGTTTTGAGGGATTCGGTAGAGTCGTTGTTAAACGTTTCTCTCAGTGCAGTCCAGTGGGATCAGGCTTCCCTTCCTATTCGGTCGGGTGGACTAGGCGTGAGGCGAGCACGGGATGTGAGTTTGCCGGCCTTTCTGGCGTCGGCGGCGGGGGTGGTGGGCCTTGTCACTCAAATTTTAACTCCTAATGGTGTCGAGGTTTCCATTCCTTTTGCTGCGGATGCCAGGGAGGCTTGGTTGACTCTCAACCCTGACGCAGCGATGCCGGAAAGACCGGACCTTCAACGTTTGTGGGACGATGTAGGGGTTAAGCGGGTGCTTGAGGGCTTATTGGACAGTGCGGAGGGTGTGGATAAAGCCAGGATTCTTTCAGTGTCGGAGCCTGAGTCTGGAGCGTGGCTACACGCACTTCCGTCACCACACTTGGGCACACTACTGGATAGCGACTCGACGCGGATTGCGGTGGCTCTTCGCCTCGGCTGTGCGGTGTGTGAACCTCACATATGCATCTGCGGCACTATGGTGGAGAGCAACGGTCATCACGCGTTGAGTTGTTGTCGGTGTGCGGGGAGGTTCCCGCGGCACCACGCGCTTAACGATATCGTGCGGAGGGCGTTGGTGTCTGCGAATGTCCCTTGCGTGCTGGAGCCTCCTGGTCTCTGTCGCTCTGACGGGAAGAGACCGGATGGGTTGACGTTGGTTCCTTGGGAGAGGGGAAGGTGTTTAGTTTGGGACGCAACGTGTGTCAGCACTTTCGCCACTTCGCATATTGGCCGTACCGCGAGAGTGGCACGGGCGGCGGCTGAGTTAGCTGCAGCTCGCAAGCGGGAGAAGTACGCGATCCTTGCGAACTATTTGTTTATCCCGCTTGCAGTGGAGACTACCGGTTGCTGGTGTGCGGAGGCCAGAGTGTTTTTCGGGGAGGTGGGAAGACGCTTGAGGGAGAGGGGTCTGGATCCTCGCTCTGGGACCTTCCTGATGCAAAGGTTATCCATCGCGGTTCAACGCGGTAATGCGGCAAGCGTTATGGGTACCTTTGCATCAGGAGGCTCACGGGGGGGCTTGGTAGGTTAGGTTTAATTATGTATCTGTGTATGTTTTTGTGTGTGTGTAATTAGGTTAGATCTAGTTTTTAAGTGCTTGCATGTATTTGCTGATTTTGAATTGTTTTAGCTTTTGGTTTTTTGGTAAATAAATTAGTGGAAATATCGGCATTATGGATTGTCGCTTTGACTACTGATGGATACATGATATACAATTATACATTTCTAAATAAGCATAATTTGATTGATCAATTGACTAATTATGACATGGTTCTGCCGCAATTGATTGAGTGTAAATAATTTTCTTTTCAGTTTTTTTGTCAAGAAATATACTTATTTGATAAGGAATCTTATGCCTTCTTTCCTCTGCAACCACTGAGATAATTATTTTTTAACTTCTGATTAGCAGAAACGTCTGCAATCGATGCCACTAGGCTTAGAATAAATTCAAAAGTGGAAAATGTCTGCCTTCTTTTCTGGATCCAGAGGCCGTGAGTTCAAGTTTCACCCAAGGCAGACATTTTCCACTTTTAAATTTATTCTGAGATAATTATGTTGCCTATTTTTAAGTTATAAAATTAAAATCAAAGTTTATTTCGGACCAATTAATAATACATTTCACTCTTTTCTTTTCTTTTCTTTTCTTTTCTCTTTTATTTACTTTAACATCTTTTTACCTTACGTCTCTCAGGTTTAATCAATAACATGTGTGTTGTTTTTCCTTTTTAATTTTCCTGTTCTTAACAGGAAAATTGATACTCAGGTATTTGATTATATTACCTTATATTACGAATTCCATCGCAATAAAATTGCCATGATATGAAATTGTGGGGAGTGTCGCTGGCAACTCTTCAGATCCAATAAAGTCGAGGAGGGCCGGTAGATTACTGCGCCGATAAGCAGGCGTGTGTTTCCATCGCTTCACGGCGTTCAGAGAATCAAACCTTCGGATGCACCAGTATAATACAAGGGACTGAGCTTAGTTATGACAGAGGAGTATTGTAACAACGTCGGTTTTAGGCATTTTTTTCTTATCTTAGTAAAATCTGTGGGGGTCCTCACGGATATACTTTGTGGAGCCTTATAGTAAGCGCTGGTAGCCTAGCGGTAAGACGAGCGTGCGACTTTCGATCCGGAGGTCGCGGGTTCGAACCCGGCTCGTACCAATGAGTTTTTCTGAACTTATGTGCGAAATGTCATTTGATATTTGCCAGTCGCTTTTCGGTGAAGGAAAACATCGGGAGGAAACCAGACTAATTACAATAAAGCCTAGTTACGGGTTAGAAGGTCAGATAGCAGTCGCTTTCGTAAAAACTGGTGCCTACGCCAAATCTTGGAATTAGTTGTAAAGCGGACCCCAGGTTCCCATGAGCCGTGGCAAATGCCGGGATAACGCAAGGAGGATGATGATGATGATGACAGCTTGGCCTTGTCTTGTCTTAAATTTATTCATCGTATGGCAAGTTTACAATCTTACATGTAAATTACAACTTAAATTTAGCATTACTTAAATAGTCGATAGGCGCTCGTGAGGTTTTTGAAGTCCGAGGGTCTTAAAGGATCTTAAAGCGCAATTTACATTGGTTGCCTGAACATCTGCTTCCTCAAACGGCAGAAATAAGATTTGCTCTCACGGTACGATCCGAAATATCATTATTAAGCCTGATATCGACATCTCTAATCGTGTAATATAAAAATCTTTTAACAGGTTTATATTGAGATATTGTTGGTGAACACCAGTGAGGTGTAGGTACACATATGCATTTAATTATAATTCTATTTTCTATTAAACTATGTCAAGGTTAATCTTACACATGACTGCACATGAACAAAGAACTAACATAGTATACAAGGGAAACCATTTTCCTTCAATAAAGGATTCTATACTGGACAGTCACGTCTTTCACTACTCTCCCGTAACGCCTCCAACGCTCCACACTTCACCGGTTCGTACCAATGAGTTATTGTGTGAAATGTCACTTGATATCTGCCAGTCGCTTTTCGATGAAGGAAAAAATCGCGTGGAAACCGGACTAATCCCTATAAGGTCTAGTAACCTTTTGAGTTAGAAGGCCAAACGGCAGTCAGTTTCGTAAAACTAGGGACTTATGCCATATCTTGGTATTATTTGTCACAGGTTCCCACGAGCCATGGCGAATACCGGGATAGCGCAAGGACGATTGTGTTGGTGCAGTGTCTCCTTAAATCATGATTCACTGATGTTGGTTTAACCAACGGGTCGTGAGGGTCGCTCATGATATAAATCAGACTTGTAATAACGTTGGTGGACGATCTAGAAGCTGATGAATGGGTGATATACAGTCACGTATAAGTAATCCATAGTAATATTATAAATGGGAAAGTGTGTGTGTCTGTTTGTTTGTTGTGTCGGCAAAACGGAGCGACGTGACGTTGACGTGATTTTTTAACTGGAGATAGTTGAAGGGATGGAGAGTGACATAGGCTACTTTTTGTCTCTTTCTAATGCGAGCGAAGCCGAAATAGCTAGTATAATATAAGTAAGAATTGACGAAGTACTGGCATATTAAAGAGGCACGACGGACCAACTTACATTGGGGTTGAGGCTTTCAAATTCTAATTTCTACCGATGAGTTTTTCGGAACCTATTTATGTACCTATACTTACCAGACTAGTACTAATCTATTTCAACTTTTGGAATTATAGCCTGTCAACCAAATTTTGGCAGTAGCAATGTACATCAAACTAAAGTATGGTATCCCTATGAAACGAACAAAAACCAGCAATGTACGTCGAACAGCCACAGATATTTTTTTTTCAAGGGGCTCGCTCGTCGGATCAAAATTAAATATTCGTTTTTGATGTTTTTTTATAGATTTCGTTATGAAGTTAAACAATTACAACATAGAAGCTGATTATGCGGCCAATAAATATTGGATTCTAGTGGAAAAGTGTACAAATAAAAACGTGAAAAATCCTACACCACATCTTGTAAGTAGGAGTTTTATTTTTGTCGAGAGAAATGTGATACATTATCTACGTGCGTTAATTTAGTTTAATTTACTTTATATCCAATAATTTTGTGCGTATGTACTTTAAGGATGAAAACAAGATATAATTTCCTTATTTTAATTTTATATAAGGTAACCAGGATGTATATTGTAATTGAATAAAATAATTGCTAGATGTTTAAGTAGGTACGTACCTTTAAAATATTCCAAGATCCTTTGGCGGGAAAATGTTATACGCATCAATATCATGTTCCTGAATAAACGTATTCCTGTGTGCGTGTCCCGTAAACGTGTCCCCTTTCTTCCTGTGGTTAGTCGTAGAAGATGTGCCGACAACACAGGTGGATTTTAATATGACATTTTTTTAAACCCCTAAACTGTTCAAAGTAGCACTGAAACGAGCAGTTGTTCCCCCGCTTACTCCTTTTGGGAATAAATGAGTGAGTTTATGTTTATCATAAATACAAAGTTATTTTGAACACATGAAAATTTCAGCCTCTTTTATGAAAGAAAACGAAACTGTACCTTTCAACAGTCATCTCGCCTGTTCTCCGAGACGTTTCTATAAAACCCCTTAGTTATTTTGTTTATCATAAATAATTTATTTCTATTTCTATTTCTATTTCTATATCGGATGTCGGACCGATATCCCATACATTACAGGCGCCATCTTGGATTTTTTCTATTGAAATCCTTCCGACATCCGATATCGGATCGGATAATGTGAAAACGGTCTTACTCGATGGGGATACGGCGCTTCATAACAGAGTTCCTATGACCTTTCTGCTTTATCATCAGATCAGCTCCATGATACCATAATATTGAATTGTTAACGTGATTTACATAGGTGTGCAAAATTTCAGCTCAATCGGAAACCGGGAAGTGGGTTAAATTTAGCTTCTACGTTTTGACCCAAACTAACATACATAAAATCTTGTAAAAAATTTAAATTTTGAAAAAAACCCCGACCGCGACATAGTGGTCCGATTTTCATAAAACATGGCTAAGAACACTCCCGACTAACTCAGATTTCAAACAAAAAAAACTAAATTTAAATCGGTTCATCCGTTCAGGAGCGTTCGTATACGATGCCACAGACAGACACACAGACATACAGACATACACGTCAAACTTATAACGCCGTTGTTTTTGCGTCGGGGGTTAAAAAGAGTCTGTATTTATACAACGTTTTATTTCTCCATTTCTCTCAAATAAAACCACATCCAAGGTCCCCGCAGTGTCAGAACACAGACACCGCACGCAATTCACTTAACGTGTCTTACACCTGTATCTTCATATCTCGGCTCCTTCACGATATCACCTGCTCCGTGAGTAATGAGCTACTCCTGATCCGATTCGAAGCTCGAGATGAGTACAATATTAGCTTTAGATATGATAATATTATGATATTTTGGTTAGTTATGTTTTTTTTTTTGGAAGAATGGCATATGCAATCTAACGTAAGTAAGTAAATATTATTTATTGCACCACAAAGATAACAGACATAAATAGCAGAATAACATTAAACATATAGGTAGCAATAGGCGGTCTTATCACTGTAAGCGATCTCTACCAGACAACCTTAGGGTAGCGGGAAATAAAGAATAGAAATTTTGAAAATGGTAGTGCAAGAAATAATTAAAGGAATAGGAAAATACACATACCTACACTAAGCAGCACTGTCTGTTACAGTACATTTACAATTTAAATAATTATATACATACACCAATAGTAAAAATAAAATATAAAAATAAAATATCATATACACAAACATACACATATAAGTATATACATACACACATGCATACAAACATACATACATACATAACATAATATACACAGCAGCAAATTAAGAACGTAATACGATTAGAACATATATAAACAGACAGACAGACACGTCAAACTTATAACACCGTCGTTTTTGCGTCGGGGGTTCAAAAGAGTCTGTATTTAACGTTTTATTTCTCCATTTCTCTCAAATAAAACCACATCCAAGGTCCCCGCAGTGTCAGAACACAGACACCGCACGCAATTCACTTAACGTGTCTTACACCTGTATCTTCATATCTCGGCTCCTTCACGATATCACCTGCTCCGTGAGTAATGAGCTACTCCTGATCCGATTCGATGCTCGAGATGAGTACAATGTTAGCTCTAGATACGATTATGATCCGGATATGATCCGGATATTTTTTTTTATACTATGTACGTCGGTGGCAAATAAGCATACGGCCCGCCTGATGTAAAGCAGTCACCGTAACCTACGGACGCCTGCAACTCAAAGAGTGTCACATGCGCGTTGCCACCCCATTAGAAACTTGTACATTCCCTTTTGCTGTGTTAAGTACACAGCAAAAAGGAGTGTACAAGTTCTAAGGAGAGTTCGGGTTACCGACGACTCAAAGGACAATAGACGGAACAAGTTAGTTCCGTAAGTCCTCCCGTCATCAGCACACCGCACCCTCGTTGAGCTCTGGCAGCCTTACTCACCGACAGGAACACAACACTATGAGAAGGGTCTAGTGCTATTTGGCTGCGGTCTTCTGTAAGACGGAGGTACTACCCCAGTAGGGCTCTGCTCTAGATTCCAGCGAGACGATATCCGCTGTACTGTGCCCTACCACACAAAGCGGAATATCATTCGCTATGCCCTTCCTCCTTCTAGATATGCTTACATAAGCATCAAAATCGTTACTAAGTTTTTTGTTGGAAGAATGGCACAGATTTTTAATATAGATTGTGCCATTCGTACACCCGTAAGATAGGTATATAAAACGCTATGCAGAGATACAAGATTCCTCTCAACATACCAAATATAGATAACCTAAGTCCCTAATTTGGCCGGATTATTTATTACCCACCGAAATCAATACCAAATGTCCATCACGATTAAAAAAAAATTAGGACTGTGACGTGTCTCTGCTAGTTCTACTAAAAGTTCCTTGAAATCATCCATATCGGTTCTTCCGTAAGTCATCCTCTATGAAGAATCGTTATTCTAGACACGGACGTTGATTGGATTAAAGGGATTGGCTACTTAAATACACAATTATTTTATTATCATTAAAAATAAAAAACATGTTACACATCACTTTACAAAATGCATCCACAGCGCAGGCTTCGTCAAAGTACGCTATATTATGTAATTTATGTCAAAAGGGTCATCAATACAAATCAAGTAGGTCATAAACGTTATTATAACTAAAATATTCCTCCCTGGACCGTACCTGGCTCAAAAGTCCCCATTATTCCCGCTGCATTACCCCGCTGGACGGCAATGGAGACCTGTTGGACCAGATACGACCCAGAACGAGGATCGCAGCCCCTCTCCCGCAACCGACGCCCTAACTCTTTGAAAAAGGAGCGAGCCTCCGAGCCCCAAGGCCCCGCCGTCTCAATCGCCACCGGCACAAAGTCGTAAGCCGATTCCAACGCGGAGTACTTTGCGTGCTTAGCCTTTGCCGCGGACTCCGCTGCCGAGCCAGCACAACCTATAGTCTGCCTCAAATGGGATGCAGCGTAAGTGCTGACACAAGTTGCATCCCAAATAAGGCAGCGCCCTCTACGCCACGGGACCAAGGTCAGCCCGTCCGGCCTTTTACCATCGGTGCGACTCAACCCTGGCGGTTCCAAGACGCATGGCACATTAGCCGACACTAAGGCTCGGCGCACGATCTCATTAATAGAGTGATGCCTCGGGAATCGGCCAGCACACCTCTGACAGCTAAGGCCGTGGTGCCCATCTTCCCCCACCAATATTCCACAACGGCACCGATGAACCTCGCACACCCTCGCCCCCAACCTGAGAGCCGTCGAGATTCTCAAAGAGTCATTGTCTAAGAGCGTTCCAAGCTGAGGCGAAGGCAGGGCGTGTAGCCAAGCCCCAGATTCCGGACGCTCCAGAGCTTTAAGACGTGCCAGGTCCGAATCCGATGCATTACCCAATAAGGAATCGTAGACGTGCTTGCTCCACAAGTCATCCCACTGCTTTTGAATCGCTGGGTTATCCGGACGCTTATCGCCTGGGATAGTTTCCGACCATTTGGCTAATGCATCAGCAACCAACGGGACCGCGGAAGTGCCACCATTTAAGGGGAGAATGCGAGTGGCAAGATCCGCCGCCCCGTGCGCCGACGCAAGAAACGCGACTAGTCCTAATCCCTCAACCGCGCGTATTCCTAGGCCACCATATCGTATGGGAAGAGCCGCCTGGACCCACTGCGTATCATTCAGCTCTACATTCAAGACCACCTCCAAAGTCGCCCTGAGCTCACGGTCGATATTCCTCGCTTCGTCCACAAATTGCCACGTCGGGGACGTTCGGAGAATATACGTCATCCGAGGCGTGGCAAAGCAGTTCCGCAATAGAGTCAAGGCAACGTGCGATGATAAATTAAGCAAATGGTCCCGAACAGCAACTAGAGCATTTTTCTTGACTTGAAGAGCCGCGCCGACTCCTTCCGGGAAAATGGGCGCTCCTAACAAAGATAACCCTAATCTATCTACCGTTTTAACCCCGGGCAGCAGACAGTGCAAGCTGTTTAAATCAGACACTGACACCGACCCGCACGTATAGAGCTCACACTTGGGAACACTGTCGTACTTACCGTACCAAAATCTAAAACAATTAGCTTAAATATCACCTTGAAACTGGCAAAATAGTCCCACCAATGGGACTGAGGCCATTTAATTTTAAAAATCTAATCAAATCTGGAATTTATATGAAATCGGACGCCACGGTCAACTGAATTACTTTATATGTTCTGCCTGACTTAATAAATAGAAATTGATTTAAAAATAACTTCTGTCCATGTTTTTCTTTTAATGATCTGATCTGATGCTTATTTCGTGCATGGTATAATAGTACATTACGATACAATTACTGATTCCCAATTACTTAAATTGGATGTTAAATTGTAATCTTACTATATATGCATGTATAATAATTTAAATTTTAACAGGAATAAAGCCATACAAAGCTACTGAGGATTTGATTAGTAAATAACCAATAAAATTAAACACACACACACACACACATACACACACACACACACACACACACACACACACACACACACACACACACACACACACACACACACACACACACACACACACACACACACACACACACACACACACACACACACACACACACACACACTTGCATACGCGCGAACACACAACTGCATGCTACTTATTATAAGAAAATTGTATTGTATAAACAAATAAAGCACTTACCACTTACCTGTTCATCTCAATAGTATATTAGAAATAAAAAATGTACCATATAGTAAAAGATCATAAACTGTAATTCTGGAAGAGCGAGGTCTCCTGATACAGGTACTTCGTACCCACTAGGAGGACTCGACAACTATGTATTTAGCAATGTTGATTTTTTATAAAATAAATAATTTTCATTTTCATTTCATTTTCATTTCATTTTCAATATTGACGCATCATAATGTACGAATCGAGCCGTCCGTCACATCCTTGATTCAATTATTTGGCTCTGCGACAGCTCCAGGGAGGCGGAATATCTTGTTGGGCCAATTTGATTGGGCCTTGTTACACATTTGGCTGGCAAATACTACTGACGTATCTTAGCTGCTGGATAGTTTTTTGTTTTACTGGCCTGTTTTATTAGAAACTAGCTTTTGCCCGCGGCTTCGCTCGCGTTAGGAGACAAAAAGTAGTCTATGTCACTCTCCATCCCTTGAAATATCTTCACATAAAAAATCACGTCAATTCGTCGCTCCGTTTTGCCGTGAAAGACGGACAAAACACTTTCCCATTTATAATATTAGTATGGATATGGATTGTTTGTATTATTTTGTGTTCCGGAGCTGTTAGGGTTTCAGGTAGAAGAGGCCGACCGCTAACAAACTAAAAACAACGAAACGCTTCGAAGTACTAATGTAGTACCCCTGCGCTTTGCTTGGGCCTTGGATCCTCTCGGCGGAGTTACAGATGATGTATGTTGACACAAAAATAAAAAAAATACCTACTTTGAATATATTTCATCTAGCCGGTGGTAACTAGGCCTTATTGGAATTAGTCCGGTTTCACACGATGTTTCCCTTCACCGAAAAGCGACTGGCAAATATCAAATGACATTTCGCACAGTATAAGTTCCGAAAAACTCATTGGTACGAGCCGGGGTTCGAACCCGTGACCTCCGGATTAAAAGTCGCACGCTCTTACCGCTAGGTCACCAGCGCTTCTCAATTTTTTTTACGAAACAAAATTCGAGTAACTACAGATTCTAATTTTCTTTAAATGCCTCCAGATAAACAGAAGCGCAGTAAGCAATAAGGGATCATCCACATATTACGTCACACCAAATTTCAGGTTTTTGGACCCCTCCCCCTCCCCTATGTCACGCTTTTTTGTATACCTTTAACAGGGATTGTCACATTTAGTATGACCCCCCCCCCCCCCCCTTACACTGTGATGTAATATATGGATGACGCCTAAATTGTGACCAGAAAAACAGTCCATTACCATTTTTAACCTGTAAACCAGTCTGAAGGTCGGTAGTTGATTCGGTGCTAATGTCCGCCATTGAACAAATTTATCTTTGGTCCTGTGTGCGTAGCCGAAGCACAAACGCTCACGATAATATTTCTTTCGTAGCTATCTATCTCTATCGCTCTTGCGTATTGGCGTGATAGAGCTAGACTACATTTCTGTCGGCGTCTGGCGTCACAGAAACGCCATTCGGCTAGCAGGCCTGGGCCCATTACGGTAACGAGCGAATAGTCCGTGTGGACCGACCACGCCTTGAGAACTCTTTAGTTTATACTGTGTACTAGAGATGCAACGAATAGTTGTTTGGCCGGATACCGGATACCGAATATTCGGCCTAACCATCGGCCGAATATTCGGTATCCGGCCGCCGAATATTCGGACAGCAGAATTTTACCTACAATTTAAGCAGGGAGCGGGCGCGTCGTGCAGGTTTTGACTTGTTTCGTAGTGAACTTCGCGCGGAGTCCGTTTTTGTTTAAATGTTTTTTTTTTAATAATAAAGGGCTATGATTATAAGTATTATAACCGTAACTGTTTTTTTACATTTAATTTGTTTACTCCAAAATCATTCAATCAAAAATAGCACATCCGGTATCTGGCCGGATAGTACGTCACTATCCGGTATCCGGCCGAATATAAAATAAGGGCCGAATAAGCCGGATACCGAATAGTAACCGAATATTCGGTGCATCTCTAGTGGCAGTGAATTTTTGGAACCTATGTACGAAATATATATACCAGTCGATTTGCGGTAAATGAAAACATCGCGATGAAATCGGACCGATCCCAACAGGGCCTAGTTAAGCTCAGGGTGGCTAGCCGAATGGCACAATCGCTCACGAAACGCTCACGATACGAAGCGCTAGTAGATATCTATCTCTATCGCGCTTGCGTATTGGCGCGACAGAGCCAGCGGCGTATCGCTTTCGTTTGGCGTCGGAGAAATGCCATTCGGCTACGGGGCCTGGATTCTTCCCCGACGAAGATATTATAAAACGCTAATCATTAATAAATTATTCTAATAATTTCCAAACAATCTGAATACGCGGATTTACCGCAAGAAAATGCGCAGTTTATTAATAATTATAATTTGATGATATCTCTATCAGGGGAGACATCTGAGCCTTTTGTTGTTTTGTTCTGGAATTAAATAAGTTTAAAATGAAGATAGACACGGTTTAATTACGCCGCAAACCTGGCGTTTCTGGCCCCGTAGCCGAATGGCATTTCTCCGACGCCAAACGAAAGCGATACGCCGCTGGCTCTGTCGCGCCAATACGCAAGCGCGATAGAGATAGATATCTACTAGCGCTTCGTTTCGTGAGCGTTTCGTGAGCGATTGTGCCATTCGGCTAGCCACCCTGGATTAATAATGTGATGTGACCATCTATTTATCATGTCATACTCATCCTCCTTGCATTCTCCCGGCATTTACCACGGTTCGGGAGCCTGGGGTCCGCTTTGACAACTAATCCCAAGATTTGGCGTAGGCACTAGTTTTACGAAAGCGACTGCCATCTGACCTTCCAAACCCAAGGGTAACTAGACCTTAATCTAAAATTCAGTATACAACTAATAATTTAGATGAATTGATGTAAATCAACATTGACATATTAAATATTAGACTTATTAACCGATTAGTCACGCAACAGTTTAGTTCATGATGGCTGAAATAACACTCATATTACGTTAAATCGAATGTTTTCAAGCGTGCTTATTATAATTTCCCCGTATCAGGATCAAAGAGCGATATCAACCAAATATGATAAATTTGGCTGTTAAGATGATCAAAGTCAAACGCGTGGTGACGCTATACGACCCCTGATTATAATGCTCACTAAAAATTTTCTATCGGGAGATATTTGTACCACTTGTCCCGACTGGTGGTGGTGAATGGTTAAGAATTTCACCACCCCCTTTCCACCCGTAGTGTGGGGGTCGTAGAAGTCGGCTCTCGTGAACCGTGGCAAATGCCTTGTTGACGCAAAGAGGATGATGACCTACTTTTTTTGTAAAAGTTACCTTTTAATTTTAATATAAGTTGTTTTTTATAAAGTTTAATATTTCGACAGTTGGTAATTTCAAAACATTTCACGCAGACTAAATAAAGATTTCTCTTTTCTCCAGCTATATATCACATTGTTAATTACTGGAAACAGCCAAAAAGACGTACTGATACTTAAACCATCCAACGGGAATATACTTGTCAACGGAACTCCAAGAATTAAGGCGATTATTTAAATTATTGTGAACGTGAATCAAGCCGCGGTATTTCTGGGAACAAATTATTTTGATTTATGAAGCTGCCACCCATGCCGCGGAAATAGAGGACATGCTTTTAATAAACACTTATTTTTAGCGGATGAATGACCCCGAGCTTTCCGGAGCTCTTAATACCTTACTTGATATTAATTTATTTGTGTCTTGTGTTATAGACGGTCTACCAAAACTTTGACGACCGGTCTGGCGCAGTCGGTAGTGACCCTGCCTGCTGCGCCGCGGTCCCGGGTTCGAATCCCGGTAAGGGCATTTATTTGTGTGATGAGCACAGATATTTGTTCCTGAGTCATGGATGTTTTCTATGTATATAAGTATTTATATATATATTAAATATATCGTTGTCTGAGTACCCACAACACAAGCCTTCTTGAGCTAACCGTGGGCCTCAGTCAATCTGTGTAAGAATGTCCTATAAAAAAAATAAAAATAAAAAATAAATAAAAACTTGGCACTTAAAAAGACGCGAAATTAAATTTTTCTATGAGAATTAAATCTTCGCTCTTAAAATTTCAATAAATTTTTAAGTGTTATGGCTTATCGATGATTCCGCCAACGTCAAGGTTTAGGAAAGCATGCGTTTCGTGAAGACAATTGGCCGCCAGTCATGCATTTTTAAAATTTTCCGCCTTTTTAGTGCCATTATTTGGTTGACCGTCGTCGTATATTTGCGTCAGGTACTTGGTAACAACAAAAAATCGTTAGTAAAATGTTTGGCAGCAACATCATACCAACCAGACCAAAGCCTTTTTGCTTATTCAACAACAATTTCATTAACAAAAGGTTTTTGTTACGTCTCTCTGGACAAATACAATTTTTGGTGGGCGATAAATACAATTTTATTACCTACACAAGTATTCAAATACATTTCAGAGTCATCCTAAATGGAATTTATTTTTTTGTCTTCTCTTTATTCATAAATCGAAATTGAATACAATTAAACGCGAACGATGTAATAACAGAAGAACGAAGAGCATGGATAAATGAATCCGAACAATTGAATATTGTATCACTCAAATAATAAATTTGAATATAAGTATACCTATGTTATACGAATATCATTAAGTTTATCTACAGTAAAATATTTTTTCTACTCCCGTGTTGTTTTGTCATTTATCGTTAAAACCCCATAAAAATTGGTCAAAGGCTCTTCATTGTTTTGCTATTCGAAAACGGATAGCAAAATTGCATTTTATCCACAAGAGTGCAAAGTAATTTTATACAAATTTAAACTTGATGCCCAACATGGCTGTTAGGTTTTAAGCATAAAATGATGATTTTGGATTATTAATATTAAATAAGTTATTCGAAAAGGAAGCAAAAGTAGTTTCAGTGTGTTCTGCCTACAAATTTAAATGATGGATACATGGCGTTGTTTTAAGTATAAAATGTTGTTGTATGTTGTAATATTAAATAAATTGATGGATTTGATTTAGTTTGATGTTTTACAGTTAATGTTTTCATAGTATTGGTGTGGTGAAAAATTGTGTGTTTGACTCAGTGGCCAAATTTGTTTAACCTACGTGCTTTGAAGCCCTCGCAACGCTCAAGATTTCAACATTCTGAACCACTTGCTACGCTCGCGGTTGGATATTGCAATCTTTCGCTTGCTCGAGTATCAATTTTGGCATGTGCGGTTTAACAACAACTTTTCCCCCTTGTAAAACAAATAACTATTTTTTTACTCAATTTTATGAAGTAACTATTTATGTATTTGTATTATAAAAGACGGACAGAGGTCGCACCATAAGGGTTCTCTTTGTACCTTTTGGTACGGAACCCTAAAAATGTTTTTTGTTATTCATTGCGGTTATTTATACATTTTACTGAAGAAAATGCATGTAAAAAAATCCTTATTGTTAAAGAACATACCTAAGTATTTGAATTGTAAACAACATGGTGCTTATTTAATCACCAGAAATATTAACGGGTTGAATCTCACGCCAATCTTCATTAATTTGTAATCGAGGGAAGGTTTTCTTGGACTTTTGCGTAGCAACAAGGGATCTAGTGGCCCCCTCTCTGACCCATTATCAAAATACAACGTGTATTTGTATAGGATATTCTGAGCTACTACGTATTTTATATCTATGAGATGAATACCAATAGAAATCGAAAAAAAAATAGGTAAATGTTCTATGCCGTTAAAAAGTTTGTTAAAAAAAAATTATACAAAAAAAAACATTTTGTATGATAACATCATTTTTTTCTGCGGAAGCGACCCCTAAAATGTAAAGTAAAATTAAATAAATAAAATCAATGGTTTGTTAGTGGCAAAGAAAAATAAATTGTGTGGTTTAAGAGGGTGAGACACATAACGTCTAAACTGCAAAAAAATGTTTTTAATTTATTAAAAACAAAGATTACAGTTACACAGTTTCTAATTTTTTCGCCAAACTTATGTTTAACGGTGAAATGAAGCACTCATTTTCAAAGGTAGTACCTTAAATTATATTGAAAGCCTTATTCTAGTGTTAATACATAATAATATCTTATCAACTACTAATGGCGCTTTTCATTAACGCTTTAAAAACTTGAATTAGCCAAAAATCGCTTGTCCTTATCTGTCATGTTGACTTATGTATATGTGAGAAAGGGACCAAACACCCTTTAACTAATCAGTTCAGATAAATGCGGGGGTAATTTTTCATTCAGGCTTTGTACCTAATAGCAAGTTCCGTAGCGTGCAATATTTAATAATGAACTTGACACGATCTTACTTTATCGCACATTAATCAGTGTGTTAGGATCAACTGCTCGAACTCGACTGAACTTTGATCTATATAATCTGCGGACAGGATACTACCCTCTTTGTTTAAGATGATACAGTACTTTATACGTATATTATTCAGTGGTAAGACGTTCACTGCTCGGACTAAAATTCGTTTGATCTATCTAATTGGTGTGACAGAAAGAGACAAACGATCTTTTGTTGTAAGATGATCCGTACATAATACAGGGGTAAGATTCTATTGTAAGGTCGAATGTGAGAGTGGCCTTAAGGCGTAACAGGAGGGGTCAGTGCCAGAATACCGGATGGGCACAATCCAATGAGAATTACCTCCATCTAGTAAAGGAAACAGGAGGGGTCAATTTTCCATACAAACCTCTGGACTTTTTCGCCCCTAGTTTTTGAAGCCAGAGCAATTTTTTATCTTTTTATCTGTGTTTGTTTTTTTTTTCGATATTTTTATTTAAAGGCGCTAGAGCACTGCAGATTATGCCGCCAAAAGGTAATATTCATAATTTTCATATTTCGTTTCGATTGGTTAAGTTTTGGAGGAAAAAATGGTCGAGAGCGTTACCTCGATTTTATAGATTTTTCTCGCAATATCTTTCACCTAAATTGTCGCACGCACGCACAATTTTTTTTCTAAAAATCTAGTCAGTAGTAGCGTCTGATCGTCCGTAAACTACCATTAAAATAGTTCTACGGCTATGACAGATCTTATTTCCAGGGTTTGGACGCAGTGTAAAACCGCTCTAATACTCCTATACCTATTTCTAACACTTCGAAATTGAAAGGGACCATTTTAGCACTTTCGCTCCTGTTGCCTCTTAAGGTTCTATTGTATGGTCGAATGTGAGAGTGGCGTTAAGGCGGTACATTAAATATTAAGGCGGCGGCGGGGTGAGTCCACCTGTGTTCTAGTTAATGTGCCTTAACACCTACTTTATCAACATGCCTTTTATGTGTGTTTGGAGTCAACGTTCTTGGGAGAACACTTTAATGTTTTGCTAAGTACACACTTTACTGAAATAAAATACGTAAGTGAGATATTATTTTATGTATATTGCGTGCATCATAAGTTTGTTATGGAGGATTTTTGGCCAAAAGCTGTATTTTGAGATGGAAGCAAGCCACTTTTCATGGTGATAGTTATCATAGTTGAGCAATTCTTTTTTTTTTGCCACTTTTTTTTTTTGATTTTTTTTAGGGAATTTTAGGTCAATTGTACTCAGAATCACGAGTTTTTTTCATACATTTTTGTTATTTTCCTCTTTTGTTACCCCACACAACATGTACGGAAAATGGTAACAAAATAAGAAAAATCGTATGGGATAATTTTTTTAACTACTAGGATTGAAAATGCTAGTGATTCTGAGTAGATATACCAAATTTTTTTTCAAAAATTTCACATTTCATAAAAGTGGCGAAAAAAAGGAGCATTTCATTTTTTTTCGCCACTTTTATGAAATGTGAAAGTTAACGTTTTTTTCGAAATTTGCGAAAAGGTTTTCCTTCGTATTATACCGGAAACGTTCGTATTTGTCATGCTAGTTCAGACTGCCTGAAATAGCATGAACATATTCTAGAAAACTTATGTTAAGGATGTAGACAAAGTTATGTATGTAATTGCATTATGCATCAGTCACGTAAATAAATAACTATTGTAGCGGGGGTGCGTGCGTGCGGGGAGAGAAGGGAAAGTCCGAAATGACGTGAGAGGTGTGTATTATGTGCAATAACACGAGACATGTGAAAGATTCTGAACGAAGACGTGTTCCCCAGCCAGTTAGAGAGAGAGAGAAAGAACCGGAGCGGAAGCACGTTGAGGATATTCCTTAATAATAGCGCGTAGTTCCCAGAGGGAAGCAGGGGGCTACTATGTCGGAATTTGTATCCCGATGATTCGATACATAGCAAGTCTCAAGCGGCGAGCCTAACCAAATCGGGAAAAATCTTAACACCGCGATCTACGAATTCTATGGGATCTTGACAGCGCCATCTAGCGGGTTTTTTGGTAACTAAACCGGTGTCGCCGCTCGGCGCTGGCTGGTGTAGTTTTTTGGTGGTGTTACACTATTTCATTAAAATGTAGTAACGTTTTCATTACAATGTTTTATCAATTTTCTCGCACGGACCCGAGAAACGGATCACTGGACCGAAGAAACTCAGCGAGAAGATATTCAAAGCTAAATAGAAAATGCAAAATCCAATAGTCTTTTATTATACAAAACTTTTATTTACTGAAATGAGTTTTGTGTCGAACATTATGTGCTAAATGGGCTTCTCAAACTCATTTCGAGATTGGGGTTCGAGTCCCATTCACAAGTTCTGCTCAAGTCCGGAACATGACGCGACAAACAGCAAACTTAGACAAAAACTTGAATGATTTATAGATGTTCTGTTACTTTGGGCGGGTGACAAGTACCTTGTATCCATGAACTTAAAGTTGTTTGTGCCATATTATCAGAGACTGCCATGAACTTCTATATAAACTAAGCGTCACGGAAGATGTATGCAATACTTGGTTCTGATGCTCAAGTAATTTACAGCGAGGGCGTAAGTTGAATCCTGAACGAAGCGAAAGATTCTAAAATAATCCTGAGCGTAGTGAGGGATTGAAATGTTAACGCCGAAGGTGGTAAGTGGTCTTAATTTTGCTACCATGTGACACATACAACTTTTCACATCACCTATGAAGAAATCCCAAAATATAAATTATCGCAGTTGTAAAAATATTACGCACTTAATCGACACAATTCTTCTCTCCTAAGGGTCACTTGCACCACCGTAAATGGAGGGTTAACCCGAGGTTGACCCACCATTTTATATGGAATTTGACAGTTGACAGCCCACTAACCTTGAGTTAAGCGGGTGGTGCAACTGGCCCTAACAGGGAAGAAAGGTTCTAAAAAGGTGAAGGGAAAAAACTCAAGATAGAGGACAATCTCCACCGTTTCCACAAGGATATGGTAAAGGTGCCATCTGACCTTCCAACCCGAAGGCACGCCAAATAACATCGATCGATACTTAATGTCAGTCACTTTCGTAAAACTAGTGCCTACGCCAAATCTTGCGACTAGTTGTCAAAGTTTGTTATGCGCTTATTGTAATCATTGTTTGAATAACGTGGACTCAACTTGCTTATAATAGCTAGTTCTAGATTACATGTGAATTTCCAGTCAGTTTAGATATTACGTGACCGCGGTTAGAAGTTTAATTTCCTAGCTGTGCCAGTGGCTGTTATTATACGGCCACCGCAGACGCCTAATCGGCTACGTGCAGTTTTGTATGAGAGCCGTCTCTTTGTAACCAATCCAGCCTTTGTATATTAGTGGTGTTGGCAGACAGGAATACACAAAAACAAGACTTCATTTCGACACATATCGGTCCGATCATGCAAAAATAAGGCGACTTTTTTCTTAAATCCAAACCACAACTTACAAATTGGATTAGTTATGTTATATTTCTTATTAAATGGATTTACATTACTTTACTCGTATCCCATAAAGGGGTAGGCAGACCACATGAAGCTAGTCAAGTTAGACACTCTTGGCAAATAAGTGCGTTTTCACATTATCCGATCATGTCAGATGTAGGACCGATGTCGGATCGGATCGGATAATGTGAAAACGCACTAGTACTAAGTCGAAAGAAACGACATTGTGACATTGCAGTGACATTAGTGACAGGTTACAAAAGTTACAAAAAAAGCGTTAGAACTAATGTCTTATGAAGACACGGAAAACTTATTAACAGTTCTAAAATAACTAGAAATAACATAGACAGAGCTACTTAATGTTTACAAATAAATACACCTACCTATGTATCCTTATGCTGATGCGATAAAGTGCAACTGTTGACTCATCAAAATGCTAATAAGTAATAGTTAAGTATTACATAATTGGCTTACCATCTTTTTTTGTTGTAATTTTAGAATTATGATAGTTTTAAGTAGGTAACCTACTCTATTTATAAATCTGTAATGTAATTTATTTATTTTTTTTTAGTTAAATACCTATGCATTTTATCCACTATGGGTAAAGTAATTTGCACACGATATCAAATAATTTGGAAGCAATGATAAACGCCTGTTTTAGTTTGTAAGTTATTTTTTTCTGCCTGAGATACAGGATCTCTCCTAGTTCAGGCAAATAACGTTGAATAACTATATTATGCACACGATGATCTCCCTAGTGCAGGAAGACCTATTTTGTGTTAATATAGTTTATGGCCTGTTTATAACTGCTATTTTTGGTACATGAATAAATGATTTTATTTTATTTATTTAGGTTGTCACGTTGCATCCCACAGCCGACTTCTACGTAACTACGACGTAAATATGTTTATTACTCAGTAGCATTCCCTTGAAATGATATTTAATAGTTATTTGTTATACAAGGGGGCAAAGTTGTATTTTAACGCCGAGTGTACAATTGAAAAACGAGCAAGTGAAAGGATTCTGTAGTTGAACCACGAGCGAAGCGAGTGGTTCGAGAATAGAATCCTGAACTTGCGAGTTTTTTAACACACGAGAAGTAAAATACATTTGCACCCGAGTGTAACACAAAACTTTTCCCCTCACTATAGCGAGGAAACAACAACGCAAAAAATGCGTTTATCACTGCTTCCAGTAGTTCCACAGGTGGTAAATCATCTTTATTACTAGATTCACCTGCTTTTATCAATTTTAAAGCAGTTAATTTGACTTTATTCAAGGTCAAATTACTTTATCCACTAGTGGATAAAACGCGTTTTTACCCGCTGGTATTAAAGGACAAAACACGTGTTTCCGAGCTAGTGAGGGGAAAACGTTATTATAATACATAAAAAATAAATAGATAGGTGCGGTCCTTTGTACAGGGTCGGTTCAGTCAGGTCAATTGAGTTTACGGCCAATAAAGGTCCCCTACATATGTAGTTTCCAACTCGATGGGGGATAATTTGACCGCGTACATTTTGTTATCTTTTGTTTGTTCTATCCGATTGGGCAGTGGAAAAATAGACCGATATTTTTGCAAGTATACATTCAATTGTCTTTTTTTATGAAAGGGATTTTTACAGTGCATATAGTGAATCTGTGTAAAAAAAAACCGGCCAAGAGCGTGTCGGGCCACGCTCAGTGTAGGGTTCCGCAGTTTTTCGTATTTTTCTCAAAAACTACTGAACCCATCAGGTTCAAAACAATTTTCCTGGAAAGTCTTTATAAAGTTCTACTTTTGTGATTTTTTTCATATTTTTTAAACATATGGTTCAAAAGTTAGAGGGGGGGACGCACTTTTTTTTCCTTTAGGAGCGATTATTTCCGAAAATATTAATATTATCAAAAAACGATATTAGTAAACCCATATTCATTTTTAAATACCTATCCAACAATATATCACACGTTGGGGTTGGAATGAAAAAAAATATCAGCCCCCACTTTACATGTAGGGGGGGGTACCCTAATAAAACATTTTTTTCCATTTTTAATTTTTGCACTTTGTTGGCGTGATTAATATACATATTGGTACCAAATTTCAGCTTTCTAGTGCTAACTAACGGTTACTGAGATTATCCGCGGACGGACGGACGGACGGACGGACGGACGGACAGACAGACAGACAGACAGACATGGCTACGGCCATGGCCATAGTTGACTACGGAACCCTAAAAATATCAAGGTTTTTTTCATACATTTAATACGATGCTGCACTAATTCGCAAAATAGTAGGTACACATGTAGTGCGAAAAGCTTTTCCTTCTTATTTTATGGAAACCTTTTTTTTTTTAATACTACGTCGGTGGCAAACAAGCATACGGCCCGCCTGATGTAAAGCGGTCACCGCAACCTATGGACGCCTGCAACTCAAACAGTGTCACAAGCGCGTTGCCACCCTATTAGAAACTTGTACACTCCCTTTCGCTTTGTTAAGTACACAGCAAAAAGGAATGCACAAGTTCCAAGGAGGGTTCGGGTTGCCGACGACTCAAAGGACAATAGACGGAATAAGTTAGTTCCGTTAGTCCTCCCGTCATCAGCACACCGAACCCTCGTTGAGCTTCCTTCAACCTTCGTAGATACTTGTCATGCTAATTTAGACAGTGTCAGTGCGTCAATACTGAGACTGACTGAAATAGCATGACACGTTCGTACGTTTCCGTAAATGTACAAAGGAAAATCATTCGCACTACATTTACATTACATCAGCAATTCCCGTCAACTTTGTACAATGCCACGTCAGCAAATTTTAATTGATCCTATTTTGTTACCAACATTTAGTAATATAATTCGACTTTCGTAAGATATATACAGGATAATTGTTATAATTAAGAAAATATAGATACTAGAGAACCTTAATGACGAAATAAAACTTAATAAAATCTCAATTCATCAACAAAATCTTGGTAACAAAATAGGAATTAATAAAAACAAATTTAACTTTTCCCTTAATTTTTGTACAAAGTTGACGGGAATTGCTGACTTACGCCCACTTGCACCAACCACTTAACTCAGGGTTAGTGGGCTGTCAACTGTCAAATTCCATATAAAATGGTGGGTTAACCCTCGGGTTAACCCTCCATTTTCGTTGGTGCAAGTGACCCTAATTATATTAAATTTTCATAGGACTGTATGTACTATAAAAATGCCGCACGATACACGTGCGAAGAGGTAATTTATAAGTCGTGTCGATTAAAAATACTCCTTTGGGCCGTGTATTTGTAAAATTTCCTCGTTTTTGCACTTTATCGTAATGCATTTTTAACCCCCGACGCAAAAGCGGCGGGGTGTTATAAGTTTGACGTGTCTGTCTGTCTGTCCGTCTGTCTGTCTGTCTGTCTGTCTGTTTGTCTGTTTGTCTGTCTGTCTGTGTGTGTGTCTGTCTGTGGCGTCGTAGCTCCCGAACGGATGAATCGATTTAGATTTAGTTTTTTTGTCTGACAGCTGAAGTTAGTCGGGAGTGTTCTTAGCCATGTTTATTAATTTTGTGGTTATTTCATTTGTTTTCGTATCGATCGATTTTTGTAAAATGTAACTGGATAAAAATCATTTTCGTTCATTCTGAATCTGTGTTTTTATTTATGTCCGTTTCATTTGCAGTTAAGCTTAATTTAGTGGTGGAGCTGAAATTAATTAATCTTCATAGCATATTACCACAGAATATATAATAGTACAAGTACAGAAGGCCCACTGCTTTGATGTTCATAAAATACCGCCTTTTTAAATGCCTAAATTATTCTTACAAAGAAACGAGCCGCACGTGCGCAGCGACTGGCGATAGGGTTGCCTATGGATTAAAGCGAATTAATATTGAGATAAAATGTTATACTATTATATTCAAATCTTGGGTACTTTGTAGGTATTTAAATATTTTGTTTAAGTTCCAACATCACAAACTTTAGTGTGACTTAATCAATAGTAGATCTATGTAAGAATGTACCAAGGCATTTATTTTATTCATGATGTCTATTTAACTGAGCATTATTAGCCATTCCACACGCGGACATCGCATATGAACCTTAAAAAAACTCGCGACGTAAAGTAACGATAGACAGTGCGAACGTGCGTTCCGCGAGAACGCGCACCACCCCTGAGCAGGCCGCGAACTCGCGGCCGCCAGCATGTACTTGTAGCGCGGCGATAGAATCGCGGAGTGAGCCGCCCCTGATATTACACCGAACTATGCCTTTCAATAAAAAAAATATCCATCAAATTAGTTGGAATTCGTTGAAACTGAGGAATTAAATTTCTAGATAAGATTTTGGTAAACTTTTACAAGAACTATTTGCAATTGAAAGTTTCAGTCAAAACTCGAAGTTCAAAGCCGCTGCAGTTACTGCTCTCGGCAACCTGAGATTACTGACAATTATAGCTAGGCTAGCAATTATGTAATTGTGGCCCTGGGTAATAATTAAGCAAATGGAACCCGAAAGTTTTTAAACACACATTGGCCAAGAGAGATGCTATAGAGTGCACTGGGATAATTTTGGTAGTGGTCTAATTTTGAAAGTCACGTAAAATCACCATTATTTCCATCATATCATGCAAATTATCCGAGCATTTCTGTGCGTCGAAATTACCCCAATGCACCCTATATGTTTAAGTAAGTTTTTGTACAAAAAAACTTGTTTGGATTTCATTGTGTTATATTTTGTTGGGATTTCATTGTCTTCACTCTAGGCGAGAATTAAGACACCAGCGCGCTAACCAACCTATGTCACTGGACACGGCCACATTCTCCTGTCAGCTTTGCGGTCGCGGCTGCCGCTCTCGCATTGGGCTCACTAGCCACTTGCGGAAGTGCCGCAATCTAATGGACGCTGCTTAACCCATCATATTATTGATG
The DNA here is from genome assembly GCF_023078275.1 of Leguminivora glycinivorella. Classification (NCBI taxonomy): domain Eukaryota; kingdom Metazoa; phylum Arthropoda; class Insecta; order Lepidoptera; family Tortricidae; genus Leguminivora; species Leguminivora glycinivorella. The sequence continues at coordinate 1,448,146 of NC_062975.1, forward strand.
TTGTAGGCCATTGATGATGATATTTTGAATATATATTTTATAGTTTAAAGTAAATATTATAAGTAAACCTGTCTCTTAAAAGGCATTGTGTTACTTGTCCCTTATTTTTGACATTGTATTAATAAGGATAAGTTACATTATACCCCATATATTATAAATAAATAAATAAATATTATAGGACATTCTTACACAGATTGACTGAGGCCCACGGTAAGCTCAAGAAGGCTTGTGTTGTGGGTACTCAGACAAAGATATATATAATATATAAATACTTATATACATAGAAAACATCCATGACTCAGGAACAAATATCTGTGCTCATCACACAAATAAATGCCCTTACCGGGATTCGAACCCGGGACCGCGGCGCAGCAGGCAGAGTCACTACCGACTGCGCCAGACCGGTCGTCAAAGTTAACAAACAAACATTTTAAGTTTAAAAGACCTACTAAGATAAATAGAAATAATCCATACTAATATCACACCTCGGACACTGGCGATCTAATATATGAAAGAGGCGCGTTCCTAGCACACAGTCTAAGCTCGTGTAGGTGAACGCGTACTATGCTTGTATGAGTGACATATGACAGGTCGACTGTTCGCGTTTTTGACAGGCGGTAACTGTCAGGTAACCGAGAGGGGGTGGGCGGCGATTTCAGCGGGGAGCAGGAGTGGCCATACTGTACGATAGTACTCTTTATTATACTGTGCTAATATTATTAATGGGAAAGTGTGTGTATCTACTGTGTCTGTTTGTTTGTCCGTCTTTCACGGCAAAACGGAGCGACGAATTGACGTGATTTTTTGAGTGGAGATAGTTGAACGGATGGAGCGTGACATAGGCTACTTTTTGTCTCTTTCTAACGCGAGCGAAGCCGCGAGCAAAAGCTAACTAATAATTTTGGGCGAAATACAAACAAAAATACATGACATTTTACTCTTCAAATGTGATCAAAAATACACTGTCTCATGTTACGTATATATATGTCTCTAATAATAAATAAAAGTTTTGAAAATAACGAGGGGACCCTTAAATTAATACCTTCGCGCAATATTTAATTTACCTACTCAAATTACATTGAATGCTTGTGGAAACTTTTTAGAAGTCAATTACATTTTCCAGATATCTTAAATTTGACATATAATCAATATTATGAACTCTGAACAAACCAACCTAATTTGATAAAGTTAATTATAAGTTAATATCATAAAATATGTATAAGGTACAGCGGGGCAAATTCCGACTGGGGGTAAATTGTAACTGATCCATTTTTTCCATTATTACACTATTTAGGATCTGTTATATTTGAGATCTGGATCTGTTATATGTGATATGAAAAAAAGGATCTGTTATTGGCTACGTGCACGACAATTACGCCCACTACCATGTGAATTGTGAACTTGAAGTGGAAAATGTCAAAAAATGACATGTAAACAAACATTATATTTTAACGATTTTTCGTTAATTTTAAATAAATCGAATAACAAGAGCTACTATTTCAAGTATAATTTAGGTAGATAGATTATAAAGACATGGGTATAATACCAAAAATCAGTTTCCAAAGCATTACTCACGGTATAAACTTCCAACCCCAGACTACAGAAAGAGTCAATAAATTGGTGCTGGCAGGGCATATAAGGAATCTTGAAGAACATAGGAGTAATGGTACAAGTTCTTCGAGCTAGTGATACATATGGTATTCGCTAAACTTCCGTCCCGTTAATGCCATATAAAACAAATCTAAACGTAATAAGTACCTAGTCATGTCCGCGGCCGCAGAAATATCCGACACAGGCCTATTCCCAGGCTAGGCCTGAACCTTTAAGCATAATCTTTTACGGAAAGAAAAATACTAACAGCGTATTGAACAATATTAAGTAGGTAAACAAAGCTTAAATATAATTTATTACAATGGTTTGTTTTGACATGTCACTTACGTTTTCTTTTCACCGTAGCTATCCATTTAGTTCTTTGATCCAATTTCCAGTTTGCTCTAAGAAACGCATAGAACGTGCAACGACTATTTATGCCATTATTTTTACAATTAACAACGAAACAACATTGATGCCCCATATCAAACATTACACATTGTATTATATTTATGAGTTTTGATAGATGACAACCACAATCAGTGTCGATTTTGACCACCGCAAGCACTGCGATCGCTTTGCTTACCCCCTCCATGCACTTCGCACGAAGCCAAATTATCCCGCTGTACCTCACGGCAGAAGAGCTTTTTATAAGTTTTCTTCTAGAAATCATTAAAACGGATATTAAAATATTTTAATTCGGCCTTTTGATTCGTCGGTTTTCCAAACTAAAATGAGAGAGGTTTAAACGGGCCGCTTTGCATAAATTCACGCAGACCGTCGTCCCGCGGGCATCGTTCTCTCGCTTTTAAGATTTTCAAGCCAATTATAAGCTTCATTTATTAACTGCTTAAAAGTTCTTCTTGAATTTAGATCAGATAACGAGTGGGATAAAGGCGTGTAAGTAGGTATTTGGGCCATTTTTTTTCAAAGTTTTAGTTAACCCTACTTTTTTTTTGGATTCGGAATTTTTTATGTGGTTTCCACTCAGAATCGCGAGCTTTTAATTCTAATAGGAGAAAAAAGTCTCCTAAGGTTTTTTTTCCTAAATTTTTTATGGTGGTAACGAAATGGAAGGTTCGAAAAAAATGTTTGGAAATCTTGGGACATTTTTTTCTCCTATTAGGATCAAAAAACCTCCCGATTCTGAGTATTAATCGCGTAAAAAATACCCATGTTACAAAAAAAGTGGGGTGGACAACTTTGAAAAAAAAATGGCCCATTTTATAGTAGGCTAAATTAGAGTCTAACCTTATACTCTGTACTTTTAGGTACTTAGAAAACGTAAATGAGACCACAAATTGTTGCCTATTCGATTGCTATTTTGGTTCATCTGAGCCGGATGCATCCGAGAGACCAATCTCACTTGAGCTTGTTACCTTCACGAGTGTGAAGACTGAGTAAATTTACTTACATTACATTTACTCTCTCGACTCCCATATACACTTTTACACGTACACATTCATTCATTTTAGTTACATTAGATAATGTAACTTAAGTTAATATGTTATGAAGCGTAATCTTTTCAGCGATCCATTAATATTAGCGACCAGCAGTTAGGCTCAGCTGTGCAATCAGGCGGCACCCGCGCGCGGTTGCATCGTTTTGTTTACTTACACTCGCGGTTTTCTTATTTCGCGGTCGGAGCGTCTGGTGCGGGCTTAAATATAAACTGCATTTCTTTGTTTTTTAATTTGAGCTGGAAGCTTAAATAGTTAATGTAGGTTAATATGAATTCACCAATAGGCGAGACGACTAAAAAAAAACTAATTAGTCCGTCAGTTAGATTATCAAAGAATTTTAGACACGTATTTTTAGTTTTTACGTAAAATGGCGACGGTACAGTGCGTTGAAGTTTCGCGTGACGTCACTCCTAGGTACAATTTTTACTTAGAATTGACAAGTGACGTCACAAGCGCCCACTCCGAAACTTTGATGTTTTATATATTTGTTTTTTTTTTCATTAATTAGAAAAAACGAAAAATATGTGTTCAGTAATTTAGGACGATCTAACTGACAGACTAAACAGAATGCCATTTTTTTATGTAGTAGTCATCCCTATTATCGCACATAGGCCTCTCTTCTAGTATGCCTCTTCTCCTGGCCCTGAGCTAGTGTCATCCAGTTGTGACCCGCAATTTTCCAGATGTCGTCTACGAAACGAGCCAATAGGATGGCAGGCACTTCTTATAAGCATGCTAACATGTAATAAGTAATTATGCATTACTCGATATTAAGGTACACCGATGGCCTTAATAAAATTTACGAATTTTCCTGTAATTTTTTTTCAATATATTGAAGGAAAGTTTTGTTGCGGAAATGTGATGATATTTACCGTGCTTGTTCTGTGGGCACGTGATTTCCACTCGACATACTTTCTGATAAGATTACATTTTTTAGAATGAAAGGGAAACCGTTTGACGTAGAGGAAGTGAGTAATTATGTAATATTTTTGCAATTTTAAATATATTTTAATACACAGGTGCCTACATGGACTAAACAGGTAGGTATTATTAATATAGGTAGGTAAATTTGCTGTGCCCTTACAGGGTATCATGTACCAACTATATTACTACCTAAGGTCCTAACACCTGTAATACCTGTATAAAAAAATGAAAATGAACATGATCGCAATAAAGATTTGAATTGAATTGAATTGAATAATATAATATTATTATAGAGGCAGGTAGGAAATCACAGAGGAGTGATGAAGAAATTATATGGTTGAACATAAAACAAGCCTTTTCACATATATTTTGTAGCTGTATAAAAGATAAGACCTATCAATATAATATGTGTAACAATTAGTTATGTTGCAAGGAGTATAATGATAGGCATTAAAACACGAGTGCTGCTTTATGAAATGCGCCAAAAGAGAGAAAACCTTCCGTCAAAATTTTTTTCTATGCCTATTTTCTATCCCCTTTATTCAAAAACGTTCACTAAAGTTATCAAGCCGATAAAGTTCGTTTGTCCCTTTCTATCACACCAATACGTCGGAAAGGGACAATCGAACTTTATCGGCTTGATAACTTTAGTGAACGATTATGAATAAGGGGGTATGTCTATTTTATTTTGTCTGTCATCTGACATCCGACTTATATTGACCGGGATATTCATATTCATATTCATATTCATTTATTAATAATATCATTCATATTACATGTCATTCATTATTCAGTAGTATTATAATTTATAATTATTATTATGCTTATAGTTATCACATATTTAGTATACTATGTATAGGTAGTATACTACAATATCTGTACATTTAAAAATTCATTAAAACTATAAAATGTGTGCTCAAGAAGCCATGTTTTTAGTCTAGTCTTAAAGCATTTCAGGGATGTAGCTGAGGTGATTTCTTTAGGTAACCTATTATAGACGGTCGGGCCCGCCACGTGCGTGACGTTCTCGGATTTCGCCAGTCGTCGCTTCACCGGGAGAAGCCTATCTGGGTGTCGTAAGGAGCGCGCCGAGTCTGCGCGTTTTTTATACTCGCCCAACTTGGTGTAGGTATAAATCGCTATCTGGTAGATTACAACCGACGGCAGAGTTAATATTCCTAGCTCTTTAAAATAGGGTCTTGTGTTACTCGGACCACAGACCGTATGGCTCTTTTTTGTAATCGGAACGCGCGCTGCCATTCTGCGGCGCGTCCCCAGATTTCAGCACCGTACTGCAGCAGGGAATGAACGGTCGCGAAATAGCTTGTCCGCACGGTGTGCTGCGGCACGACTCGAGCCAGGCGGCTAAGCGCGAAGCAGGCGGCGCCCAGCCTACCGGACAGCTGGTCAATATGGGGCTCCCAAGTCAGTTTCCTGTCTATCTTAAAACCCAGAAAGGTGGTGGCTTCCATTTGGTCCAGGCTCACTCCGCCGGCCTTAACTGTCAGGCGTCTGGGTTCGCGGCTTCCTAGGTAGAAATGGAGGAAGTGTGTTTTGGTGGTGATATAGACCGTGATTAGGTACTTTCACTGAGAGAAATTTGCATTGTGAATTTAACAAGTTCGACTTGTTGCGGTTTATCCGTTTGAATCAGCCAAACGTATGTTTAAAACAATACGTATCAGGTTGTTTTTATAAAATCGACTTGTTGATTCAAATATATTGCCGATTCAAATGACAAGTACCTTGTTATTTGGTTCCTTTATGTGATATTCCGAGTTTTCCGTGATCATGATGCATGCAACTGCGTCGAAATATTACCATATTTAGACTACCGTCTAATGAAAATCTAATGAAAATTAATCATTCAAAATTCTTATCTTGACATTCTTTAAACGATCATCTTTCCGGATTCTAGTGTATACTACTTACATTTACTAAATTGTATTTAAGTATAATGAAGCAAGGTAAGTAATTAGGGCTCAGCTGTTCCCGCGGCGCCGCCCGTGCGGTTTGCATAGTTTGTTTACCCATTTACCCGCGGTTTTACTTATCCTATACGAAGGCAATGTTTGTGAATGTTCTTATTAAAAGGTACCACATTGTCGGTTACCATAAGGATGAAATTTGAAATCAAATCGTCGTCATATCGTCGAAATATCGGAGAGATCCATAAAAATCAAAAAGTAATCACTGTCTCTATCCCGGTCAATATAAGTCTAACGAAATTTGATCGTATTATAATATAATATCTGGGCGATCGAGCTTCGCTCGGTTCTATTTTCTTTTTTCACGTCTTTAGATAAAAAAAAACTTATAAATACAAAAAAAACAAACAAAAACTTTATTTCTGGCCGGGATTCGAAACTCTGACACCTGCGATGTGCTTGCGAACATTAGACCGGCCTCTTACGACTGAGCTACGCCCAGCCGATGCGCGGACGACGAAATTAACGACCATATTTTGCGTTTACTAACGCGAAAGAAAAACGCATGAAAACTCGAAAATTGCGTTTTCGGGATCTAAGGCTAAGCTAAATCGATTTTTCACCCCCGAAAACACCCACATAACAAATTTCAGCGAAATGGTTAGAGCGGTTACATTATATATAAATAAATAAATCAGTATAAATAAATAAATAAATCAGTCAATCATTTATTTCAGTAAATTTACACAAAAATATTAACATTAATATAGCGGTATATAATATATATAAACAAATAAATAAATATACAAGAATTGCACGGTTAAAGGTACAAGATTTTATCTCTAGAGCGTGTTCATTATGCTTAGTGTACGCCGTGTCTTGCGTGGGCGACGGTCGCGCGACCGTCGCCGTCGCGTCTCATACTTCCATATTGATAAGTTTGATTTCGTATGCGTCGCATCGCCGTCGCGCGACCATCGCGCGACCGTCGCCCACGCAAGCCACGGCGTAAGGCCTGAGTGCACGATCATATTGAGTGTTCCGCAGGGCGGTACGTGCAGCTTGCATGCCAAACAATTGAAGCTCATGCAAGTGTCCTGAGTCGAGCCGCTCCGAGCGTCCATGTTTTTTTTTTTATTGAAACAAAGATTATAATCATTTGTTTTGTCTCCGCTGTATCTTTTTTCTGTATCTCTTGCTGAGGTGTGCCAATAAAGTGTATTCTATCTATCTATCTATCTATCTATTACAGTTTAACAGTTTCTAATTTTTTTTGCCAAACTTACGTTTAACGGCGAAATGAAGCACTCATTTTCAAAGTACCTTAAATTATCTTGAAAGGCTTATTCTAGTGTCTAGTGTGACTTATTCAGGTCTTAGGCCTCACCTTACACAAGCTACAAATGTGGTACCTTTCAGTTGAGAATGCCACATTAACCCGCACATGGCGGATGTAGGGAGTGCAAAATAAATGGCGGAAACATATATCTTTCGTCTGCTATTTTTTTTGTGTTTTAGCGGAAGTTGTATTTATTATTTCAACGTCTGCCAATTGTTTATGTTTTCAACTGACACAAGTCGGTTAGATTGTATGTTGTGTGTGCTGATAATACATTTTGTTAAAGCTTTTTTTCTGCAACATCAGACACACTCACACAAAATACTTAATACTTTTTTAGAGAAATACATACGTAAATACTTATTCCAACATCCATACTATAAATGAGAAAGTGTGTGTGTCTGTTTGTTTGTCCGTCTTTCACGGCAAAACGGAGCTACGAATTGTCGTGATTTTTTAAGTGGAGATACTTGAAGGGACGGAGAGTGATATATGCTACTTTCTGTCTCTTTCATACGCGAGCGAAGCCGTGGGCAAAAGCTAGTATTTTATAAATAGAAAAGCGAAATTAGGATTACCATACATACTTACACTATACAGCCTGGGAAAAAGGCTCCTTTTCTCACAATTTCCACTCTTCTTGGCCAAGCTGTACAAATCGCAATATCTAAATGCAATTTAGTAATTCAATCTCCGTACGCTATCCGTAATGAATCACCAAAACTGCTACATAACATCGCAATCATCTTATTTGTTACATCAGAATAAAACCGTAACCCTTTCCGGGTTGTCTGCCATTCCCTATTTACGTCTGCGAGCCGGGTGGCCCGCCGTAAATCAGGGGCGTTTTGTTCGGGCCCATTACGTCGCTTTACCGCCTTACTGAGACAAAATTAGATCATACCGAAGGGACAACCCTGTGTTACTAGCCATTCATAACGCGCTGTTAGGGTCTTATCACACTTGCAATTTGCGGGCGATATGAAAGCGAAGCGAACGCGCAGCGTGTTCGCCGCGAGTGCGCAGCGAGTTCGCCGCGTCTAGAGTCGTGACGTCATGCCGTATTTGTCAGCAAATTAATTTCTATCCACTTTAGTTTAAGTCGATATTTGTAGAAGTAGATTATCTACGAATGTGAGCAGATGGACAAGCAACAATCATGGCATCGTGGAAAGATTCAAACACTGTTGCAACGGATATCGCGGCGAAAGCGCTGCGCACTCGCTGCGAACTCGCTGCGGTTCGCCTCGCTTTCAAATCGCCCGCAAATCGCAAGTGTGATAAGGTCCTAAAACCTGTAGAGTGTAGGGCTGGATTTAGCGACGCCGTTTCGCGCCTCTGCTGTAGACAAGTCAATTATAGACAGCCCAGTGTCGTTTAGGCGAAGAACACACAGTGGAAGAGGGAGTGGAGGGGATGTACACCTTACTAGTTGCTGGATGTAAAGTTTTCTGTGTATTTGAGTGTCGTTACAAAAATTAGTTATTATATTGGCATGTATTCAGGGCAATACCTTGCCCTTGTCCGACATCTATGGGTACCGGGCGTGAAATTTAGTATCCCGATAATTGGTTATGACACTTATGACATCTAAAGAATATCACTATCATCCAAATGTGGTGCATTTCGCTCGTGTTTGCCCCGTTTAGTTGAGCACGAGAATGTTGCACGATAACTATACAGCGTGTGTATTCCATACGGGCGAATATTTGAATAACGAATAGTATTGGACCTAAGGAGCCTAACTACATGGTTTTTTATTGAATAGATGAGATATTTTTTTTCATACATAATAATTCAGCACTTTTTGGTCAATGTCATTACGTTCACATCAGATTAGCGACCACTGCGGTAAAGATCATTACGACATGGGACGTTTATGTCAAAATTATCAAGTTAATATGTCCACGATAGTAACATTGCTGCGGGTCGAAAGGTTTAAAAAAATAATTACTTTAATTGATAACACTTTTTAATAAAATGATTATCTGCTATATGATTCGTCTGATCGGCGATACTATAACTGGATCTCGATCCAATTCGCTCCGTCGGAATCCTACGCTGTATAAATGACATCATTAAGATATCTTTCTGTTGTCAGTGTCGGTTTGGAAAAAAACGCTGGTGGCCTAGCGGTAAGAGCGTGCGACTTTCAATCCGGAGGTCGCAGGTTAGAACCCTAACTCGTACCAATGAGTTTTTCGGAACATGTTCGGAATATGTGATGTGAATGTAAAAACATCGTGAGGAAACCGGACTAATCCCAATAAGGCCTAGTTACCCTTGGTTGGAAGGTCAAATGGCAGTCACTTTCGTAAAACTAGTGCCGACGCCAAATCTTGGGATAAGTTGTCAATGCTGACCCCAGGCTCCCATGAGCCGTGGCAAATGCCGGGATAACGCAAGGAGGATGATGTCAGTTTGGCTGCATCATGATACAACTGATACAACGTTTGATCCTCTGCCGTCCCGCGCGGGGCAGCGGTGGTGCCACGCCGCCACGTGGGTTCTTAGCTTTAGCCATCAGCACGTGAAATGTTTGTGTTCAGTGTCGCGGCGCAGCGTGGCACGGACTCGTTTCACTGTCGCGATCTGATAAGGTAGTTTTATGTGATCACATACTCGTAAGGTTTTGTTTCTATTGAGAATGTCAACGGCATGCACTCAACTCATGGGACATGATTCTAACGCCAGCGTTTCAGAGAAAATAATCAAGTTTGAGTTAGTTATGTTAACGACGTTGTTATTAAGAAAAACAGTTCTAGATGTTCATATTATTAGGGAATAGGTGTGTATATCTGGTGAAAATCAGAGTAAATGTAAACTATATCGTAATAGAATTAATAAAACTAATTTAGACAGCTTTTTCAAAAAACAAAAAATCTAACTTCACTAGGATAAATAGGTTCTTCATAATATGAAGAACCTGTTTATTATGCCTGTAAGAACATGGACTTGTACCCTTTGAGTGAACGCAAAAGCTAGGTTAGGAAACTGCTAGAGTATGCCCTTTTGATAATTATGTTGTGTAGTTCAAAGAGCTGAATCGAATGGTACAATAAAATCCAAACGGAATAACTCGTGTTATGCCTCTATTCACTGGAGCATACTGGAGGCACTGATATTCTAGATTTTTTTTTTGTGTGTTGACGGACATAACGCTCTTCCTTCTATCCAAAAATGGTGGCAGCTATTTACCCGGTGAGCGATGAAGGCCAATGCTAACATTTTCAAATTGTAATTACCCAACAAAGGATAAACATTGTTAAGATCCAATCCCTCGGCAACTAGCGTTAATTTGTCGTCTCACATAATTCGATAAAGGCGAAACAGTACAGAAGCGCATGGCGGGTTAGCGGACGAGGCTGCTGGCTCTTAATTGAGTTTATTTGAAGCTGAGCCATTTTCTCTATCCAATATTATACTTACATTTATAGCAGTATTACATTGTTTGTCGCCATTTATCCCGCAGATGGGATTGTAGCTTGTTAGATACTGGACTGCTCAACATAAGTTTAGACACTGACAAACTTTTATACACCGTGTTTTTTTTTTTGTTTTCCTTTAAATTCGACACGCAGTTAGGTTCATCATCAGGAGCCACCCTGTATATCACTTTTTGTTATTCGAAAAAAAAAAAGTTTATTTGAACTATAGCAGTAAATGAAAGGATCTATGCATATAATTTTGAAACTAACGATTATTTAGAGATAGATTATCACTTGACCTTGCATTGGAACATGCCATAAAATTGTGACTCATGTTTACTCTTGTCGCAGATTGACCCTGAAAGTCCTGCTCTTTCGAATTGTTAGGCGGTAGAAAGTGGCTGTTGATTGGATGTCTTATTTTAGACTTCTATGTTCTTTTTCGGGCCCCACGTTGGGCGCCATTTATGTATATCGTATTAAAAACGGTAAAATATATGTTCTACATTGTTTTTCTTTATCTATTTCGAGTTAAATGAATGTGTCTTATTTCTTTTTTCAAAGCTAGTTCTCTAGCCAATACATCTCTAAGAACGTTATGGTTTGGCAAGTATGAGTTGTATATTTGAAAAGTATTGTGGGTTTCTAACTTTTCATGAGTTATAATAATTAGTGTTAATAGTTTGTACAGTACAAAATGTTATACTACCTAGTTCCATAAATTAATTTAGCGAGAAATTACACTGCGGTATATAAACGTGTATTGAATTATTTACCAACCTATTTCTATTTAGCTATGAATTTTCTTCTCATCTTGAATAGACCTCACCGCCGTCATATAGATATTATATTATTTATTTTTTTAAATCTTTTATTTTATAGAGGCTTCCGTACACTCGTGGTGACGATGCCAGCCTCATAGGAGATTTCACATGTGTACCTAACGCTCAGATTTTAGTGCGAGATATTATAAAATGTAAATATTTTCTCAGCCTCTTTTGACAAAGGCTGTGAAAGCCAGATATTTAGGGATAAGGCACTATCTAACATATCGCCTAAAATGTTTCTCCGCTCAACTAGACATCCGGTGCATTCTATAAATATGTGGACTAAGTCTTCTATTTTGTTGCAATACTCACAGAGGTTTGTATAGATATTATATTTTGATATAGGTAACGAACATACGTATTTTCCCAAGTTGTCTTGTCCTGGACATATGTTTTTCGTTGAGCGAGTAATACCGGGATTATCTAGATTAATTCAAGTAAGATTCCAATACTATTACGCAGGGTCTCACATTTTCTAGATGAATTAATATCAAATCTGCGGTTGAGTGTAGTTACGCACTTTCCGTAACTGTCGTTTTAGGGAGTTGTACCGTGATAATGATAACAAGTAGTATAAAAACTAAATCACAAATATTAGGGATATTACCAGGTTGATGATGAAAACTATTACTTGTAAGTACCGACACTTTTACTTTATTCGTTTATAACAAATATAATAACAACCAATTTCCAATAAATAATTCAAGACTTCTTCACTACAATTCGTCTGTACTCGAACTGGCCAACCGACACTGCATTCCCCGTGTTTTATAACGATCCAAGATGGCGGGAACCAGTGACTAGTATGAGTCAATTGATATTCTTTAATACTTCCTCATATATAACAGTAAGATAAATCAAAATATTACAAGATATTACAAGGTTCTTTTAATTTCTTTGCCCGTAATATCGAGTCTGAGTCGCATTTTTATTTTATTACGGTTTTTATTAGTAGCTTGATGACTGATCCTCTACTATAAGATATTGACGTTTAAATACGTTCAGTTACTACTGGATATCGTACACGAATTAAATTAAATTTTATTTGCTGCATTAATGTTTAAAAAAAAAACAGGATTTTGCAATTTAATAATACGTTAATACTTATTATATTAAAACAATAAAGTTTAATAATACCGCGTTTACATTAAAATTCATGACCAACCCAAGTCTGAGATTTTGAAAACTTCTAGTATAAATCTTACTCGCACGGCAGGTGTTACAAATAAATTTTAATTTCGCTGAAGTACCTCCATGATATTGTTATTATTAATGCCAATTAAAAAGTTGATCAATGAATTGATATGCACTTTCAATAACAGTTTTCTTTATAAGTATAGGCACATATTTTCTTTAGAAACTTTTCTTCATCAAGTGCCATGGCCATAATATATCCTCTTCCGTTGTCTGCAAAAACATTCAACTAACATAATGAGGCAAGATTTTTTTGTATAAAACACAACTTATATTTTTTGTAACACGGATTTCCTTAGACCTGGGGCGTTTTTTTGGTCCTTAGGATTAATTCGGTACATGTACATTTTTTTATTATGACGTTGAAATTACACTGTGTTGCCATATTCAAGTTTCGGATATCAGTGCATGTTTTCATCATGTTTCTATATGTGATTTTCTGTCTGTCTGTCTGTGTATGTGTCTGTCTGTGGCATCGTAGCTCCCAAACGGATGAACCGATTTAGATTTAGTTTTTTTGTCTGAAAGCTGAGTTAGTCGGGAGTGTTCTTAGGCATGTTTCTTGAAAATCGGTCCACTATGTCGCAGTCGGGGGTTTTTCAAAATTTTCATTTCGTGGTTAGGTTATTATTTCACCATGTATAACTTACAACTTTAAGGGTCACTTGCACCGACGAAAAGGAAGTGTTAACCCGAGGGTTAACCCACCATTTTATATGGAATTTGACAGATGACAGCCCACTAACCCTGAGTTAAGTGGTTGGTGCAAGTGGGCCTAAGTTATAAATATGCGTAGGCAACGCAGTGTGACATGATATTGCGCTAGAGAATTACCGCTATCATACACTTTTACGGTATTCTCGGTATACATAAAGCCTAAATTGCTCCCTGCTCCCCCATTTGTTTAGGTAATAAAAGTAATTTGTCAAAACAAAACTTGAAAGTTAGCAACTTAAGGGCTTTTTGTACCTAAAGCAAAAGGAGTTTGTAAAACAACCAGTCTTGAATGTAACGATAAATGGTAGGTCGGTGCTTCTAAATATGCTAAAAGCTAGAATTTCTTATAGAATGGACCCATAGTTTCACATATGTAAATATACTTTTTTATAAAATTAATACTATGAATAGTCACATGACAATTGCAAAAAATCTAATACGAAAATAAAATAACACCGAGAATAGCTGACCATAACTTTAAAATCTAATTCAGCAAAGAACAAACACTTTTCTTAAATATTCCTAACGAAGTGCCCAAAATATCCGTCGAGGGTTTACTGGTCAAACCCGATAAGTTGATCAAACTGGTTTTTGAAATTCGAACTATGTGTAATTTCCACAATGTTGTTATTTCAAGGACAAATTATCTCGATTTATCGGGTTTCACCCAGTAAACCCTCACCGTGTTCATACAGTTTTCATTGTACGACGCATGCGCGTTTGATATAATTATGATTGCTGTACATACTTGGTACGACATCTTCCAACACTGAACAGCATTTTGCTCCGACAACCACGTTCTATTACAAAATGTTAGAATGATATTGACTGGGACAAACAACTTTTAGATTTTTGTCGAGCCGATAATCATCTTACGGCGAAATAGCGGGAGCTCGACAAAAATCGAAAAGGTAATCACGGTCTACATGTATAAATCTAATAAAACTAACCATAATTCAAAATCTTATTACAAAATGTTATTATGAACTGAATGTAGACGCAAAACGCCTCGTCACGTAAGTAAAGTAGCCATTAGTGGCTATTGTCTGCCGAGCGGTGAGCGAGCACGGTTAGTATGTCGGGTGGAATAGAAGCATCTCATTTGCGTTGTTTTGCTTTCTCGTAAAACGAAATTACGCTTACTTCATTTTAAGCATCATTTCTGTGCGTGTATAAAAATTATGGAATTAAATCAGAGGTTACTTTCAAAATGTAGAAGTAATAGACGCGATTAAGATCCGTTTTAATATACACCCTATTTTTTTTGTTTTCCGTCATATTTGACACGTCGTTATGTTCATTGTTAGGAAGCACCTGGTATAAAATCACTTTTTTGTTAAATTCGTAAAAAAAATCATAGTGTTCATATGGCAGACCCTTAAACATAACATTAAAGTTAGTGTCAGGTGTCTGACGGCACATATCATAATAAATAGTACTAGGAATTTATAAAGGTCGTCACCTACACATATTGAACCATTTTTTTTAATAACTCGATAACAGTAAGAGTTAAGTAAGACACTGATTTGTTAGATAAATTTATTCCAAATGACTTAAAAGAACCTTCCCTTAAAGTTAACGGAAGCAATAAAAACAGGTTGTATAATGACCACTTAGTTTTGACTGAAAAATGTCAATTTGAAAGCCTACGGATAAATGTACCTACAGGGATGAGTTTTCCTGCCCTTTATTCTCGTACTCATAGGTGTTTAGCAAGTTCATACATTTGCTACATACTCCTCGCGTTGAGTGGTAAATATAATTATGATCTCTAACGCCGTGGCTTGCGTGGGCGACGGTCGCGCGATGGTCGCGCGACGACGATGCGACGCATACGAAATCAAACCTTATCGATATGGAATTAGACGATGCGATGAGACGCGACGGCGACGGTCGCGCGACCGTCGCCCACGCAAGACACGGCGTTAGTTAACAAGAAACATTTCAGATATTGGGCAAGTATCATCCTCGTCCTACCTGCCCACCATGTACAGTTTGAGCCATTGACCTCTGGTGTTTCGGGTGTCCATGGGCGGCGGTGATCGCTTACCATCAGGTGACCTGTCTGCTCGTTTGCCTCCTATCCCATAAAAAAAATTGAAATTTAAACCAATTCATTGAATAAATAGGGTAGATTTTCCGATTTAGGTAAAGCAAAAAAATGCTACATAAGTATTTTTTGCCTATCCAGGCTTTTAACTAATAAGCTCCAAAAAATGTAATATGACCTTTATATTTTTTTATAAAACACATTGGGCAGGACGAGGTTAAATGTATAAACCACTGATTATATATATATATATATATTCAAAAAACTTATGACTATATTACATTTTTTCTTTTCGCCAAACTGGAACCAGTTTGTTGGCGAATAGTGCGCTCTCAAATATATTTTACCTTAAGTTGTTTACTTCATATTGGGTAGCAATCTCCGTGTACCACCGACAGGTGGCATTAATACGAATTTAATGAAATTCAAAACTTCGTTAAAGTGAACTTTGTCTCTAAAGACTGATTTGTGCTAAGACTGAAGATACGTGCTCGCTATTATTACGTATTAGTGTCAATATCTTGAATTAGAAGTTTTCGAACGAAGTAACTACCGTAAACTGGTCTTCTTCTTCTTCTTCGTGTAAAGGGATCAAAACTAAATTTTGGTTTGCCAATGCTTAGCCACTTCAAGCCCTCGAGGGGTAGCCCTTAAGAGATCTTCTTCAGTACACGTTGTTGAGCACCGGGGGCACTGTCTCATATGTGTTGTTGTTTGGGGGACGCCACAATCGCAGAGTATGTCCCCATGTCGCCCAATCCCCCATTTCTGGAGATTATCCTTTGATCGACCCACTCCCGTCCTGAGTCTGTTGAGAGCTTTCCAGACTGCCCACTTTTCCTTTCCGCCGGGAGGCAGGTGTTCCGCTGGTGCTATATGTAGCGATGCATCGTTGAGTTTGGAGTTCCATGCATTAAGACGAGCTTCCCGGGGAGTTTGGTGCTGGAGACCTGAGTTTGTGACGAAACTTTTCCGGGACTTTAGCCTTGCTTTAATTGGCTTGGTAAACTGGTAACCCCGTTTTATCAATTTCAAAGATTGACATATTTTTTTTATCGATTCCAATGTTCGTAAATGATTATTGTTTATTGAGCCTATTGTGTCCCACTGCTGGGCAAAGGCCTCCTCCCTCTTTTTCCATTCCTCTCGATTTATAATTCGTAATTAATTTGGTTTTTTAATTCGTCGTATTGTAATTTGTAAATTACAATTGTAATATTCTGGGTATTCAGATTAGAATTAAATAAAAATAATAAAACTTTTCTGCCTCAGATGAGACTTGAATCCACGACCGTTGGATCGCTAGAAAGGGTAAAATAAATGTCCTAATTTTGGGACCTTGGGTCCCTATCCTACTACTTGTTGACTTTTTTTCATTTGTTCGAAAATAGTGAAGTCGAATGCCGCTTGAAATGACTATGATATTTGCCGTTGTAAAATATATGCATTTGTAGAATAATACTAAAATCATAATGACAATAATATTACTAATTAAACCCAAATCGAAATCATACGTGCCGAAATCGCAATATTTCACCGTCCGACCGTGTGCACATTATCATAGATTAGATTTCACCTGAAGATACGTTACATTGGGAACGAAACTATTCTGATTGTTATTATTGCATCCAGTATAACCCACTTGTCGCATCGTAAAAATTAAGAATGACAGTTTCTGTGGAAATCGATGAAGTTTCGTCATTGGCAAGTTTTGCGAAGCTATGCTACTTAATCTTAATTTATCTTGTTTTCAGTATTGCTAATTTTGCTGTTGGGCATACAATATACATACCATTCATTCGTTCGTTCATTCATTCATTCATTCATTCATTCGTTGCCTGCATTTCCAAAAGGGTTAGGCAGAGCACTGCTCAAGTGTCAGTGTCACTCTTTGCAAGATATGTCGCGGTGACACCACATCACAATTGAAAACAAATCCCAGAGTCAAATTCTAAGAGACCTACAAGAGGAAATACTCAACAGTGGCGTAGCGTCGATACAACTCTTTTCCCAACGGGTTACCTAAAATTTTTAGTATCTATAAGTCCATACAAAACAGATCCCGAAAACCCCTCGGGCTTTACCAACGACAATTTTCACGCCACGCCACTGGGAAATAGGGTGGTGGTTACATTCTTATCTCATCACCATACAGGCTACCTCTGCTGTATCTGTCTTTATATTTAATCTATAGCATTACGCCATACTCCCAATATCCCGATCTCGTCTGTTTGTTACGGTGTCATGTCCATGTCATCGGATGATGTATGTTATATGCAGCGATCCTATCTGATATTTTCTATTTCTGTGACGACGCGGGTGGCACTAAAATACATTATTTAGGCACCTACAGACATATCTTTTCGTTTACGAAAATTACTTTTCGTGATACACATATTTAATTGGATTGTAGGTGATAGAAATCTGAACCTTTTTATTGCGCGAAAGTTAAAAAATAAATAACCTTGTTTATATACATTTCCATTTTTTTTTTCATTTTGCTAGTGAGTGAATGGAAAATGTTATCGTATTTGCATTAACTCTAGTCTTGCTTTTCAGATTTCCTCCTTGTTCGTAGTTTGTCTTATGAATAGTGCAAAAAAGAACAGTAAACAAATTGACAAATCGGCAGTCCCAAATACGAAACTTTGAATGATTATGCTGTACTGCCTTTGCCGCAAAAATATTTACTTAACAGGATCTTACGTGTCCTTTGAACTTCGTGATTTAATTAGAAAACGCAAAAGTGAAAACACTTAGTTCTTTTAGTCAAATGATCACAGTCAAAAGTCACGTACTAAGGCCTTTAGGGCCATACACGCTCCTGGTGTTTAATACCTTTATGAAAATTTAAGTTGTTTGGAAAAATCGAATAATTTAATATCAAAGCATTATCATATAATGATAAATTAATTGAATCTTTTATGATAAAAAATTTACTAGTCACTTATATTACAAATTTTAATTAATGTCGTTATACGGAAAGACAAATGATTATTACAAATTAAAAATAAATTGATGATGATGCAAATGAAATTAATGTTAATTATGGTAGAATAAATGCAATTTTTATTTTTATTTTATTTATTATTTATTTTTATTTGTGTTATTCCTATTGATATAATTCATAGAATAGAATATAATTCATTTATTTAACGTCACAACATTGTAAATACAAAAAGAAGGCATGCAAACGAAACATACAATGAACACTAATAATTAAAATGAAAAACAAAAAATATTTATGCCAAAAACAATCAACACTCACTTGTGGGTGAGAGAAAAATGTCATGACCGAAATAACTTCTAAACGTTACCTTTCGGTTTGTGAAAATCTTCGATAAAAATCTCAATTACTACTCGAGTGGAAAATCTTCCCTGACACGTTTGGGGAATCAGCACATAACGTCACTAGTAGAGTAGTTTCTATTGTTGCCGATCGCGATCGATCAAATTTATAATTGAAAATGGGCGTTTGCTTAGGGACACAAAGGAGCGGGCTAAATAGTAGCACAAAGTTAATTAAGGTAGGGTCACAGAATTACAGTTAAACCAGAATGAGTAACTTTAGGTCAAAAAATGTGTCCACATGAGAGGTCATTGTTTGGGCTGGTGTCCCTCTCGCACTTACTGACAATGTCAACATTATTCAGTGACGTCATCACTGTCATACATTGGGGATACCAGTCAATTTTCAAAGTTACTACCAAATCTACTAATACCCACTTGAACATATTTTTTAATTATACAAATCTTTGATTTATTGGCATCAAAATAATTACATTATAATTATTTTCCAATTTTTTGAAATATATCGAAACCCTAGTTTGAATATAACACTAAAATAATAAAGAAGTTATAAAGTCAGGTAATATACAGATAAAAATACTACTACTATGGTAACCTCATTAACACTGGCCACACGTGCGAGAGGGACACCAGCCCAAACAATGCCTTCTCATGTGGACCGTTTTCGCTAGTCTGATACGATCACCTTTCTATCTCAGTGATAAAGTTCAATTTAGTATGGCAAAAAATGTGATTCCACAATCTAGTTTAATAATTCTAAATCTATGGGTAGGGTAGATTTCTGCCCAGGGTACGTAGCCGAATGGCACAAACGCTCACGAAACGAAACGCTCGTAGATATCTATCTCTATCGCTTTTGCGTATTGGCGCGACGGGGACAGACTACCTTTCGCGGCGTTTCGTTTTCGTTTCGCGTCGCAGAAATGCCATTGGGCTACGGCACCTGGGGGCCGATTTTTGAATCTCACTTTCACTAAAATACCGGTTGAAAACGGTGAATTGCCTATTATTTTCAGTGACAATTTTCTGAATTCGAACGCCGTGAGACTCAAAAATCGGCCCCCTGAGGACCAATTTGTGAATCTCGAATGCATGAATTCGCTGTTCAGAAGTCTGTGGAAAACGACATAATGCTATTTTTGAAAAAAGACGGGTACTAATGTTAAATCTATTGGTAAAGACCACTTATTTTTGATCCTATTAGTAGAATTTAAATCGCTAGTAGATATAGCGATTTAAATTCTACTAATAGGATCAAAAATAAGTGGTCTTTACCACTAGATTTAACATTACTAGATATTACTGAACGAAATTCACGAAATCGAATAGGTAGTCGACATTCTAAAATCGACATTCTAGGATTTTTTACCAAGTTGTCATTTATTAAGATAAGATAAGATAAGATAATATTTATTCTCAAAGCTGTGTAGGTACATAGGTGTTACCGAAAATGCATACACGGTGTAACATGAGGAAACCGAAAAATTTTAACAGCGTATTCATAAAACGTTATATAAACTCTTCTGAATTATACCTACTTTTAGAGTTATTAGCATTAAAAATATAATTACTTATTATTTCTCAGTACAAAACGCTCTTTTGATGACGATGATGTATCGGGCGTAATCTAACTATCCCCGTTAAAAGATGTCAAAAAGTTACAAGTTAAACATTGGAAAAAGTAAGTTTAAAAAAAAATAAGTGGCAGTTTTACGAATAACATTTATTAGATATTTTTTTATTTGAATATACATTTAAAAGACACACAAAAAAGTTATTATTTGCGAAATATTTCATGACTTCATATAAAATTTTATCTTTTGTATTGTTTGCCTGATTGCCCTTCGGCAAAAGCCTCCTCCAACCTTAGAGTGGAGAAGGCCTTTGCCGAAGGGTGTAGTCAGTAATATACAATGTAGACGGACTTATACCTATGCTTAATTCTCAACAAAAGTATCTATCCATGTGTCCATGGGTGGCAGTGAACGCTTACCATTAGGCGACCTGTCTGCTCGTTTGCCTCCTATCTTATAAAAAAAACACCTAGAATGGCGTACAGATTTCATAAGTAGATCGGTTCTCCGTCTTACGACTTTTACTAAGAAGATACACGTGCAAATGATAAAACGAAATGAAATCGACATCAATTGATTAATTAGCTCCTTGGTCCGAGATGGAGCCGGCCTTTGTTGGAATTATTTCGCATTTTCAAGACATTTTCCTGGAAAACAAGTGGAGCGGAATGATTTTTCCGTGTGGGTAACTCTAATGGTTGATTTGATAGCAAATCACAACACCTTATAATACAAAGTCCCCCGCCGCGTGTGTGTGCTCGCGATAAACTAAAAAATGTATATGATATTGATTCCTGCAATCAGACCGTCCCTATCGCACTATTTGTAAGTGCGATGGGGACGGCCAGATGTCTTATCATTAATCGCGCGACCATGCTTATACGCCTGAGGAAGGTTTAAGGTGGTTTAAGTGAACTATTTTTTGTTTTCCAACGTTGCGTATGTCATAAGCCAAAGAATACGTGCTTAATATCTGCCACGCTTGAACACTTGTAAAGTCACCGTCAATAGAATTTGTGAACGATGTAAACAAACCTTGTAGTCAAAATGTTATTTAATCAATTCATATCATATTATGACCTTCAACCTTTAAAATAATAAAATTGTGCTAAACTATTGATATTTTATATGATGGTTTGTTTACATTGTTGACAATTTCTATTGACAGCGATTTTACACATCCCTTTAGATTCAAATATCTGCTACAGTCTGATAATTGTTTATTCATGTTATGATTTTGGAATATAAAAAAGTATTTATGCAAACTTTTCATGTTTAGTAAAATCAGTATATCTGATATCTGTAATAGTGTACATACTATAATGTGTCCCAAGGTGAAGCAATATTACCAAATTTTTGCATTACAACAATGATTTCAGTGATTTTGCAAGCTACAGTAATATTCTAAGCTTAATATTGTCGACTCAAGTTCCCGCACTAGCGGCGGCGTTTTAATTAACATTTCCTATGTCAACCTCCTCGGCGGAGTAATTTTTACACGGCATTTCGCTTGCATAGCGCGGCGATCGCTATCGCATGCCGAGCGCAGGGGAATGTTCACCAGTACGTGTGGCCACAAGTACATTCTTGGAATTTGGTACAGAGATAGTTTCAGTCACAGGTAAGGGCTTGTTTAACAGTGCGAGAGCCCAGAGGTGCCGTAGCCGGATGGCATTTCTGCTACGCAAAACAAAAACGAAACGCCGCGAAAGGTAGTCTAGCTCTGTCGCGCCCGTACCGGTAGATATCTACGAGCGTTCTTATCTTCGTTTCGTGAGCGTTTCGCGAGCGTTCGTGCCATTCGGCTACGTACCCAGAACCGCCAGACACCGAATTTTTATGCTACAAGTTTTTTTTTTTTAAACTAACTTTCCTTTAATTCTCAAGGCTTATTTTTATATAAGGTACAGCGGGGCAAATCTCGACCCATTATTTCATGTTTTACAATGTTTGCATTATTAAACAGAGTGACCACCGATTATATATGGTAGGCGTGTTCAGTGGATACATGTAGAACTCATCAACATCATAGTGTAATAACGGAAAAAATAGATCAATTACAATTGCCCCCTAGTCGAGATTTGTTCCGCTGTACCTTATGTGTTAGAAAATACTGTAAATAGCCGTCGGGCCGAACTAGCTAGACTAGACAGATTTTCTCCCAAGAATAGGCCGATAGGCCGCCTTTGAGTGTTTTGGACGATTTTATTCCCTTGGTAAGTTTGCTTACGGCTGTTAGTAAAGGAAAATCGCGAAATGCGAATCGGTGTCATCGATCTTTAACGTGAATTGTTTCTTCCAGCTGCCCTTGTTCGGCAGAAAAGCGGACCGTGACTAACCGGCTTCCGCGGGCGCCGGGCGCGTCTCTGTCCCCTTGGAGTTGACATTTGCTCACCGTAAACCCCCCGCAGGACAATTTTCTTCCGACAGGTAAGCATTCGCTGTTATAATTGTCATAGTCGTGAACTTCGGCGCATGGCGCGCCATGCGGTGCCACGTTCCTCTCTCGTAACGTTGAACTGATACGCCCTGGTAACCTTAGAGGAAAAATCAAGTACCGGAGATCGTACTTATTGAAGTGCGCCGTGCTTGCTTCGCGCAGGGCGAACCAGGAACTCTGATGAAGTTCGGCTAGAATTAATTCCGGGTCCGGAATATTTCAGGAGGTGTCTGGTAGAGGCGTGGCCGTTGGAGGGCCAAACCCAGCGCTGCGGCTCCTCGTGGTTCCGACTGGCAGGTGCGGAGTGACTGGAAGCTCCGGCCAGCTGAGAGGGAAGACCATCGCCCCGCCGCTTCAAACCAGCTAAGCCTTATAACGTTGTTGCCGCTCTCTTCTCTGGCCTAGTAGTTCTGTAACATCTCCGTACTATAGCGCAATTGACCAAATATCACCTTGTGTTCCCCTAATTAGATAAGTTATAAGCTGAAAGGCCCTAAGCCATAAGTAGTTTTCAGTAAGCAAGCCCATTTGGTGCAGAGTTAAATAAATTTTGTATGTTACTACTCTGAGCAGTTTTCTTCCCCTCCTCTAGTACACCCCGAAGGGAAATAAAAAAAGAAATAGTATTTCAATATGCAGACAGTAAACGTTGATACTAACTCTACTTAATCCTATATTTCATCCTTGAGAAATTTATGAAAGTAAAAGTGACGTTTCTTTAAACAAAAACGTTAGTGTTGTTTGACCTGTTTGATTTAGTGGAAAATGATACTGAAAGTGACTTTGGAACCTCAACTTTGACAGTTATTTCTCAACTTTCTGCATAAAAATCTGGTAGCTCCATTACATATCTTGGTTGGGGACTGAAAATCAGCGGTCTCGCTGAGTCTCATCCATTTTACTGCACACATGTCATATCTGTAATTTTATTTACTGAGTTTTTATACATTTCCATTTCGTGCTGTTGGTAAATAAATATATTTTTATGTATTTTTTTTTATATAAGGGAAAACAAATGAAACGTTTCAAACATTATTGAGCTCTGCTTGGGCACTTCTCGGACACTGCACACTGGCGATCAAATATATGAAAGAGGCGCGTTCCAACACACATTCTAAGCTCGTGAAGGTGAACGCATACCATGCCTGTATAAGTGAGATAGATATGACAGATCGACTGTTCGCGTTTTTGAAAGGCGGTAACTGTGAGGTAACCGAGAGGGGGTGGGCGGTACTTTCAGCGGGGAGTGGGAGTTGCCATACTGTGCGATAGTACTATTTATTATACCATAGATTAAATATAAGAAGATCATACCATCCCATTCATTTAAATGCGACCGCCTAAGAACGCGCATACACTACACCACACATAGATGGCGCCAAAAAACTGCCTTGTTGCCATCGATTATCTGTCGATTGGCGTTAATTGTCACTTTCGAGCCATAAATCTATGTCAAAAGTGACACTTAACGCCATTTACAATTATAATCGAAAACAAGACATTTTTTTGTGGCGCGTTTTAGTGTATGCGCGCGTTCTTAGGCAGACATTTTAATGTATGGGATGGTATGATCTTGTTATATTTAATCTATATCTACTTGGGTATCAAATCAGGTCCTGTAAGAATATCCCTAAAATATTTATTTATGTATAAACAATGTTAATTGACCATTTTATTTAGTTTACAAATGCAACTCTAAGACTGAGATCATGTTCTATTGGTTACCTGAAATGAGTATGCTTGGTAAGGTAACAAAATAACAACCCTTTGCTGGGAACATATTTTTTAATAAAGTGGTTTTCAAATGTCGTTAAAGTAATGTTTTTGGTATTTATGTAGTGTAACGACCCGATGTCCTCGCCTCTTACAAATCTATGTATATAATTATTTGAATAATCTGACTTTGTTTCTTTTAGACAATTGTCTATGTTAATGTTGTGTTGTATGATTTCATAATAAGTAATATTCTAATCAAATAGTTACACTATTTGAATACAGTATTTGTAAAATTAAATATGCTTAGAAACAAAAATTCCAGAAAATTGAAAATAACAATTCTCGGAATTTGGGCACGCACATTTCGCACAACGATCACTGTTGCTACCCGCAGCACAAGGCCACGCTGGGGAGATCACACGATAGAAAAATAATAATTATTCCCGGAATTCAAACGTACATAATTTACAAAGATCAACATTTCTAAAACTGTTGCCAAAAGCGTTATTATCGAGGAAAGCAGTAAATCGGGATAAAAATATGAAAGTTAGCGTAATTTACAAAATCAAACATTCCTTACACTATTGCCGTAAGCGTTGTTATCGAGGAAAGCGGAACTTTGGACGAAAAACTTCAACCAATGAGACGCTAGAGAATCGCGTCCCGGGCGTTTGGGGAGCGTCACCAAGAACAGCGCATGCGTCATATTCGGGGGAATAAAACTCTGAGCGCAGCGTCAGATGGGGTCATTAGGTTCGGGAACGTTGAAGACATAACATTATAAGATTAGGTACTATGTGACTACGGAGAAGGCTGGAGCTAAGGTTCGCATAGTTCAGAAAAAGGAGTTGTGGTGAGTAGGCCAATAATTATGAATAATGGAGGAGCTTGGAGCTAGTCATCGAAGGCGACATAAAGAAGACCTTCCGACATTAAGAAAACAGGTACTAATTATTCTTTAATAATTTTAGTGCGCAAGTGAACTACATAATTAATTATGTGACGTTTTTTCATTGGCATCTTTATGTGTGCGTGTGATAATTTAATTAATACTATAAATAAAGTCCGGGTGTCATAAACTTAAGGAACCCGCTTTAAGTACGTAATTGCAATAAAACTATTTCAGCTAGATAAATACCTTTTGACATTTGCATTCCGTCGGGACATTAGCTTGCTTTTATAGTGTAAATATTTCATTAACCAATTCACTAAGACACAATCACAGTTTATAACACAATGCTTATTGCTTTCCATTATCTTTCACATACACAAAAAGTTAATAACGTGTTGATATCTTAAAGAATTAACTGATACATCCCGGCTCTGCGATATGCTTACAAAATAAACGAGTAAGTCCGTAAGATTAGATCTTCGCGAATACAATCTTAGTTCATTTATTACACTGATAGAATACAAATATACTTTCACCACGTAGTTCGCGTTCGCGTTGTATTTGCCTATCATTATGTATCAATTACAAACAATTTAGATTAATAAGACATCGCGTTAAACCGAGCGAAAACGACATGCGATTTATTCCTGTGACGTAATAGACCTAAACCGCTCGTGCATTTGATACCAGCCAGCGCGGGTCTTGACCTTCGAATTTCAAAAATGGCGGATGATTTTGATCGCGTATCGCGAGAGGGCGCGAATTCTGTACTTTCGATATTCTATTTAACGTACTAATATATATTCTGTAAATTAATCCAATATCGTGTTTCAATGCGATCTAGTAATTGTTTTAATATTTACTGTGTATATGAATAGTGATTTCTTAGTGTATTTCTAAAAGTCGAAAATAATTTGGATTGCAAGTTCGACGCGACGCGAGGCGGGCGGCCATTTTAAACTACACTGTGTGTCTAGTACTAGATAACTGAGCGCGTCGGGGTCAATTTATACTGGGCGTGTTGTTACTGTGTTTATTTGAATTTAAAGTTATTTTGTATGATATGTACATTAGATAAGTAGGTTAGTGTCATTCAATTATACGTATTTTTTTATACTACTTCGGTGGCAAACAAGCATACGGCTCGCCTGATGTAAAGCGGTTGTTAAAAGAGAACGCTTTAGCGTTGGTAATTAGGTAAATTATTTGATTTGATTTGATTTGATTTACAATTAAGCAGTTTTACTTTTGATTATGAATTATAGCAAGACTGAGCAATCTTGATACTGTAGTATAAATTTAATGATGATAAATAAATAAATAAATAAATATTATTGGACATTCTTATAGAAATTGACTGAGTGTAAAGTAAAGAAGTGAGTGATATTTTTTGTTTAGTGTTCTGAATTACGGTTTGATAAAAGAAGTGACTTTACGATGTTTTCCTAAGGAAATAACTATATTATGATATCATGTGATTAGATGATTATTTTGTTTATTATGTATTTTGATTACTATTTGAGTACACATAGTATATTTAATGTGAACAAATGTTACTCGTCAATATAAACAACGAATACGATGAGTTAACACAGACTTATTGCATTACTCAAATATAATGAATATGGGGAATTATGTCACAAATATTATATATAACATGTACAAATGTTACTCGTCAATATAAACAACAAATACGATGAGTTAACACAGACTTATTGCATTACTCAAATACAATGAATATGGGGAATTATGTCCCAAATGATATATTTAATGTGTACAAATGTTACTCATCAATATAAACAACAAATACGATGAGTTAACACAGACTTATTGCATTACTCAAATACAATGAATATGGGGAATTATGTCCCAAATGATATATTTAATGTGTACAAATGTTACTCGTCAATATAAACAACAAATACGATGAGTTAACATAGACTTATTGCATTATTGAAATATAATGAGTATGGGGAATTATGTCACAAATATTATATATAACATGTACAAATGTTACTCATCTATATAAACAACAAATACGATGAGTTAACACAGACTTATTGCATTACTGAAATATATTGAATATAGGGAATTATGTCACAAATAATATATTTAATGTGTACCAATGTTACTCGTCAATATTAACAACAAATTAGATGAGTTAACATAGACTTATTGCATTAATGAAATATGATGAATACACTATGCAACATATTACTAAAAGTTCTTTATGGGGAATTATGTCCCAAATAATATATTTAATGTGAACAAATGTTACTCATCAATATTAACGAGAAGTTAGATGAGTTAACATAGAATTATTGCATTACTGAAATATAATGAATATATTATGCATCATATTCCTAAAAAGTCCATATGTGGACAATCCTCTCTCATGTATGTTGAATAACATCATTGGTATAATTTTACCATCTATACTATTTTCTTTTCTATATTATTATTAGCTGTTTCTACTTAGAAGATTTTGAATATTTGATTGAAATTAATTTTGATAATGTTTTTAACATTTATGAAATATCAGTTCATTTTGATGGCACGAAGTAAGATCTTTATTATTTCTTCACTGCTGTTTGATATGAAATATCAGTTCATTTTGATGGCACGAAGTAAGATCTATGTTATTTCTTCGCTGCTGTTTGACATAATGTTCAGGTGGACATTTTATGGTTTAAGTGCACTAACCGAGCGGAACGCAGAGTTAGGAGTCATACTGTATAATAGAAACAGTCGATTCACGCAACTTATACCTAATGAATTGTATTCCTGACTAAGGTCATATTAAGGCTAAGGCCTATTACAATTATTACCTAAGGGTAAAAATGATCTACGGATCTGCCATCAAAGCTTACAGTCTGACTAAGGTCATATTAAGGCTAAGGCCTATTACAATTATTACCTAAGGGTAAAAATGATCTACGGATCTGCTATCAAAGCTTACAGTCTGACTAAGGTCATATTAAGGCTAGGCCTATTACAATTATTACCTAAGGGTAAAAATGATCTACGGATCTGCCATCAAGGCTTACAGTTTGACTAAGGTCATGTTAAGGCTAAGGCCTATTGCATTTATTACCTAAGGGTATAAATTGATCTACGGATCTGCCATCAAAGCTTACAGCTTTTGGGAATGGGTTATGGGATTAGCTTAGAGTGAAATGAAGTAGGTAGGGGTTTCTGGTGAATACTTGACGTTTCAATCATCGGAATACCATTAGGAATTGTGAAACGTTTTCTAGCCATTCGCTGAGTCTTATACTCCTAGGAATAGGGAGGTAGGGATTAGGAAGCCCAATCAAGGGACTTTCCCACAGTGATTGGTTTAGGGAGACTCCATACCCCACCTAGTATAGGAAGCGTTAGTTTTAGCATTCAGATTTTATTAGATTAAATTCCATAACTTTAGAGTCACTTCGGCTTATCCGACGCTTCTCGTGCGACAGGAGTCACAAGTAGGAGTTGGGGATTTTTACCAAAAACCTTTTTTATGTTTATGTATTTATTATCTACATCGTTACACCTGGAAGGACTACAAGGACCACTGTTTCTACTCCAGCTGAGCTACTGCTATTGTCAACCAACTCCAACGACTTATGAGAGT
Organism: Leguminivora glycinivorella; assembly: GCF_023078275.1. NCBI lineage: Eukaryota > Metazoa > Arthropoda > Insecta > Lepidoptera > Tortricidae > Leguminivora > Leguminivora glycinivorella. Next base: position 1,477,156 of record NC_062975.1, read on the forward strand.
TCCAGTATCCAGATTCTGCAGTATAGTACAATTACATGAATGATTACTTAACTAAATTATTATTGTGTTTGTTATATTACATTGATTAAAACATGTTCTTTGTTACTTTGCTTTTGTTATTTATCTACTTCTCATAATAACCTAACTTTAATATAATCTAACTTTCTAAGATCTAAAACTTTATAGTAAATTACCTTTAATTAATTATCTTAGTTTCATTAAATTCCAGTTTTGTAAGGTATGCAACTCTCCTCCTTGTTAAAGAACCAGGGGTTACTACGCACAACTACGGGGTCCTACCACTTACTAGACGATCACATCACTTTTATGGCCAAACGTTTAAATGCAAGACAGAGACAGATAGTTAAAGAAGATTTGCTTTTAGGGTTCCTTGAGATTTAGATTAGTTATTGGGTCAGTGGGTCTTTGGGTTTAAGGTAACGTTTAGGTGGGTCGAGGGGGCTTTTACAGTAGTATTTAAAATAATTATTTTCAGGAGATATACGTATGTTTATTAGGTACAACTGCATTTTAATGTAGTAATAGACGATACTAGTATTATAACTTAAAGGTAAGAGTAGAGTGTACAACCAATATATCAACGTACATAAGTAAGATACAGCGGGGCAAATCTCGACGGGGGGCAATCGTAACTGATCCATAGGCGAGACGTCAAAAAAAAAACGAATTAGTCCTTCAGTTAGATTATCAAAGAATTTTAGACACGTATTTTTTCTTTTTTCTCGTAATCGAATAATGAAGACGGTACAATGCGTTGAAGTTTTGCGTGACGTCACGCCTAGATACAATTTTTACTTAGAAGTGACGTCACAAGCCCCCACTCCGGAACTTTGATGCTCTATATCTTTGTATTTTTCATTCATTAGAAAAAGTGAAAAATATGTGTTCAGTATTTTTGGACGATCTAACTGACGGACTGAACAGAATGCCATATTTTTATGTAGTCGTCATCCCTATACCCAGAAAAAATTGAGCTAACTAGACATAAATACAAAAATTAGGTTATGTTTCTCCTTTCTATCGTTGACAAGAAGCGTGAGCGCAAGTAAGTTCACTTTGATAATGAATGCATTAAATACTTAGGCCCACTTGCACCAACTACTTAACTCAGGGTTAGTGGGCTGTCATCTGTCAAATTCCATATAAAATGGAGGGTTAACCCTCGATCTAGACTGATTCAGTCAGTTAAAATCAAAGGCAGCACTGAATAAGAAAATGTGGAGGTTCACCATTATCCTACTCTAAATATTATCTACACAACAAGGGGTACTCGCAGGTACACTTCTCTGATTGATCTTTCACGAAGTGCTCTCTTCGACCACCTCGACCCAAGTGATCGAGCCGGTCGTGTCTCTCTCCCCTTGCCATCGTCCCCACCACTTATTGAACCTACCGCCGTGTTGCCAGTAGTACTTATAATATAATTTTACCAATAACGCGTGTATTTTTAGGGTAACGTAATAATGTTTCCACACTTCAAATGTATTTTACTGTTATCATAAGTGTAATTATAAATAAATCATGACAAAAATAAAAGTTATTTTAATATTCGTTTTGGCATAGATTACGGTCCGTTGTATACCCGCCTAATGAGAACTTTTATAAGGTAATCTGCAAATAACAAACATACCTACGACAAATTATTAAGATTTGCAGAGCACCCACGCCCAGGTTCAATGAACGAGAGTCTGATGACCTTAAAATTTAATATCATAGAAATGAAAGTCAGTTTAAAGCTCAAATGAGGCATTGTATTAAAAATACAGCAACATTTACTTTATTACCATGCCTAAATATATTGGAGTTTTGAATATAATTCACGGTTAGGTTCATTATCATTATAGACTGGTCCCATTTCTCAAAAAAATCGATGCGACTGGCAAATCATATTACTTTTTAGCAACCGGGTTTTTAACCTAATTTGGGGTCGCTGAATACGAATTTTGCGGTTGCCCTCTCAAAATCTTGACCGGAAGTGAGTTATTCAAAATGGCGGCCAATATTAAAAAAAAAACATGGGTCTCCGTATAAGAAACTCACTAAGGTCGCTATTTAGGTTTATATTGGCCGCCATCTTGGATATCTCACTTCCGGTCAAGATTTCGCGAGGGCAACCGGCAAATTTGGATTCAGCAACCCCAAATTAAGTTAAAAACCCGGTTGCTAAAAAGTAATATGATTTGCGAGTCGCATCAAGAAGGAGAGCAATTTTATAATATCTTGGAACTAGACTATTAGACTTATATGGGCCGTGATTACCTTTTCAATTATTTTTGGAGATCACGGAAAACTAAAATGGCGGGTGGATATCAAAGTTGTGTACTAGACAGTGCGCGATACCCTGATTTTTTATGATATAGGAGATAAACGAGTAGACAGGTCGACTGATGGTAAGCGATCACTGTTGCACATAGATACCCGAAACACCAGAAGTATTGGAGGTGCGTTGCCGGCCTTTAAAATGGATGTACGCTCTTTTCGACATCGATTTAAGGCCTGATTCGTAACGGATTTGTCAAATTCAGAGTGCTTTTTCTTGTATAATTTCTAGCTTACTTTATATATACATTACACCATTCAAATTGCCAGATTGACAAAATTATTATGTTAGAATCATGTTTAAAAGCAATTCTCAACTAACTAGATAGATAAAATTAAAGTGATCGCTGAAAATAATTCGGCGACAAATTGCTGTCAAAAACTTGATTCCTGTTGACGAAACTTGCATTTAAATCATTTTCAACACTACCAGGCAACCAACATTATACCTTATCTGAAAGGCAATTTCTTTACGATTCCTATGATACAATGATAATGTAGATGAGTCTCCAAATATCCACTTTACTAGGAATTCAGTCGATGCAGTGTCCGTTACTAAGCATTTAAAGCAAAGTAACCACTTTTCGATAAAAAATCTACAACAAAAACTGCTGAACGAAGCTGTTCGCAGATTTTATTTAATAATATGATCTTTCAACTTTATTCTGACAATAGTTGGATATCATCCACCACAGCTATGAAGCCAGCAGCCTGCTAAAGCCAACGCTCTTCAAATCGGGTAAAAAACTTAATTTAACGAAGTCTCATAGTATTCACCTATTAACCGGAATAGGATGGAGTGTCTAAGAAATTCATTCATTTAAATGACACCAACCATAAGCCACCAAAATATTTAAAAAAAGATAGTCCTTGATAGGACTAAAACTAAGAATGTGTCGAAAAACACTGTCGGATGTACGATGGAGGGCATACAACAAAACTTACAACATGAGCGAGGAGAAATGGAGAATGATGAATTTACTAATAAATAATAAATTTTAAATACATTTTAAACACATTATAGAAAAACATACTTTGATTCGGCCGGCTCTGGTACCGTTAAAACAGTTTTGAATTTGACAAATCCGTTACGAGTCAGGCCTTAGTTCGTTGTCGGGACAATCTACTGTGGATGATATACCTAATACTTATTTAGATCCATCATGATTTTTATTCTCAGTGTGCAAAACTAAAACTAACCGAGGCTAAGTGACAGGGAAGGTACACTAACTTGCGGCAACGTGTTACGTATTTTAGAGATGAGATTTGGGCGAGCTAGCGGTCGGGCGCGGGGAACTATCTGCAAGACTCGAAATGTGTTTTCCTGTCCGTATATTCTGGAAGAACGCGAGGAATGGACTATCGAGTTTTTGGAGGTATCAGCGGTATTGGCACAGTCGCGTGATGTCTATTGTGTCTATATGCGTCCTTTTTGCACTTTTTGTAATTTATTTATTTCAGCTCATGTGCAACTAAACCTTGCTACCAAAATTATAGTCTCAAAAGTTGACAACAAAATTTTATAAATAAGATCTGCTTTTTGTCAAAACAAAAAAAAACTTACTTTAATAATAAGCGTAACAAGTAGCATGAAAACCCTTCACACTAGTTATCTGGAGTGGTTGCGCCCAAAAAGGCATACTTTCAAGCCCATTATAAGGCCATACATATATACGTAAAGACTTTCAGTAAAGTAAAGAAGTTTCATTGCATGTTTGAGAAAAATATTTTCCATAATGCACATTGAACTCTTGATTGTCATCCGCAATCATATTAAACTGGTTTAGCTTTTTATTTTATTTTTTTAACGTTCGGGAAATGCATTTACGCATGCCATCCGGTCCGGGGGACCAGGGGCGATGACGGACTAACCAGTGTAGGACTACCGTCTAAAACCACCAACGAATTCCGTCTCCACCTTGGGAGGAGTGTCGCAGAGTCACTAGTCCGTTGCTTCTGGAAAGTTATGTATGAAAATGTTGGCATAATTAATGGAAGATTTTTTTTGATTGGGATATGTACATTACAGGCCGAAGTTATTTTTCATTAACCCTCCCCATCCCTCCCCCCTCTGCGTCACCCCTCTTCCCCCCCTTAAATAGCCGAAAATGCGGTTTTTCGCGATTTCTGACAAAACCGTTGTAGATACAGAAAAAGCGTGTAGGAAAAAAGTAATCCTTGATAAATTTACTACAAATCGTTCATTGACACTTTGGTTCTAGCACTTATAGGTTTCGCGTGATCCATCACGAAAGTTGGTCCTTTACTGCAATTTTCTTTAGTGAATGTTAAGTTTTCTCCCAAATTGCTTACGAAATCTGTTTGATATTACTAAAATATTATAAACTGAAAATGAATTTCAGGGGGAAAAATCACTACCATGGGTGGGACTTGAACTCACGGCTACTGGATTGATACTCCAGGGCTCTACCAACAGCTACCAAAAGCTCATCCCCAGTCATAGATACACTATATAGATCAATGGTACTCCTAGCGACTACTACTGTGAAAATATTACGTCTTAAATAGTTACTGGAATTCCAAGACGTATTGGAAATTCCACCCATGGTAGTGATTTTTCCCCCTTAATTTTATTTTAGTCATGAGTTACAATATTTTAGTTATATCAAACAAATTTCGACGATTTCGTATGAATTTTGGGCGAAAACTTAACATTCACTAAAGAAGATTGCAGCAAAGGACCAACTTTCGTGACGGATCACGCGTAAACTATAAGTGCTAGAACCAAAGTGTTAATGAATGATTTGTAGTAAATTTATTAAGGATTACTTCGTTCCTACGCGCTTTTTCTGTATCTTCAATAGTTTTGTCAGAAATCGAGAAAAACCGCATTTTCGGCACTTTAAGGGAGGGTAGAGGGGTGACGCAGAGGAGGGAGGAGTGGGGAGGGTTGATGAAAAATAACTTCGGTCTATAACGTACATATTTCAATTTAAAAAAACCTTCCATTAATTATGCCGTAATTTTAGCTAATTTCCCCCTGCTACACTGTAAGCATGCCACCACGTACACCCCGGCGGGCGGCCTACTGGCCGCATGCAGTTTGGGCGCCAGTTGATGGGTAGGCACCCCCATTTGCGTGGGCGTTCAGGCACAGGAGGGCCATTTTTTTCAAAGTTGTCCACCCCATTTTTTTTGTAATATGGCTATTTTTTACGCGACTCATACTCAGAATAGTGAGCTCTTTCGATCCTGATAGGAGAAAAAAAATGTCCCAAGATTTCCATACATTTTTTCGAACCTTCCATTCCGTTACCGCCATACAAAATGTATGAAAAAATGGTAACGGAATGGGAAAAAAAACTTGGGACACTTTTTGCTCCTATTAGGATTGAAAGAGCTCACGATTCTGAGTGGAAAACACATAAAAATTTCCAAATCCAAAAAAAAGTGGGGTGGACCACTTAGAAAAAAAAATGGCCCGGTAACTCCCCCGTAGCACCGCGCAGCCTAATACGACGGAGGCATCAAGTGCGAAGCGCCTGGCTCTGCCAGCCGACGGCAGAGTGGGTGCGCGTCAGGGTCGTTCTCGCGCGCACGTTCCGCTGTCTCCTTCTGCTTATACTGGTTTACCTAACCGAAGTCGACAGCACTCGGTAAAGGATCGGAATAGCATTCCCGTAAAGCCTGGGCTTCGATGGATTTACTTTCACGGCATGCACAGATGTTGCGTGAATAGAGATGCGAGTTTAAAACTTGGTCGATTTCCATTTGCCACTAGTTGTATTATCACTTCGATTGATAGAGGACGGAATTTTGTTGTACAGTCAACAACACAGCTGTGAATACAGATAAAGTGGCAAAAATATGTATACACACACCTTTATGTACAGGCAATAAAGTTCCGTATAATTTTGTCAACTTGTATTGACAGCTGTGTTGTTGACTGTACCGTTCCATGCACAGGTGTAAAATGTAAATATCTTTGTTGAGTTATTAACGATACGTACATAGACTGATGACTGTATTCCCAAAAGGGGTTCCCAAAGGGGGCCTGTATTCCTTAAGGCCTACTTGAAACTCTTTAAGTTCAAGTTTCACTTTTAGTCATTAACAATGTTGCCTTATGTCAAGTGGGCAACTTGACTATATAGTAATATAACAGACAGACAGACGGACAAGTGTGACTCTCACACAATAAGGGTTCCTTTTGTACCTTTTTGTTATGGAACCCTGAAAAAGTAAGAATAATGCAAAAACTCAAAATCAAGAGTGAATAGGCATGTTCTGCGCGAGCTCACTCTATCGTAGGCCACGTCTTTGCCTTTGGGTAGTCTGTGCCAAGGGAAGGCCCATTTAAATACATAATAAAAAAAACTATATCACAGCTTCACTTATTTGGTCAAAGAGATTGGCAACTCAATTTGAAAAATTTGATAATTATTTATTTTACACCAGAAAATATTTTAGAAAACCTTCCCTTATTTTCGCTGGCTTGGTTGAAGTCTTGGTGGGTCAGTTGGCAGAACGCTGGAGTATTGATCCAGAAACCGTGAGTTCAAGCACCCAAGGCAGCCATTTTCCACTTTTAAATTTATTCTAAGCCTAATGGCATCGATTGCACACGTTTCTGATAGTTAGAAGTTAAAAAAAAATTTGAAAGTACTATTAGTCATCAGTGCAAATGTAATAGTACATTGTGCAACAAGGGGAGGATGTTGAATATTACTAACGAGAGGAAGTTAAATCGCGACGGCTTGCCGGAGCGATTTAAAGACTCGAGTTAGTAATATTCATACTTCCCGAGTTACACACAATGTTTTTCATCACACTTGCATTAAAAAAAATATGCAGAAAGGTAAAAAAGAGTTCAATAGAGTACTAGAAATTTCTTAACTCCCTAGGGAGAACGATTTTTCTATAACTCACGCTCCGCCTGCGTGCAATAGCACATTTAGTGTGCGAGTGTGATGAAAAATGAGTAGGTACATACTTTAATTCATGTAACATCCATCATCCTTTTATTAAAGTCGTATTTATTTTTTGAAACGATAAACTTCATCACAGTTTCTGCAAGTCATTTCAATAATAAGGATTTACTTAATTAAACGGGCCCCTTGCTGGCGGCTAGTGCAGATTTAATTGAAAATAAGTTCTGAAAGACCTGGCTCGCTATAAATTTCCTCTCGTGAGATTTTTCAACAAGTTTCTCAATTTAGACGAAGGCTAGCAGTTTTATAGCACCCGGGGGACGCCCGGCCGTTCTGCCTACAAAGTATTATTCCATATGAATTTCAACTGCCGGTAGCTCATACATAGTATCTATGCTATATTCGATTGAGACGACCCGCGAGAGAACGCTGTGTATACAAACGCACTTTCCATTTTCCTTCCTGTATATTTAACATTATCCAAAATGTTTTGATGCACCTAGTCTTATTATTAATCGAAGCTATGCTCTTCTGTTGGATTATTTATGGATACTATACTAATATATTATTTATTATTTATATTTTACCGTTTCAGGGTTTCGTTTTACCGATTCACCACGGTTCATGAGAGCCTGGAGTCCGCTTTGACAACTAGTCCCATTCCTATATGAAATTATGTTGACAATATTTCTCCTTAAATTAGTATCCACGTATACGATAGTGAGACGTGCAAAACTACTTTTTGATGAATGACCGTAAACTGCTCAAAACTGGAATGAATGGAAACAGGATATCAATAAAAATATAAACATAGTATCCAGAGAGGTAACTGGGGACAATGATCGAACAAAGAATCGATACCGTAAAACCCCCTAACTATAGTCTTAACTCCCAACTATGGTCCAAAATTATTTATTTTATTTATTTATTTATTTAGAACACAAACAGTCACATAAACAAATGAGTTGGTGTACTACAATGTAGGTACTAAGTAATTTGGATAAAAAAAGACCTGGAGGTTCATTACTGAATATAAAGATTGTTAACATACTAACAAAATTAGGTATGTAAGCTAATAGGTAAGCAAAAGAAATCATGAACAGTAGGTAATTACATACATACATACAATCACGCCTGTATCCCATAAAGGGGTAGGCAGAGCACATAAACTACTCAAGTTTCAGTGCCACTCTTGGCAAAAAGGGGTTGAAAGAAAACGAAAATTGTGACATTGCAGTGACAGGTTGCCAGCCTCTCGCCTACGCCACAATTTAACCCGTATCCCACTGTCGACTTCTACGACACCCACGGGAAGAAATGGTGAAATTCTAACCCGTCACCACACGGGCAGTAGGTAATTATAACTGTAAATGGGCCATATTTTTCAGAGTTGTCCACCCCACTTTTTTTGTAACATGGGTATTTGTTTACACGATTAATAATCAGAATCGCGAGGTCATTCGATCCTGATAGGAGAAAAAAAATGTCCCAAGATTTCCATACATTTTTTCGAACCTTCCATTCCGTTACCGCCATACAAAATGTATGAAATAATGGTAACGGAATGGGAAAAAACCTTGGTATACTTTTTTCTTCTATTAGAATTGAAAGAGCTCGCGATTCTGGGTGGAAACCACAAAAAAATCCCAAATCCAAAAAAAGTGGGGTGGCCAACTTCGAAAAAATGGCCCAAATATTTCGCTCAGGTGTGCCTTTTAAATATTATATCATTTGTAGATCTAAGGCTAATTAAATTATTTTTGAAATTTGGACCATTAGTTACTTTGCAGTATTGGACTATAGTTGGGGGGTTTTACGGTAGTCCTCTTTCCTCTTAAGGCGGCTACTCACACACTTGCCGCAGGAGCAATTCCGGTCGCCCTGCGGTTAGACGAATTTAGGCTATTCTCTACACACACGCCTGCCGTTCAGTTTGCAAGTGATAGTTCCACTGAACGCACGTGTAATATCAATATATGATGTTACAGATGAGGATGGGCAGCGTCACGGGATGAGGTGTATTCAAATGATATACACGAGTAGTAGGTAAAGCGTAAAGTAATTATTCTCATTTATTGTATAAAGGTATGCCTATATACATGTTTGGGTTGTCGCTGACCAAGCAATATGCGTTATGTTATGTCGCAGTAAACCATTGTGTTACTGCTAAACACGGAAAGTGGCTAATATGCGGGCTTACACACGTCTATGAGAATGCCTCTTGTATTGTCACACCAAAGAATTGGCATAGCCTTGGCACTTTCTGTGGTGTTACCGATTCTCAATGTTGATACTCGTATCGCTTCCATGTTCCCGACATATTTCAAAAATTAATTAGAAAGTTTGATTTTGCATATTGCGGTTAAAAAATTGTTTTTTTTTTCCCACATGTAGGAACGGTCTTTATAGACATCAATTATTCCTGTCCGAATATCTTGCTCTATCTCTATTGTGACCTCCACTTCGCTCGGTTGTCGTTGTCGCACATGAACTGGGGGGTTACCATGACGTGCTAAAGCCGTTCAGTTTAGGTTGAGAGAGAAGAACGGAGCTATGTAACTGCTATAGCTGTGTCCCTTTCTCTCAACCTAAACTGAACGTCTTTAGTACGTCATGGTAACTCCCCTGATTATGGAACGGGCCCAAACGTGCTACCCACGCGGCAACCCGGCAGGGCGGTTGGTACAATCTAGGGAGCAAGGAAGTGTTTGCTGGGCTCTTGCCCAATCTAGGAAATTGCTCCTGCTTGCCTACACACATGGCAATTAAGGGTGCCCCACCCTAACACCCTAGAGTGCTCCTGCGGCAGGTGTGTGAGTAGCCGGCTTTAAGCCCAGTTTTCCGCTCGTTGCCGCATTCGCGGACGACACAAAAAACCCCACATCCTTATTCCGTTGGACGTTTACTGCGCCCGTTACAACACTTTTTACAAATTGGATTTGAACCGGCGGCGAACTTTCATAAAACGCGCTCATATTTACGTCATGCGAGTGTTACCGTAGATTTTCACGTTTTAAATCTAAATAAATGCCCGACTTTAGGTTTTTATTTATGTTTCCAACTATTTGCTTGAAATTTTGCGTTGACAATGAAATATTCAAGGTATTTCGTGGTTTTTTTTTTTTTTTTTTTTTTAATTTATTTAGAAATCAAACAGCCTTTTACAAGTACGGTTTACAAAAATATATATAAATCTAGGCCTAGAGTTTCCTACATTACTAGATGGTTAAATTTAAGTAAAAATAGTTAACAAAATTACACACGCAGTAGTTGAGTAGGTACACACGTAAGGATGCATCTTATAAAATCTACTTAATGAAAAAATAATACAGTTAACAAGAAAACAGTAATTGCCGAACCTTGTTCTTGAAACTGGACAAATTATGAGCAAAAATATCAATATTATTAATCGAATTATTATAAAAGTTACAAGTGCGCCTAAAGAAAGAGTTTTTAGCATACTGTGTGCTACAGGAGGAAATAGCGAAAGTAGGTTTAGAACGTGAGTGGAACCGAGATATTTTGAAGGAGATATTTTCTAATAAAAAGGGGGAGTCAATGTGATTTGTTTGTATAGTAAACTAGCTTTTGCCCGCGGCTTCGCTCAGGTTAAATTTGGAAATAGCGAAATGCTCCATATAAAGTTCTATCCCCCATTTTAGGGAAGTGGGGGGTTAGGAAGAGATTAAAAGTAGCCTATACGGCAAAACGGAGCGACGAATTGACGTGACTTCTCAAGTACCTACAGATAGTTGCAGGTATGGAGAGTCACATAGGCTACTTTTAATCTCTTTCTAACCCCCCCCACTTCCCTAAAGGTGGACAAACAGACACACACGCATAAGACTAAGACACACACATAACACACTAGCTTTTGCTCGCGGCTTCGCTCGCGTTGGAAAGACACAAAAAGTAGCCTGATGTCACTCTCCATCCCTTCAACTATTCTCCACTTGAAAAATCACGTCAATTCGCTCCGTTGTTTGTCGTGAAAGACGGACAAACAAACAGACACACACACTTTCTCATTCATAATAATTATTAGTATGGATATAATTATAAGTATGGATATTTTGTGCTGAAATGGAGTGCGAAATTACTATTGGATATTTGTGGGGTAACGATATATTCACGATCACGAAGGATGGGTGTGGTGGAACAGGATGTCTATCTAAATGAAGATAGCGAACGTGTTGTGTAGAATGTAAACCACAGACCACTTCAACTATACTAGACGACAATTAGAAAGAAAGAAAGAAAATAAATAGAAAATAGAAAAGGTATAGATTGTAACGACCATGTTGTGACAATAAATCATTTATCTATCTTATCTATCTATCTAAATAACTATTGGGGGACACTTTACACAGATTAACCTAGCATATTCCTGATCCCATTTAAAGACTAAATGTCATATAAGTATACTTTTCTGGATTTCGCCTAGTTTCAGAGTTATTACCAATTGAAAAACAAAAATATTTTCTTACCTATTGTTATAAATAACAAACTAAAGTACAAAAGGGTTTTTTTCCGACGTTGATGCCATTATGGAGAATAGTCTCACTATCCTCATTGATAGATGCCAAAAAGTGAGAAGTAAAATCTTTCAAAAATACTTATTTTTTATAACCGACATTTTTCAAGCAAATTTCGCAAAAAAAAATTTCGTGTAATTTTCTCTTTTACTTTATTTTGGGTGTATTTTCACATATAAATGTTATTCGTAAAACTGGCACTTAAAATAAAAATTAACGTTTTTTTTCTAAAAAAATACTTTTTTGTCAATGACTTACCAGTTATTTTTTGACATCTATCAACGATGATAGTTAGATTATGTCCGATAACGGCATCATCGCCATCAAAATAATGATTTGTTCAAAGAAATAATAAGTAGGTAATTGTTATTTTTTTAAATGCTTATAACTCTGAAAGTAGGCGAAAACCAGAAAAGTTTATATGACATTTTTCTCTTCTAATATGATGAGGAATACGCTGTTATAATTATTCGGTTTACTAATGTTACACCGTGTATATACCCTTCATCTATTGTCCCAGATTTGTAAGAACCTTTTTTTGACACATGACAGCGTCCACAGAACGTAAACTCGCGCAACCTAATGAAGTTTTAAATAGAATCCTGTAATAATATTTAAAAAAATCAAGTACTTAAAAACAATATTTCGCTTACTTTAAACATAATCTAACACATGTTACATTTTTGCGGATCTTCGTTAGTGAAATGTGAGTATTTTACGATATTAATTTATCACCCAGGATTTACTTATTATGTCATTTATCATTCATTTTTATTTTTAAAACTAGTGCAGTGTGATAGCGTATATTTGAGTCTGTCATTTCGATTCAAATGATATTTGGCAAACAGTAAGTTGATAGAAATCGAAATCCATATTGTGTTTAAGCGCCTCCTTTGTCAATTTTTGTAAGGGTCAATCCTAAAAAATCGATTCAACCAATTCTGAGAAATTAATCGTTAGTACAAAATTTGGCCCCTATACAAATAGATGAACTTGATAAAGTTCTGTCTTAGCCACATCGCAACATAACTTCAAAACAAATGTGTCAAAAATGTGAACTTACAAATCTGGGACAATAGAGGTTTCTATAATCCACACTTTACAACACGGTGTTGTGTAGTCTGTGGTGAAGCCATAACAAGTTGGTTAACAAACGGGCAGTGATGTGTGTGGCTGTCGGATTAATCGCACCTCTAATGGTTGTTCCCGCCCTCTGTTTCTAACGTCTTTTGAATTCATTACGTGTTTGCGATGCTCACTTATTTTTTATGTCCGACCTTTTTGAAAACGCTAATTTGCTTAATTAATTGCCGCTTGGCGCTCTTTTAGATTTGCGATGTAAATTAGGATTGAATTTGTGGGAGGGTACTTGCTTACAACATAACAAGCTTTTCATAATTTACGTTTCGTATCTTCTCGTTTTGTAATTTTTACATAATGGTGATAATACCAGCTAGTATATTTTAATTATTTGTCAGGGTAGTGCAGTATAAATATGCGGTTTTACTTACTGTAACACCAGTATATATTATTAGCTGTGTAATAAACGCACTAAATTCGACTTCAATTTTAGAGGGTATTATGTTATACGGGGTTCGAACCCCGGCTCGCACCAATGAGTTTTTCGGAATTTATGTGCGAAATGTCATTTGATATTATTTTCGGTGAAGGAAAACATCGTGAGGAAACCGGACTAATTCCAATAAGGTCTAGTTTAGCCTTCGGGTTTGAAGGTCAGATGGCAGTCGCGTTCATTAAAGAATCATGCTATAAGGGTCTCCCCAAACCCATCGGGTACCAAAAATCGCTCGTTACTTTAAATTAAACATGTGTCTGCATACTAAATGAGCGATTTTTGGTCGGCTAAAGCTGTTTCATCAAACCATCCGTCACCGATAAGCGTTCGTTAAATTTTATTGTATGGGAAGTTCCATAGACGTCTGCTGCGTGACGATGATGTGTCTGTCAAATGTGATTGGTGCAACTGGCCCTGAGTCGTGTATTCTGTACGACACGAAACATTGTTTACTCAGTGTAGATATGAGCGCTGAATATTTTGGAGTGCCCAAAGCGGGCTAACCGCCGTATCAGCGGGCGCTGCATAATTCAAAGGCGTTAAACTGAGAACCCCCAGGAGTTCCAAGGGCGGATTAAATGGTATATATACGTAGAGCCTGCATTTTGCCCGTCTTATATAATACTACGACTTGTGGGCCAAGATAACCATGGAGTGGGAGCCCCACGAATCAAACCGGGGATCCGGCAGACCACACCGGCGATCGTGGGATAACCTGGACTCATTTTTGATTGGATGGCCAGAAATAGCACTAGATAGAGAAGATTGGAAAAAGAGGGGGGAGGCCTTTGCCCAGCAGTGGGACACAGTAGGCTCGGAATAATAATAATAATAATAACAGTACTCTCTACCTCTGGCTTGCCTTGGCTGGCTGTCCAGAGTGGGGTCGTTAGGACTACATGCCCCAGGGGTGGAAGTGAAAATTTGCATAAGACGCGAGTTGGTGCAGTGGCTTAACAGCCACTGGGCAGAAAGCGGTGTACACCTCTCAACACCCTTGAGTTCTCACACCGGTGTTGCCCTTGAGCCATCTTGGATGTCGCTTTTTGTGGGGGCCCATCTTGTGGGGACGAGTCACCGTCTGCCGGAAATAAAATTGGATACCGTTTTATTAGGCAGGCGTCCGGTTTTTTATCCATAGCCCAGTATTTAGTTCATCACTTTCATCAAAATAGACCAGTTCATTTTAGATTCCATTAACTCTCAAATAGTCCATACACCCTGGCGGGTGTTGCCTCTGCGTGTGTCCCATGATACGGGCAAGGGCAACATCCGCTCGGTGTACCCCTTACATTTCATTAAAGTGTCAAAAGGGCCTTTACGTGTTGGCTTCAGCCCCGCGCACGCCTCCCAAAGGTCCGGAACACCATTGTTCCGTGATGGGAAAGACATACAAATAATAATAATGGAAAATTCTGGACGTGAAGAAAAGGCGTTTTCTGATTAAATATGTACAGAAATTAATTTTATAAGATAATAATAATGTTTATTGGCATGGAAAGCATCTCGACGAAGTTTATAGATGCATAATAAGGAAAAGTTTTAATTTGGTGTTTTGGAAATGCATAGTTCCATCATCGAGGACAGGATCAGCAATAGGTCCTCAGACTACGCACTGCAGCTGTTGCTGATATGCGTTGGCGTTTCGGTGGTTGTGCTGAGACCTAATAATTTTAATGCTTGTCTGCTGAAGTCGTGCAGCCGTGTGGTTGCCGGCTAGAAAGAATAGCACCAACCCATTTCTTCCTTGGGTGTCGTAGAAGGCGACTAAAGGACTACTGTGACAGGACTAAATAACCCATAACCATTGACCAGTCACTGCATTCCTTTCCTCCATCAGTCGTATCGATCAAACGGTCCACTGATACTAGGGGGTTAGGGACGAGAGAGTGGGTCTGCAGAAGCGCAACTGCTCATTCACTATAATCGCATCACGCGCAGATGACCTTTGCAAAATTACTGGACTCTGATACAAAAGCCCTGCGGCGATGGAGTACTGGCGGTGAGATTTTGGGTTGTGATGGATCCGGGCCTTAGTTGGTGCTCTGCACGCAGGCGGCCAGACGAGAGTGGTCGCTTGTGAAACAAATACAAGAAAAGTGTGCAGAGCAAAACCGTCCTCTGTTCATGTGTTTTGTAGATCTTGAAAAGGCGTTTGACCGAGTTCCACGTCTGGCCCTCTGGTTAATTTTAGAGAAAATTGGCTGTCCACCAAAGCTAGTAAACCTAATAAAGCAATTTCACGTTAACATGTCAGCTAAGGTTCAGCATAACAGCGAATTTTCGGACTCTTTCTTAGTTACTAAGTGGTGTAAAGCAGGGCTGCGTTATGGCTCCTACTTTATTTGCTTTATACTTCTCGGCGGTGATGAGGGACGTACTTAGCCGAAGCATCGAACCAATTCACCTGAATGTAAGATCGGACATGGGGGTGTTTAATATTTCACGTTTCAGAGCGAAACAAAAAGTTCGTCAGGTTTCCGTTCTTGAGATCCTCTATGCCGATGATGTCTGCCTGATGGCTAACAGCTTAAATACACTGCAAGGCTCCATAGAATCTCTAAGTAACTCGTGTGACAGATTTGGCTTGGTGATAAGCGTCACCAAGACCCAGGTACTCAGACAACCAGTTAGAGGTACCAGCGCTGATAATGCTCAAATCGTCTTGGGTAATTCAGCATTGAAAGATGTCACAACTTTCAAATACCTGGGTAGCCAAATACGTAGTGATAATCGCCTTGCCTCAGAAATTCCGTCACGCATAGCCAAAGCTGCAGCCACATTTGGCAAATTAAACCAACGTGTTTGGAAGTCGCACGATCTTAAACTCCAAACCAAGCTTTCTGTGTACAAGGCCATGGTGCTCCCAATACTTACCTACGCTTCAGAGTCTTGGTGCCTGTACAAAGGAGATATCAGAAAGCTTGACACTTTCCACATGCGTTGCTTACGCAACATACTCAGGATTAAGTGGCAAGATCGTGTGACGAACACAGAGGTTTTGCGACGAGCCAATATGTCCGGTATGGAGGCAGCTCTAATGAAGAGCCAGTTAAGATGGTGTGGCCACGTTTGTCGCATGGATGACTGTAGACTCCCTAAATCCGTTTTCTATTCGGAACTTAAGGATGGAAAACGCAGCCATGGGGGACAGTTTCTGCGATTTAAAGACGTACTGAAGCGCCACCTTAAAGCCTGCAATGTCTCACCTGAGCGTTGGGAGGAGCTGGCGGTCAGGCGACCAGAATGGCGCAAGAAGGTAAGAGAAGGTGTAGCGACTTTTGAAGAAGCTCGACTAGAATACCTAGACCAAAAGCGCCTTCAACGGAAGTCTCGACCCAAGCCGTTCTACGCATACACCTACAACGAACAGGGCCAGCTTTACTGCGCACAGTGCGACCGGATATTTAAGACCAAGTTCGGATTCGCGAGCCATATACGTGCTCATCAGAGGAAAATGTAAAGGTCGCCGTTGTCGGATACGACATGGAGGACTATATATATATTTTCCGGTAAGTGTTACCATAGTTCAATCTTAAAAGGAGTAGGGAAATTCTTTAGCTTATAAACGTGGTTCTTATTATTCTATTTCTATTGTAGGGGAGGAGAATGTTCATACTTCACTAATGAATCCGGAGCCGGGAACGGAGTGTTTCTTCGGGGACTTCAGAGATAGCAGGTACCTATTGTGTTGGTTTAATTATTCTTTGTTTATTTGGTTTTACCTTTTGGTTTGTTTCTTTTTACAGTTAAAATCTTAATTTAAAACCTTTCTATTCAAAAGTTAATAACCATAAAATGAATACTTGAAAGCCTATCTCATGATTTTTTTTTTTTTTTTACATAGGTAATTTTAGTGTTTAAATGTATACCTACGACTACGATAATTAATTTATTTTGTATCTGAAATAAATGAATTTACCTTATCTCATGATTGCAACATTTGCCAGATCCAGTTTTAGTTTCAGTTCTAGTTATAGCATTAAGAGTCACACATTTACTGAGTAATAATTTTTGTTCACAACAATTTGTTTGGTGGTGGTTTAATCTATATATTAGGTTTATCTTAAAATTAGTTTGATCTATGGATGGTGTTATCACATATGATGTAAATAACAGTTTAACGAACCAAATCTTGCTCTACCAAGTTACTGAGTTAGGTTTTATTTAGGGTGTACATAATAAAGAATTTTGTATAAAATACTGGTGTTTCTTTATTCTTTCCCGAACCCTAGGTATTATGTCAACAGCCGGGCATATCTCTTTACTATAGATCTAATTTATTCTACATAGTTACTTGCAGTTTGCATTGCTTTCTCGTTTCAACGTGGCAACGCGGCGAGCGTGATGGGCTCCTTTGCAGTCAGTACTTTCGTTCTAACTTTATTTGTAATTATTAATTTATTTAATTATTGTCAGTTCACTGTTGACGACCTTTGCGCAGAGCAGTAGAACTGAATGTCGGCTGCTCGCGCTCGGTCCGTTTGTTAATGTAGGCGAGATTTTTAAAAGGCGGCATTTCGTGAACATCAAAGCAGTGAGCCTTCTGTACTTGTATGTATTATTACATATTTTGTGCTAAGCTCAAGACCACGGCCGCGACCACGGCCAGTGTAACCTGGCCGAAACGTTGGGAAAAAAGGTAAAAATAATGTTAATTAATCGCGTTCGACCTGTGTGTGACTTTAAATATGTGTACAAAGCGCGAGAACTTAAAGCTCAAGAAGTCCCTAGCGAAAACCACGAAACCTAGCCACAATAAAACGTTTCAAACTTTCTGTTCTCATATTAGTGTAACGGATGCACCAAAATGAAAAGAACAAACTTAAAGGACAAAACGAAAAGTTTCTCCAGAAATTAAATTACCACAAATGTTGTGTTGCGAAGCCAAAAACTTGCGTTATCTCGCCAAGTGCTGGAGAAGGTACTGGTCACACTGAAAGCGAGTAAATGATGAATTATCGGCGATAGAAACAAAAGATAATGGCTCCCGTGTAAATGAAAGAGACACGATGATAACGCGAGCGAGTTACAGTTCGTCGCCGACCAATGAGCTATAGTATGAATTTTCTCAGGTAAATTTTTGGGTTTTGCCGTAATCTGTTAAACAAAAGCCTTTGTTTCTATTATTCACAGCGGCTAGTTCCCGTTTCCACAGCACGTGCTAAAGTCTTAGTGTAGTTAAAAAGCAACTATCATGATAACAATACGGTTCAAATTTATGAAACAGTTTACAGTATGCAGGTAACTTTTTTTGAAGATGACAAAACGTGTTATCTCCGAAAGGGCTTTTTATGGATTTGAACCTTATTGCTATCATGATAGTTGCTTTTTAACTACACTGAGACTTTAGCACGTGCTGTGGAAACGGGAGCTAGCCGCTGTGAATAATAGAAACAAAGGCTTCAGATTACGGCACAACCCAAAAATTCATCTCAGAAAATTCATACTATATCTATAAATCGATTGCTCTCTCTTTTATTTACACGAGAACACACGGCTCTCCAAAATATGCCAGTAGCAAACCCTTAGATTTTTTGGACACATTATGAGAATGCCTATACATAATAAGGAGAAGTGTATCATCTTGCGGCGAATGATAAACGTGTTTGGGGCGAGGCACGTAGGAGATGGTATAACTTTAAAACAAGTCGACTGGCGGCAGCCTGTACCGCGCAGTCCACATGGCTTATGACCGCATACAATGGAGACACGCTACTTGTAGAATAGAATAGAAAAGAGAAAAAGTTTATTTGGTGAAAATATACAAGTAAAAAAAAACAATTACCTTAATCTATATTCATTTTAACCTAAAGTCACCAAAAAGGATGCCCTAGCATATGCCAATGGCTAATTGGTTTTAGCCACGGCGCTGGTTTTCAGGGCAACCGAGAATACAGGATGGGATTTGAATATTTCTTAAATTAACATATGATAACTTGTGGTCGCTATCCTCAGCATTGAGGGCGGGCATCTTCTGGGCGAGCTCACTCCATCGTAGGCCACGTCTTTGCCTTTGGCTAGTCTGTGGTCAAGAGTGAGCCCATTTTATTATTAAAAAAAGGGAAGAAGAAGAGGAGATCGTCGATAGCTCATCGCTTGACTAGCTTTTAGTGGGACCAGGGACTAAGTTGAGATAGCTTTGTATTGTACGCTCATAAAAACTCAGGAATCAGTCAACTCAGGCTTAACCTAAGTATACGAAATTTATTACGTACTCCTCTCTGGAGAAATTTACCAAATTGGATAAGTTATGTAAATCTTCTTACCGTAAACGTGTGTTCGGAATTGGAGAACTTTAAATATAATCTAACTTTACTGTTCGTAATAAACTAGGATATAAGTTTAGTATACGAAACAAATATTTACAACCGTTTTAATACTTACACAAAATAACCCCATCGATGACAGAAAAGAAGTAAGTTAGAGTGAAACAAAAAATTCTGTTTCCATAAAAAATACGAAAAAAGTGTTATATTTATTATAATATGCATCTTTATGTAGATAAATGTAAGTTAACAAAGTATACCGTCAAAAGACTATAAACTAATTGAGGGTACTTAAATAAAAAGATTACACGCCCAAATAAGGAGGTTAAAGGTCGCTAAGGTACGGATCAGCTTGGTTTTGTATTTGGTTGGTTAACCAACAAATTTCGTAACTACCCGAAAATTTACAAATTATTAGTTTACGTTTTTCAATACCTAAAAGTACAGAGATAGATACGCTGCCAAGTTAAGGATTAAATTCTTATATTCAGTAATATAGAGTGCGTACAACAATTTATCGTCCTACAGATCTTTCGAACAAGCGCTCACCGCTAAACCGATTTGTCGAGCAAACGCTTATCGCACGATTTGTACAATGATTGTTCTGGCGAGGAACCTAACGTTGACAAAGTGACGTTGGCTAGAGCGCGTAGACAAGTGGTGAATCGGTTACGCTTCGTGGCATCCGATAGTAAGTCCGTTTTCACATTATCCGATCCGATATCGGAAACAGATTTCGAGCAAAATCGCAAGATTGTACAATGATTGTTATGGCGAAATCGGTCCGACATCCGATATCGGATCGGATAATGTGAAAACGCACGGAGTAGTGATATGAACGCAATTTCCTAATAGCGAATCCAATCTTTCTAACAATCGTTAATCGCCGTTTTGTTGAATCAGATAATTACGTATTAAGGAAAAGTACCAATTTTCGAAACGATATAGATGCCCACTAGATGACACATTTATGGCATGTTAATTATTGACAAGGACTTATGATTAAAACTGGCATAGTATTTGTCCAGAAAATAAATGATTAAAAACTGAAAAAAAAAATATCTTGTACTTATTTACCTATTACTTAAAAAGATCTGAATCTGATGTAAAGAACCTTCCCTTGAAGTTAACGGAATTCAATAAAAACAGGGTGTATAAAGTAGAATCCATTCCCTTAGAAAGTAAATACATATGTTTCATATGAAACTAACAATATTTTCTCAATTCAACTGCACTGTTATCAAGGGATTGGCTAGATGAAGATTGTTTGCTTTAAGAAATTGAAAACCGTTTGTTTTCTAATCACGTACGGTTACAACAAATACTAGTAACTACGTTAAATAGATATGTAACTGGAAATTGCAGTAGATAGGCAATATGTTACTCGTCTAATTCCTAATAAGTTGATAGAATAACAAATCAAATTATTTTTTGATTTGTTTTTCAAAAAGGATTCATTAGTGGGGACGTTTATCGACAAAAAGGGGCCAAACCTTTTTTTTCTTGACCAAAGCATGAAACTTGGCACAGTTGTTCCTTATATCAAAATAAGCCGATTAAGATCGGGAGCCTTCGGGAGCCTCCCCCCTGGGGCTCGGGAGGGGGGGTCAAAGTACCGCTTCACCCGGCTTGCTTTGAAAAATTCTAACATACCCCGTTTAGTTCATAGGTCATGTTTGGTATCGTTTTCGAGTAAATCAATAACGTAGAATTCATTTTTGGTACTAAAATTATAATTTAATGGTAAATTAAATTAAAAAAATGAAAAGTTTGAAATTTTCATCTATGATTTACAAATTCAAGTCATCATAAATGTCAAACTGTTTGCTTTTTCTACAAATAAAAAATATGATATGAAAGCCTATTTAATATAGATTATGAATAATATAACTTTTACCCACCTTTACTAACGTTAAGTTTTAGAAAAAAAACTTTTAAGCCGCGCGGCGTCGGGACGCCGCGAGCGTAATTTTAAAATGCCTTTATTTTAAAAAAACTCTATTAGAACCCGTTTAGCTATTAGGTCATGTTTAGTATCGTTTTCGAGTAAATAAATAACGTAGAATTTAGTTTTGGTACTAAAATGACCATTTAATGTTAAATAAAATAAAAAATAAAAAAATCTGTGAGTTGCAAATTCAAGTCACCATAAATGTCAAACGGTTTGCTTTTTCTATAAATATAAAAATATGATATTAAAGCCTATTCACAAAGGATAGTACGCGTTCACCTACGCGAGCTTAGACTGTGTGCGGGGAACGCGCCTCTTTCATATATTTGATCGCCAGTGTCAGAGGTGTGTTAATGCATAAATAGAAAAAGATTCATTATTATTGACTACACTCGACAACGACAACGGCTACACTCGGGTCGGACCACACGATCTAAAGACCGACTGTACCTGTTATTTATTCATTCTAGTGAATCCTGTAAGAAATTTATATAATAGTATTTTATACAATCGTGATATAATACAAAACTTTTCAGTCGAGTACCATGTGTAGTACGGTACGAGAGTGAAAAGCTTAATTATATCACTATTGTATACAATACTTTTTCTACGAGTCATCATCTTCATCATCAATGGACGGAAATATCACCATTCATGCAAGTTAAAATTAATGTCAATAGAGTCGTTCACCGTTGTATCAACATCGAATTACCTAGCAACCAATTGTTTGTCATAACCGTCTCTGATTGGCCGATAACGCGACAGATAAAAAAAATGTGTTTCAGATGCAGGAAAATTTGCCAGATATCGCAAATTAGTATAGAAATTGTATGGACTTCTATTTTTTAAATTATTATAGTTAACTAAAGTCAATTATAATGAGCTTATTATAATTGAGTCGGAACTGCCATAGAGTATCCAACACTGAAAAGTTAGCACTTATAGTTTAGTCTGTGGTGTCCTAATTGACAGATTACTCATACTCATACTCATACTATACATTCCCTTCACAGAGACATAGCTGGGTGGGTACATATGGAACTGCATAAAGAAGGCTCTACCCTCTTTATGCAGTTGCATCGGTGTTTGCAACCTGATTTACATTTACATCTTGTAACTTCTAAGCATATACTGGCCACTTCAGTGTTGCCTGACTGAGATGGAAGGAAGAAGGAGACGAATGGGTACCACACTACCCATTCGTCTCCTTCAATCAATCAATCAATCAATCAATCAATCAATTTATTTTGCAATAATAAGGGTTTGATTACAGATATTATTCAAAGTGAAGGTACTCCTTAATTAGCCATTCTTCATAGCATGCAAAATATTCACAACTATTTACATATGTATAAATCTTAACTAAACCATGATATTTCTACCTTTCTAAATGAAACATACCTACTACCAACAATCATTACATTAATATTAAATGATTTTACATTAATTAGTTAAAAAATAAATAATACATTACATTGAATAAAAATTAAAAAAAGTCAAAATTACATTACATTAAATACAATTAATTCAAGTCGAAGATACGTTGCATTAAATTGATTATAGGTTAATTAATCAAAAAATCACTTAATTTATAAAATGAGCACTCTCTAAGCCACTGACGCAACGTTCTGTTAAACTGACAGTCGGGCACTTCTTTCACATATTGTGGTAAGTTATTGTATATATTTACACACATTACCGTACAATTCTTCTTAAATCTGCTTGTTTTTTGTTGTTTTTCCACCACAAGTCGGTCGGAATTTCTTGTATTCCGTGGGTATAAATCTCTAGCAGTTTTAAAGAGTGAACTGTGCTTTCTCACAAATTTAGAGACTTCTTCAATATATAAACATGTCAGAGGTAGTATACCCAGTTTAGAAAATAAGGGTTTACAGGAATCTAAGGGTTTAACTCCACATATAGCACGAACACATCTTTTTTGAGCAACAAACGCTCTCTGAATGTCACCACCATTTCCCCAAATAATCAAGCCATATCTTAATACAGATTCTACATATCCATAGTAGGCAGCCAAAACAGTGTTATGGTCTGATGTTTTTCTTAATCTATGAAGGACATACACAAATCTATTTATCTTATTACACACATCATTTATATGGTTATTCCAATTTAAATCACTGTCAACAAATATGCCTAAAAATTTTGTTATGTCATTTTCTTTTAATTTATGGCCATTATAAACTATATCTAAATGCTGATTAATATTATTAAAATTAATGAAATTAGTTTTATCTAGATTTGTCTTTAGGTTATTACGCTCAAGCCAGTTTACGACAGTATTTACCGTCTCATTAACCTGCGATTCATGGTGGTTAATGCCCATAGAAAAATCATTCGTAACAACAATGGATACGTCATCAGCGAATAAGGCACATTTGTAATTAATTTTATCTACGAGGTCATTGATATACACTAAGAAAAGAAGTGGTCCAAGAATACTCCCTTGTGGTACTCCAAACTTATTACTAATAAACTTAGATCTATGACACATGCTTATATTATTGCTGCTGATATTTTTTAATTCCACACATTGTGATCTATTCTTTAGATATGAGTCAATCCACTGCAAGGCTGGTCCTCTAACACCATACGATTCTAGTTTACTTAGCAGTTTATCATGCTCTACGAAGTCAAGCCTTTGACATGTCGAAGAAGATAGCAGTTGTAAAGTTTCTATCATCATACTTTGTGCCTATCTCATGTATAAGATTAAACGCTGCTAATGCTGTGGATTTGTTTTGCTGAAATCCGTTTTGTTCATTTGCTATTATATTGTACTTAAGGAAATAATCATTTAATCGTGTCTGCATAGCCTTCTCAAAGATTTTAGAGAGTACTGGCACTAAGGCAATCGGTCGATAATTTTCAATGTTAGCTGTGTCTCCTTTTTTATAAACCGGCTTTACAATTGAATACTTTAATTTATCGGGAAATTTCCCAGTTTCTAAAGACAAATTAATTAGGTATGTTAAAATGTGTACCAGTTCGTATTTGGATTGTTTGATTACATTAGTTGCGATATTATCATAGCCCACGGCCTTAGTATTATTCAATGAAGTAATAATATTTAGGGTATCTTGTTCAGTAAAAGGCATCAGAAATAAACTGTTTGCGATCCTCTTTGTGCCGGTTTCCAATCTCTTTGAAAAGTTTTGTCTTAACATATTTGTAGAATTGACGAAGTGATTGTTTAGCTCCTCCGCGAGGTGAGAAGCCTGGGTAATAATTTTGCCATTTATAACAAGTTTGTTTATGTACCCATTGTCCTGAGTAGACATTACTTCTTTTTTGACAACATACCATGAGGCTCTGCATATGTTTTTACTGTTACGTATAAATTTACTATTTATGTTTTTCTGTGCTATGCTGATACATTTCTTCAATATTTTTGAGTACTTGGTATATTCTGTTTTACTTTGGTCTGTCTTGGTTTTATAGTATTTAAGCATAAGCCTTCTTTTATTTTTTGTGCTTATTTTTAGCCCTCTACTAATCCATTTCAGTTTTGAATTTGTATATACCTTTAAGTTCACAACAGGAAAACACAGATCATAAAAAAGACATAGGTCGTCATGAAATTTGTCAAAGCTATAATGAATATCTGCTGTTTCGTATACTTCAGAGAATGACAGACTTTTTAAACAATCTTTAAATTTTGAAATGTTTTCACTACTATAGTCT
The DNA here is from genome assembly GCF_023078275.1 of Leguminivora glycinivorella. NCBI lineage: Eukaryota > Metazoa > Arthropoda > Insecta > Lepidoptera > Tortricidae > Leguminivora > Leguminivora glycinivorella. Next base: position 1,502,421 of record NC_062975.1, read on the forward strand.
CTTTTCGCAATTTCTATAGGCTTAAAATTTTTACGAATGGGCTTATTAGTTATACTAAAGGATAACATTTGAGCTGTGTCATGATCAGAGAGGCCAAGTGGTAAAACTGTACCAGTGGCATTTTTTATATTGCTATAGATGTGATCAATACAGTTTTTGCCTCTTGTAGGTTCAGTAATATGGCATTTGAGGTCAAGGTTAGATACTAAGTTTTGAAGGTACGTAGTGCATTTATTCGGTTTCATTAAATTTATATTAAAGTCGCCAGCTAGAACAATTTTGTGTTTGCTATATTTATTTGAAACTATATGTAGTAAGGATTCAAACTTACTGAAGAAAGTACTCATATCAGAAGAAGGTGATCTGTATATACAAATTAGTAATAAATTTATAGCGGATATTTTTATGGCACAGCATTCAAATACATTTGATTCGCTTAATTGATTAATAGGTTTAACAACTTTAAAGTCAGTGCCCTTTCTTGTAAGAATACATACTCCCCCCCGTTTAGTTTTCCTACTAAAGTTGCTAGCTAATTCAAAGCCATCGATTATAACATTTTTCTCCTCACCTCTTCTTATAAACGTTTCTGTTAGGCAGATTAGATCTAATTCAGTACCTGATTCCGATATTTCTGACAACACTATTTCGAGTTGATCCTTTTTTGCAAGAACGCTGGCTATATTTTGGTGCAGGATCCTATACGTATAATTGTACTTTTTGTGAGCTTTAAAATTAACGTTATTTATGTCAGGAACGAAAAAATGTTGCAGGCTCTTCTTCTGTTTGTGTAATGTCAATGATATCATTACATGTTTGATAAGGTATTTTAAGAATGGTCGTCAAAAGATCTAATAAGTCATTGTATATTGTAATAAATGCCTGACGATTTACATTACCAAAACGAGAATACATGTAGCCATCATATGATAAATTCAAATTTGAGTCCAATAAGTAGGTATAGTTATGTGTCAAGTTATCTTTATATAAAATGTCATTGAATATTTCTACACGTTTGTTGAATAAATTAGAAAAAGTTGAAATCCTGAACGTAGGCAAACAAATAATGATATTAGTATGTTGGACTATAGCAAGCTGTTCTCTTATATACTGCACCAACTTATAGTAATCCACACTATTTTGAAAGTCTTTGTCCCCGATATAAAATATGCAGAAATCGGATAAGGTAAAATCTTGCAGCTTACTAGGAAGGTTATGAAAAAGTTCACGTGTCCCTGCTCCTGGTGTTAGATAAACACACACGTTTTCAGCAGGAAATGTCTGTTGTATTTTTTTTAGCATAAAATTTGATTGGTTGCTAATTACACATAGTTTTGAATATTTTAATGGTACGACCTTATCCATTATAGAAGACCTTTGGTTATCACTTTGCATTACATCAAAATGGGGCATTTCGGACCGATTTTCGTCATAGGCGTTATTAAGATCGTTGTAATGTAGGTGATCATTTCTTTTTGTTATGCTCTCTATTCGATTAGCGATGTTTATGATTTCCTTCTCTACAGTTTTCATTAGGTTTTCTAAATCATTTATTTTAAGTTGCATCATGAAAAGATGTTTTTTACAGTCTGTTTTTTTGTCAGCATCATGACCGGAGTGAGGGGAGGATGGCGTTGACGAGGCATTTATTAACAGGGAGTGCCTCTGCTTTTTTTTCTTAACATCTGTCTTAGTTTTAGTTTCTGCCGTTGTGGAATAGCATAGGGATTGTAGTACTTTAGTTTCCCTAGATAGCTGGTCTACTTTCCTATGAAGCTCGTTATTTTCGATGATTTTATTTTCGAGTTCACTTTCTGTACTTGCAAGTACAATTTCAAGAGTAGTTATTTTTTCGTAAAGTTCATGAGTACTTGCACATGAACAAGCCTCACGAGTCAGACCGTCCACGCTCTTGCATAACTTGGCAGTCGGTGACAAAGATTCAGTCGATGACTCGAGTAGCTCGTTGAGAGTTGTATTAGTAGTGTCCGTAATCGACGATCCATTTGGAGAGTTGGGTGATGTTGGTTGAATATCTTTATTTTCAAGTGGTTCGTCTATGCTCGACTTCTGTGACGGCGATGACGACGACAACATGGTAATTTTATCTGGAGTTTTATTGTTGTTGACTAATGGCGCCTGATAGTCCAGTGACGAATTGATATCTTCTGTAGGCAAGCAACTGTCTCCTTCATGCAGTATTCTGGAAGTAGTATTATTATTATTCTGTTCAGAATCGTGTGAGTCATTTGTACCCTGTATATCGGTATTAACATTTGAACGAGGGCTACAGTTGGATTCATTTAATGTTTTGTTATTGATGTCTATTTTATCAGGGGATTCCCGGCGCTCATCTAGTCTATCTTGACAGCCAGGTGTTTGAGGAGACGTCAATGGTTCTCTTGTTTTTTCATTTGACACTACTTCAGGGAATGCTTTTTGTGTAAGTAAGTCACTTTGATTTTTCCCACTAGTCCCAGGTAGTGGGGAAGTGGTAGTGGTAATTGCATCATTTTTCGATAATACACATATTCGGCATTTCCACTGTTTCCTGGTTTCGAGTGTTCTTAACCGGTGCAATTTTTCAGAAACACCAGCACAGTCATATTCATACCGTTTCTTGCAAGTAGAACACGCAATAGTGTTTTTTGAGTCTACCGTAGATTTACATTTGAAGCAGACTACCATATTTGACATATTTCGGCTGGTTGTAGTTGTTTTGGTAAGCTTTTTAGATTGCATTATGATTTTGTTGTATTTAACTACTTTTGCAAAAATCGCGAAGTTTCACGGTTTCGGAACGCACCCTTTTTGTCCTGGTCACACAATTCCTTATCTGCGCAATACGGTACGTCAAGCTGTCAGTTGTCAGAACTTCGTCCAATCATCTGCGCGTGGTGTGCCTTGTACCGTTAGAACGAACGGATTATTTGTTTACAATGGTGATTTTAAATATAAAACGGCTAAAAACTATGTCTTACCGTTGCTCTAAGATGCCAAAATGTGTCTCTGTGCAGTTGAAAATAGCGTGTCTTCACTTAAAAAGCCGTACGCTTAACTTGTGTATGCACGACAACGTCAGGGGTACGTATTTAATATTTTTTTCTAATTAAATTGCCTTGGAGCACTTTCACTGAATGTTTACATGGCCAGGGTTGCCAGGCTTCCTGGCTAAGCTTCAAAGCCAAAAGAAAACGTTTTTAGATTAGACATAGTATGGGATAGCTACGATAAACGCAGCTTGAAACGATCAACAAGGGAGAAACATGGCCACCCAAGGCTTCAAACTATTACGAGATGGAGCAATATCATAGATAGGCTAATCAGATTCTACTAAAGTTTGCAATTATTTTGTATGATAGGTAAGTGTGTAATAGTGAAGGTGATCCACCAAAATGTTGTAATTTGATAGTTGCAGAATCTGTTTAAATAAAATGACAATGCACATATTGTTTCAGATCAAGGGTCCTTACGCAGCAGTGAATGAGTGCCGGAAGAACCTCTTTACTAGAAAAGATCGACACTTGGAAAACATAACATACCTCCTTTCGAGGCTGCCTTACTTCATCATATACTGCCATTTGTCTAAGACTGGGGCTAAAGACATGCCAACCACACCCTTGCTGCTGACGCATTAGGACACCACGGACTCCACTGCCAGTCTAGTGCTGGCCGAATTTTGTGACACGCTGCACTTAACGATTTAATCCGCAAGGCTCTCGGCACAGCGAACATACCGACAACCCTCGAACCTGTCGGCTTGTCAGCAGCAGACGGAAAGCGGCCTGATGGTTGCTTGCTTTTGCCTTGGTTTCTGGGACGACCCTTGGCGCGTGACCTGTGTGGATACCTTGGCTCCGTCCAACGTCTAACGTTCGGCCCAGAAACCAGGGACTGCTGCTGCAAAACGCCCAGTTTAAACGCGCAAATATGCATTTTTAAAAAACAACTACATATTTGCGGCAATTGCATTTGAAACATTTGGACCATGGTCATCAGACACCAAGCAGTTCGTGAAGGAAGTTTCCACCAAACTTGTCTGGGTGTTTGGTGACATACGCATAGGCTTTTACATTATATTTTTTATTTAAAGAAAAAGCAAACAGTTGACATTTTTGTTGACTTGAATTTGCAAATCATAGATGAATATTTTTTTTTTATTTATTTACCATTAAATTATAATTGTAGTACCAAAAATAAATTCTTTGTTATTAATTTACTCGAAAACTATATCAAACATGACCTAATAGCTAAACCGGGTCTAATAGAGTTTTTAAAACGCACACACACACACACACACACACACACACACACACACACACACACACATGCATTCCCCTTTCTGCACTTCACATACGCGTAGTTACATAGGTACTGCAATATAATTTAAGTTAAATAGTTTAATACTAATTTAATATTAACTAGAATAGTTTTAAAATTAATTAGAATAGGTACTTTTTGTTTGCATTGTTTCAAACCTAAGCCGCATGGCCTGTTAATCCGTAATTGCTTGGTTTCCACGGGACAGGCTTCGCCTAGTGTGGGACCATAGAACTAATTGTCTGTAAATCTTTATGTTAAATAAATATTTCATTTCATTTCAAATAGAGGTATTTTAAAATTACGCTCGCGCGTCTTAAAGTATTTTTTTTGTGGAACTTAACGTTTGTGAAGGTGGATAAAAGTTATATTTTTTATAATCTATAATAAATAGGCTTTCATAACATATTTTTTATTTATAGAAAAAGCAAACAGTTTGTCATTTATGATGACTTGAATTTGTAAATCATGGATGAAAATTTCAATTTTTTTATTTTTTTTTTTATTTTACTTACCATAAAAATTATAATTTTAGTACCAAAAATGAATTCTACGTTATTGATTTACTCGATAACGATTTCAAACATGACCTAATAGCTAAACGGGGTCTAATAGAGTTTCTAAAATAAAGGCATTCTAAAATTACGCTCGCGGCGTCCCGAAGCCGCGCGTCTTAAAGTAATTTTTTTGTGGAACTTAAAGTTAGTAAAAGTGGATAAAAGTTATATTTTTTATAATCTATATTAAATAGGCTATCATGTCATATTTTTTATTTATAGAAAAAGCAAACAGTTGGTCATTTATGATGACCTGAATTTGTAAATCATGGATGAAAATTTCAATTTTTTTATTTTATTTTATTTTATTTACCATTAAATTATAATTTTAGTACTAAAAACGAATTCTACGTTATTGATTTACTCGAAAACGATACCAAACATGACCTATTAACTAAACGGGGTAAGTTAGAATTTTTCAAACCAAGTCGGGTGAAGCGGTACTTTGACCCCCCCTCCCGGGCCCCAGGGGGGAGGCTCCCGAAGGCTCCCGATCTTAATCGGCTTATTTTGATATAAGGAACAACTGTGCCAAGTTTCATGCTTTGGTCAAAAAATTTAAGGTTTTGCAATAAACTCCCCAGCTATTGGGTTGGTAAGAAAGTAATGAGCGAATCATAACCAATATTGTAATTTTTATTTAATTTATTATTTTAATCATTTATCAAAAATATAACGGCCTTCGTTATCTACTACTTGTCTCCATCGTTCTGGTAAAGAATGAATAGCATCGGCGAAGAAGTTCTTAGGTTTAGATTTAAAAAACTCAGCTATGTACTGTCGTAGATGGGCTTGATCATCGAACTTTTTTTCATGTAAGGCATTGCTTAGAGATCTGAACAATGCGTAATCCGTAGGTGCCAAGTCTGGAGAGTACGGTGGATGAGGTATCACTTTCCAACCTAGCTCCAATAGCTTTAGCCGAGTCACTTTTGCAATGTGTGGGCGAGCATTGTCGTGTAAGAAAAAAACTTTAGCATGCTGTGGACGATTCTGACAGATTTTTTGGTTTAAATTTTCAAGCTGATTACAGTATACTGATGCGGTAACAGTCATTCCACTTGGTAGGAGTTCCCAGTGAATAATACCATGAATATCCCACCAAACGGAGAGCATAACTTTTTTCGGGTGAGGCTCTGTTTTTGGTGCCTCTATTCCTTTTTCGTTTGGAGCTAGGCACTGACGTTTGCGTGTGTGATTTATATATAAGGGCCTGTTCACACTAGCGATTCTTTTCGGCGATTTTTGGGCGATGCGAGATCGCGGCGAGCACGCAACGAGCTCGCCGCGGGTCGTCGCGGCATCGCAGCAATTTTTTATCGCGATTGTAACGCCGCGTACTCGCGGCAAGCTCGCCGCGATTTCGCTGTTGTTATATTTACGGGCTTTCATTATTCACAAAATGGACTCTAACGAGGAGATACTTTTAGCTGTGTTGCTCAGAAGGCGATTAAATCGAAAACTAAAATCAAACCGTAAATTTTGGGACTACCGCCTAGCAGAAAGTGATTATAATATTTTGTGCTCTTTCGCAAGCGTGTTGAATGTAACCCAAAATAGTACATTTCGTTATAAGTGCGACGTATTTCTTCTATAAACAATTAATTATCAATTTCTGATGCCATTTTAGCGTAACGGGATGCAAATGCGTCTTTGACTTGAATGGTAGCATAAAGTGGGTAGATTAGATTGTCTACCTCATAAACAATCGCGGCAATATCGCAGCTTGCTCGCCGCGTGCTCGCGGCGATATTATGCAATAAAATAATCGCCGCGATGCCGCGACGACGAAGGTGCAAGCACAAATTGCTTACCCTTAGAGTTGGTCAAAGGCGCCTAGCCTTCAGAGATAACATACACTAGAGAAATTTCGACGGGTACCTCGGCGGTCGGGGTGGTGTAGCGGTCCAACACGTCAGCCGCGTTAGCTGATGGAGACCCGGGTTCGATTCCCGGCTTCGCCACCAGTGGGCTTGATCGCTTTTTCTTTAGTGTATGGTATCTATTTCAGTTTATAAGTTTACAGAAATTGTTGTCAACAATAAACACAGCTGTGAATACAGATAAAGAGCCAATAACCTAAACACAAAATTAAAATTTTGAAAAAACCCCCGACCGCGTCATAGTAGACCGATTTTCATGAAACATGGCTAAGAACACTCCCGACTAACTCAGCTTTCAAACAAAAAATACATTTTTTTCCATTTTTTATTTTCTGGGTCGGCGCAGAAATGGTTTCACTCGTTCCTTACAGGCAGAAAACAATATGTGGAGATACAGCTGGAACAAGGGGAACTAGCTACATCGCAAACTAGGCAAGTTGATCGAGGAACGCCGCAGGGTTCAGTTCTAAGCCCGTTACTGTTTGTCTTGTATACGGCAGACCTAGTAACCAAGATCAGATATTGTGGGATGCATCTATACGCTCACGACACACAGATGTACCATTCGTTCATGCCACAAGACATGACCTTGGCTATAGAGGAAATAAACGACGATCTTCAAGCAGTAGCAGAATGGTCGTCTAAAAATAATCTGGTACTCAACCCATCAAAGTCGCAGTTCATGGTAATGGGAAATAAATGGCAAATACAAAAGATAATAAACCAAAAACCTGAAGTTTATGTAGGAACGGACGCTGTGCCACATGTGCCGTGTGCAAAGAACCTTGGTCTTGTCATGGATGGGGAACTGAGATTTGAAAGTCATGCTAACACTAAAATACGGAATGCTTTCTATCGCCTTAAAGTTCTGTATAGTTTCAGGAAATACTTGTCAGAGAAAGTAAGGGAGACACTAGTAGAAGCACTGGTATTATCACCCTTCAACTATACAGACATTGTGTATGGACCAAGGTTACTTGCATCAACCAAGAAGGCGATACAACGGGTGCAAAACGCCTGTACACGGTTCTGCTACAACATTCCAAAACGAGCACACATTACGCCTTATCTCAATAACAGGGGTATCCTAAACATGAATAGAGACCAGAAGAGACCTACATCTGGCTTTTACTTTACGCAAAATAATCGAGACTCATAAACCGCTTTACTTGTATGAAAAATTAAAATGGACGCAGGACGCACATAAAAACCTTTTGAGAACTCATCGACAGAACTCATTGCTGGTCCCAAAACACAGAACCAAATTCTACAGGGGGGGTTTCAAATACGCAGCCACAAAGATATGGAACAACTTACCTCCACCATTGAGATGTCCCATGTCTTTGTTTAAATACAAGAAAATGGTAAAATTATACCTGCTCGATTTACAAAAAGGAAACCAACCCCAGTAGATATAATTGAATAATTTATAATTAAACATTTCTATTTTTATTTATTTTATATATATTTTTAATTATTTTATTTTTATTTTTAATTATCATATCGTCCCATTAGCATACAAGATTACATATATATTACATACCTTTATGTACAGATACTCACACGCGCACTCACACACACACACACACACACACACACACACACACACACACACACACACACACACACACACACACACACACACACACACACACACACACACACACACACACACACACACACACACACACACACACACACACACACACACACACACACACACACACACACACACACACACACACACACACACACACACACACACACACACACACACACACACACACACACACACACACACACACACACACACACACACACACACACACACACACACACACACACACACACACACACACACACACACACACACACACACACACACACACACACACACACACACACACACACACACACACACACACACACACACACACACACACACACACACACACACACACACACACACACACACACACACACACACACACACACACACACACACACACACACACACACACACACACACACACACACACACACACACACACACACACACACACACACACACACACACACACACACACACACACACACACACACACACACACACACACACACACACACACACACACACACACACACACACACACACACACACACACACACACACACACACACACACACACACACACACACACACACACACACACACACACACACACACACACACACACACACACACACACACACACACACACACACACACACACACACACACACACACACACACACACACACACACACACACACACACACACACACACACACACACACACACACACACACACACACACACACACACACACACACACACACACACACACACACACACACACACACACACACACACACACACACACACACACACACACACACACACACACACACACACACACACACACACACACACACACACACACACACACACACACACACACACACACACACACACACACACACACACACACACACACACACACACACACACACACACACACACACACACACACACACACACACACACACACACACACACACACACACACACACACACACACACACACACACACACACACACACACACACACACACACACACACACACACACACACACACACACACACACACACACACACACACACACACACACACACACACACACACACACACACACACACACACACATACAGTCGCCGTAGCCTTTAGTGCAATGTATGGCAGTTGCTGGAATCGTGGACGACCTAGCTAGGGGCTAGTCTGAAAATCAGCGCTAGATAGCTTTAACTGTCTAACTAGCACATGCTGAGACTCGTACCCATTGCCTAGTTTCTAAGTGTATGTACTTTCGTTTATTATTATTAATTTTTTTTCTGTTCTGTAAATGTAAATGTAGTATTAAGTTATTAAGTTGTACAATATTCTTAGTTGTGGCAATAAATATTTTTTTATTTATTTTATTTATTATTTTTTATTATTATTTTTGCACTTTGTTGGCGTGATTGATATACATATTGGTACCAAATTTCAGCTTTCTAGTGCTTACGGTTACTGAGATTATCCGCGGACGGACGGACGGACAGACAGACATGGCGAAACTATAAGGGTTCCTAGTTGACTACGGAACCCTAAAAAGCTAAATCGAAATCGGTTCATCCGTTCGGGAGCTACGATGCCACAGACAGACACACACACAGACAGACAGACAAACAGACAGACAGACAGACACGTCAAACTTATAACACTCCTTCGTTTTTGCGTCGGGGGTTAAAAATACGTACATACCTGAGAATGTCCTTTACGAAATGGTTTTGCTTGACAGTATGGCAGCTATTTCAATCGAATTCGTAAGGTCGAGGAAATACTGCCAATTTGTTAGCCAAAACATGACATTATTTTTTATACTACGTCGGTGGCAAACAAGCACACGTTCCGCCTGATGGAAAGCGGTCATCGAAACCTGTGGACGCAAGCAACTCAAGAAGCGTGAGGGATTGTAAGACACAACATCGCTTTCTTAGCATTTTCAGAAGTAAGGTGCATTAGGCCTGATTTAGACGGCGTGCGAACTCGCATGCGATTTTAGTTACACAGCGGGCTGTTGAGGTTACATACAATTTTGCACAACCATCAAATACCGCAATGCAATAAAACTCGTATGCGAGTTCTCGTGCCGTCTAAATGGGCCATTAGGGTAATTCCGAAAGTCGTCTAGTTACGAAAGTCGCATTAATAATCACCATTATTTCCATCATATCAAGATTCCCCTATCGGAATTATCCGAGCATTTCTGTTATTCGGAATTATCCCAATGCAGCTTATATAGAAGAATCTTATTTCGAAAGGAACATTCCCGTGGAATGCCTCATATTTGGTAAACTAACCGAACTTATGTGCTGACGAGAGGCAAAATATACTTCGTTAGGAAGATGCCGTCTTTGGGCTGCGGTGTACCGTATCGATAAACAGTAAAGTTGTCGATAATTGAACAGATTGTAAAGGTGCTTACACACTATCATGGGTGGCACGTATAAGATAAAGGGCACTTCTGTAGATACTTTTTATTGATTCTTGTTTAAGCTTTATTACTAAGTTCTTGCTGTTTTTTATGGTATTTTATTTATAACTATTAACTATTACACGAACACCTAGTAAGGTACAGCGGGGCAAATCTAGATTGGGGGGCAAATGTCACTAGTCCATTTTTTTCATGTTTTACAATGTTTGCATTATTAAATAGTGTCCACCGGTTATACCTATTATGGTAGGCGTGTTCAGTGGATACATGTAGAACTTAACTTCATAGTGTAATAATGGAATAAATTGATTAGTTATAATTTCCCCCCAATCGAGATTTGCCCCGCTGTAACTTACTTTAGATAATCTACCTTAGCTGAAATATACATTTTAAATATAATAATATATACTTAAACTATACATAGAATAAATAGAACAACACAAATTGGCCCTAAACAGTCATTTACTTAGGCCCACTTGCGCCAACCACTTAACTCAGGGTTAGTGGGCTGTCATCTGTCAAATTCCATATAAAATGGTGGGTTAACCCTCGGGTTGACCCGCCATTTTCGTTGGTGCAAGTGGCCCTTGGTAATAAATAAATAATAAACCATGATATATTTTACCATGAACGTATTATGTCTCAGCCATTATACCCAGTTACTATACCTAATATTAATAGATACGTTCGCACAATTACGGTTCGCGAGGAACTCAATGTTCCACGAAGCCGCAAAGATAATCTTAATGGCTGTTCATAATCGTTGACTTGATTCCTTGGTATTAAACCTATCTAGGTGTATAAGTATACACGGTGTATAGCGTTCACATTTCAACTAAAATGTTAAATTATAACCAAAATGTTATAGGTATAAACTTTTCTGGATGCCGCTTAGTTTAAGAGTTCATCAGTTCAGATTCGATCTATCAGAGCATAGGTAAGGGAATAGTTGTGGTAAATCAGTGTTGTCGGCGTGTCCCATCTTGGCCAAAATTCCTTTGACCCCGTAATGGCCTGTGAACACCCCCGTTATAATTTGGAGTTGTCTTTTGCCTAGCTTCCCTAGCTTTTTGCTCCATCCAGGGTCTACCCTCTGCATAAAGAGCTTTGAATGCTTCAGACCAACCAGGGCATCCCACTCTTTTTGGTGACTAGCCTTTGTTTGGTCTTTCATAGCCATTCTGATGGTTCCTTGTGAAAGGCCCACATAAGGTTCCGGACCTATGAAGTTGTCTTCAGATCCGGCCTTGGCAAGTTCATCAGCGTTTTCATTGCCAATGAAGCCTTCGTGCCCCGGTATCCATACCAGTTGCACCTTGTTTTGCCTTCCAAGCTTGTTAAGAGCTTGGATGCCGTTTAATACCAGTCTAGAGGTAACTCTGGGCGATGTGAAGGCTTTGAGTGCCGCTTGACTGTCGCTGAGTATATAGATAGTCTTACCTTGGATTTGTCTAACTATATTCTCATGTACACAGGCAATTATTGCATATGTCTCGGCTTGGAAGACCGTGGCATAATTGCCCATGCTGATACTACCACTGTAGTCATTTGCATAAATGCCTGCGCCCGTACCAGATGCCATCTTGGACCCGTCTGTATACCAGATGATGGTGTTGTCATCAGGGGTGGGTGTCTCCAGCCCCTCCTTCCATTCGGCTCTAGTATGGACTTTGGTTTTGAAGTTTTTGTGGAAGATGAATTTCGGTTGCATTTTGTCGCAGCCCATACTCATCAGCCTTCCCATAGAATTGTTGTATTCCATGCTTGTGTGTTTAGTCTTCGGCATGCTATCGCTCCAGAGGCCTGTTAAAGCCAGCCGGTGTAGCGATTTCAGTGCCTCAGACTGTATCACTAGATGTAGCGGCGGGAGATCCAATAGTACCTCCAATGCTGCTGTTGGCGTCGTTCTGAACGCACCCGTTATAGCCATGCATGCTGTCCTTTGTACCTTCATGAGGACATCCTTGCATGTGCTCAGTAATGTCCTTGGCCACCAGGCCAGGCTTCCGTACAGGATTATAGGTCTCACCATCATGGTGTAGATCCACCTTAGTACCTTTGGGTTTAAACCCCATGTTTTGCCGTAAGCTGACCTACACATTCCAAACACTCTAAGTGCCTTGGCTGTGGTCAGTTCGACGTGTCTTTTCCAGTTCAGTTCTTTGTCTAGTGTTACCCCTAGATATTTCACTTCATTGGAAAGTTCAAGTACCCTTCCATAGAGCCTTAGTTGCTCCATGCCAGTAAGGGCCCTTTTCCTGGTAAACGGTACTACCACTGTTTTGCCTGGATTGATGGAGAGTTGTTGGTGGTTACACCACCTCTCCACTTGCCTCAGTGCTGTATTCATGATTTCTGACACCGTTCCCGGGAATTTCCCGTTTATGAGTATCACTAAATCATCTGCATAACCCACTGTATATACTGGGCCCTTATTTAGTTCTTCCAAAAGTGAGTTCACTACCAGGCTCCATAGAGTCGGAGAGAGAACCCCACCTTGTGGACAACCTTTTGTTGCTGTGGCTAGTAATTCTTCCCCCATGAGGGAGGACTTAATTAGCCGGCTGTTCAACATATTACCTATCCAGCGGCAGATGGTAGGTTCTATGCCATGTTTGAGTGCAGCATTATTGATTGCACCATATGTGGTGCGATCAAAGGCACCTTCGACATCCAGAAATGCAGCAAGACATAGTTCTTTGTTTTCTATGGCCTGCTCCGCTCTAGTTGTCACCAGGTGTAGTGCTGTCTCCGTGGACTTGCCCGGCTGGTATGCACATTGCAAGCGGTGTAGTGGATGTCTCTTGAGCGGACCATCCCTGATGTGTCTGTCCACCAGTTTCTCCAAAGTTTTAAGGAGAAATGATGATAGACTTATGGGCCTATATGATTTGGCTTCTGTGTAATCCTCTTTGCCTGGTTTGGGCAAGTATGTTACCTTTACTAACCTCCATGCACGTGGTACATGTCCGAAGGCAATACACGCTTTGTACAGTCTACTCAAGTGGGGTATAAGTACGTTAGCGCCTTCTCGTAGTAGTATGGGGTAGATTCCATCTGGCCCCGGGGCTTTATATGGCTGAAATGTCGATAATGCCCATTGTATTTTGTTGTGGTCTACTACCTTTTTCGACGTGTCCCAATTATGCCTGGTCGTGCGAGTGCACTGTTCCGTAACACTAATTGGTTCATCGTCTGGTACACTCTGATTTATTATCGAGCCTGGAAAGTGTGTGGCACACATCACCTTGAGGGTCTCTAGCCCCGTTTCAGTCATTCCACCATCACTCCTTCTAATAGAGGTGAGTGGGACTGACTTCGTTGTGGCTAGTGCCTTCGTGAGTCTCATGCCTTCCGGAATGGAACCGATTTGATCGCAGTGGTTTTTCCACGCTTTCCTTTTCGCTTTTCTCACTGCCTTGCTATACTCTGTGAGTTTTCGCGCGTAGAGCTCAAAATCATTACTTCTTTTGGCATCGTTAAAGACAGCCCTAGTTTCTTTCCTGAGTTTTGCTATCTCCGGATTCCACCAGGGTACCTTCTTCGCCAGGATTTTCTTTTCCGGGCAGTTATTTGTCCAAGCCGTATGGACGGCTTGCCCTATTTTGTCAGCTTCAAGTTCTATGTCAATAATAGAGTTTAGCTTACCATTGGGGTTTCCCAGGTCCGCCTTAAGGTCATCCTTGAACGATAACCAGTTGGTATTCCTGGGATTCCGTTTTAGTATAACTTCTACTTTGATCTTAGTGGTATACCTAAAGCATATATATCTATGGTCCGATAAAGAAATCTCCCCAGAGACATGCCATGAACTAACTTTATTACTTGCGTTGTTGGACGCTAGCGTTATATCAATGACCTCACCTCGCCTAGCATTGACGAATGTCGGCTCATTGCCTTTATTCAAGAGTTGTAGTGAAGAGCTTACCAGGAATTCCAGTACCTTCTCTCCTCTTCTGTTGACATCCGAGCTTCCCCAGATGACGTGGTGTGCATTCGCATCGCAGCCGATGATCAGGTCAGTGTTCGCCCGGCTGCCGTAGTCGACGAGATCCCGCAGTTGTGTGGTGATGGGATCCGCCGCCTCGTAAGGAAGGTAGGCTGATGAGATGACTAGTGCCTTACCCCCCTTTATTCTGGATCTTGACCGTGGTCAGATCCCTGGAACAGAAAGCATTTAGAAGCATAGCATCAATGCCGGTTTTAACATAAATACATGTCCTCATATTACTTTCGGAGCAGATATACAGTATCGTCCCGCCAGTACCATTCAAGCCTCTTATCTCTCCCTTGTAAATATATGGTTCCTGAATAAGGGCAATGTCGAACTTGTCGCTTTTTAGCTGCCTGGCCAGAAGGGCAGTGGCGGCCTTATTGTGTTGTAAATTTATTTGTACACACCTTAGCCCCTCCATTACGGCGGTTAGTGTTTGGTGGTGCTGAGATCAGCGGCCACCTCCTGGACCGTGTTGTCGCAGGACATGGGCGAAGTGGTGCCCTCCAGGTAGAGTTCTTCCAGACCGCGCAGGTCCTCCGAGCCCGCCATCGACGAGATCGGTGACGACTCTCGGGCCCAGCGCAGCCCAGCGAGACTCTCCCCGACTAGCACCACTTCCCCCGCCTCCGACCGGTCCCCAGCCACCTCCGCAGGAGCGCCAGGCGGCGCGTCCCGCTCCGGGGCCTCCCCCGTCGCCGCCCCCGCGGCGCCCGCAGCCTTGTCGGCCGCCGAGTCCCCCTCCCCCCCGTCCGTACCGGGCTCCACCCCAGCCTCTTCATGCTCACGCTCCTTCCCCGTCTCCAGGAGCTTGAAGTGGCTGGTGTCGAGCCCCGAGTGCAGAACGTAGCCGGCCTCCTTGATGACGTCAGCTGACACCTGGTCCATCAGGACGATGCGCCTGGTGTTCAGCTCCGACATCACGGTGCCGACCACCTTCCACTCGTCGGTGCGGAGTTTGGGGTTGCGCCTCTGCATCACCCGCAGAGCCAGCGCCACGTCCTGACTGCCATCAATCGCCGTACGCCAGGCCATCTTGACCGGTTTCGGCAGATCTTTGGCAGCCACGACTTTCAGGCGCCGCCCGCCGATCTCTCCTCTTCCGATCACCGAGCGGAGCCATCCCACTGCGTCGCTTCCTCCGCAGGTGATGTGAAGCGCACCCCCGTGACAGCACCTAACGTGATGTCAGGCATAGGATCGGCCGCCTCGTCTAACGCCACGAGCAGGACGCTCACTATGGCCGACCTATGCTCCAACAACACCTTCTCCTCTGGAAAGGTCACTGGGACGATGGCCATCTTCTCGCTCGCCGCTACCTCAGCGAACGTCCCCCCCACCCTTGTTCGCTTGTGGTCGCCAGCGAGCAGAGAAGAGTCGCCACTGGCCCCCAGTGACCTCTTAGTTGCCTGCCTCCCCGCCCCACTAGTGGAGGGTCCGGCCCCCTCTTGCGCGTCTCGGTTCGCCCGCGCCTTCGCACGCCTCTTCTGCCTCCTGGTTGGGGCTACTCCTCCACCCGACTGCGCATCCACACCCTGGGGTGCAGTAGCGTCGTCAATGGCGCCCGGAGCCGCCCCACCAGAATTTGGAAGCGGCACGTCCCTCCCGCAGTTGGCCGTTGCTCCGCGGCCCATCCCCCAGCACCAGCGCTAGTCGGCTCCCCGAGGGGTGCTTGCTTTGCGCCCCCACTCTTCAACCCTAAGGGAAGAGACGGGTTGGTGCTGTTGGGATGGCCAGCTCCGCCGTGGCCCCTACGCTTGGCCCCCGTCCTAGCGGACGTCCACGTGTTGCCGCTGCCAACGCTCGTGGATCTGTCACAGACAGCCCCACTAATCGCTGGTGCAGCAACCTTTGCGCTATGCGCCTTCGCCTCATCCCGTACGGGTACGGCGTCCCCTCCCCCCGTCGTTACAGGTACTTTTGTATCCATAAAAAGACAATGAAAAATTTCAGCAAACTGGTTCCCCACCCACCACGGAGCCACACATTTGGAATGCATTGAAGCATTAGGGCTACCAAGTCTGCTATAGTAATCCAGGATGCGTTGTCTGTGAATCCGCACGGTGCCAAAACCCTGGTCAGCTCCTCAGCCGACGCAGTGAATCGTGCTCCGCCGATTACAGACCCCTACACCCCAGAGAACTAACCTTGTGGCCATCTGACTGGACACGGCAGCCGATTGATCCTAGCTGGCTAGACTAAGACCGCCCGTGTGAGATGAATATGGAGCCAAAGGAGCTTCGCCTAACAGGGATAACGACCGCAGACCCCTGCTTCGCCTAGACTCCCAGGATCTCCTTCTCCACCCGTACGGGTCCCCGCGCACGGCACAAACACGCGGGTGGCATTCTACCGCCTCCCATCCTTCTTTGTGGATGGGAAGCCCGCTGCGACATGCCACGTCATCGCCTACGGCTGATTATAAGGGATACGGATCGTTGTTTGCCATCACCATCCCACCCCTACTAGTTGTGGTAACTCCATACATCAGAAATGCCTGTTAATTGTAGTGACATCTAGCGACAATCACGCGTGAATCACGAGTCAAATAGCGTAAATTATCAGTACTACTCGATACTAGGTGTCAACAGTGTCTCGTCTACCAAAAATTTAATATTAGAACAGTTTACAACTTATATTACAAGCAGAAGGAATTGAAAACAGAATACGATTAATACTATTGTAATATGTATTAGCTAAAAATTGGTAAGCATTGGACTCTTCGTTCGTCGCGACATCTATTGACAAGTAGCAATACTTAACACGTTCACTGCGGAGCCGCATTTTGTGAATTCGCTCTCAGTGCGTTACAAGTGTTACAACCCATGAAAGTCCTGTTATTGAACTTTTTCTCTGTTCGGTACAAATCAATTACAGCCTGTAAGAAGGGTTTCATTTTTTACCTAAAATAGCTTTACCAGATAAACATTTATGATTTTATATTAAATTTTATTTAAACAATGTTTATTCTAATAACTAATCTACACTATACTGTCTGCGCCGAAGTTGATGACTGTTCGTTTAGATTTTATAGATGAATTAATCAACAGGTCAAATTTGACTTGTACCGCACAGCCAGATCGGGCACAGGTAAAAATGTCGATGATTTAGTAGTGATGAGGAAAATAAACGAACTACTATATCGATCCAATTCTTACTTTCTTTACCTTTAATGTAACCTGATTTTTATATGCAACAAAATGAACTTTTCACTTACAGGCATTTTCAGAATTTGGGATACCCCAATTAGCGAAAGTTGTTAACAAAAATTAACTCGCTGTCAGTATTGTGACGACAAGTAGAGTGTCGCTAGATGTCACTACAAATAACCCGCATTTTCTGATGTATGCAGTTACTACTCTTCCTCCCTTATTTATTCCTCTATGATCAAAGTCAAGAATATTTTGAACAAATACTAACCCTTTATAGGGCACAGGTCTCGAAAACCTGTAAGATTATCTTTTTGTATTTTTTCTTGCACAAAATTTTTAGGACTATTGGATGGCTATGAGGTCTGAATTCACTAAAACGATACGAACTAAAACTATATTAAACTAAGAATTAGGCCGCTATTGATATAATATTACCTACTGCCAATTTTAGTACTATGTAGTAACTGGAAATATGTTTTATAAGTACCTCTATTTTAGTTCCCATTTTTTGGAAAACATCATTACAATAAGTAAAATATGCTTCACCGCAAATAAAACCGAAAATGGAATAAATTATTTCATCAATAACAAAAATATCTTGTGAAAATACCTTTCCGAAGGTTTCCGCTGTATAAATATTTACAATCAGAATAAATAAATAACGTGTCGTTGATTTCGTTAAAAGTATTATGTTCGGCTTTTTTGTTGACGGAAATATACGGCAAAGTTGTAGGCAAAAGTTCGCTTTTCACTGCCATTCCCGATCCAACAATATGTAGTGAGCCGGCAACAAAATTGTTGTGAGAAGAATTGTGATTCAAAACAGTTATTCAAAGTTACAAGTTTTGTTTGGTAGATATATAGGTTTCGGAAGTATGTCCAGCGCTATACACCGTGTTTTTATTGTTTTCCATTAAGTTCGACACGCAGTTAGGTTTATCATTAAGAACCACCCTGTATATCGCTTTCGTTAAATTCGAAAAACATTTTTTTTTTCGTTTCCATACATAATAAATGAATTAATTGGTGTGAGAGGACCTTAATCTTAACATTGAAGTCAGTGTCAAGTGTCTGAAGGCAAATTTCAAAACAAATAACATAAGGAAGTGGTAAGGGACGCCACACTAATTAATTTCAGTATTTTTTTTTATAATTCGATAACCGTAAGAGTTAGGACGCTAGTTTCTCAGAGAAATTAATTTGTTTATGAAAAGAACCTTTCCTTACAGTTAACGGCATTCAATAAAAACAGAGTGTATACCTGTTGTAAACAACACGCTACATTTTAGAGCCTTTTCACATTACTTACTAGTGCTACCTAAGGGGCCATTTACAAGGTGCGAGAACTCGCATTAGTATATTAGATTTGTGTGCTGAATTGTACGAGTTAAAATTGTTAAAATAGCATGCGTAATTTGCGCACCGGAAAAAGAAATTTAGTCTTAATAACTAAATTGTGTCAGAGGGCAAATTTTTTTATGAATTCAATTATTTGACACCGCAAAATGCAAACCGTGGCCCCGGGCGTCCCGTACATTCATGGAAGCGGTCCGTCGAGGTTAAGCTATGAGCGGCCAGAGTTGAGCTGGAGCGAGGCCACGAGGCTCGCTGAAGATAGGAAGGCGTGGCGCGGGCTCGTGAAGGCCCTTCGCACGTATGGGGTGCCTTAGGCCGAGACCACATTTTTTTTTTGTTAGCCTATTTGAGTGTCCCACTGCTGGGCAAAGGCCTCTCCCCTGGCTCTCCATGACTCCCTGTTCTCTGTTTCCTCCAGCCAGTTCTTCAGAAAGGCGTCAATATCGTTTCGCCATCTTTGCCTGGGCCTGCCCGGCCCACGCTTCTTCGTCGGCATCCACTTGGTGGCTATGTTAGCCCATCTATCCGGATGCATGCGATAGACGTGGCCGGCCCAGTCCCATTTAAGCCTGGCGGTTTTTTTGCCAACATCAGCAATGCGAGTTTTGGAGCGCAGCGTAGTGTTTCGGACTCGATCGGTCCTTTTGACACCTAGAATGCTGCGCTTCATAGCGCGTTGGCAAACCTTCAGTTTGGACTTCTGAATCTCTGTGAGTGACCATGTTTGGGCGCCGTAGGTTAGGACAGGCAGAATACACATGTCGACGAGTTTTTCCTTCATCATATGTTTATCATAGAAATACGATCATATATCTGTCTGCCTCCTTTTTACTCCAATGTGTAGAAAAAGGACGGCATGTTGCCTATGATCATATTTCTATGTTTAACATATGATAGTGAACTATCGGCCTTAGGCACTACACCAACAATAGAGACACACCACTTTGTATTTTGTCTCTCTCGCTTCATAGCCGATGTCAAGGCGGATAACATGAAGGGTCCCTAAAACTTCTCTATAAGCTTATCGCAATTCATTACGCGTCTAAGTTTGTTCCAGCGAAGTAATAACGTTTCGGCGGTGTCAGTTCCCTGCTTGTCGCTTATTTCATTTATATTAAGTATCATATAACACGATATATACTTATACTTACGTACCTACTACCATAGCTGGGCACCGTTAATCAAACATTGAACTTCGATAACCGCTAATCTGTTACTAAAAAAGTTAACTTCGTTAATCGTTAAAGCGATACATTCGACAAATTTAACGTAAGTTAAAGTAAATCGATCGTAGTCAAACGTCTAGCTATTCATACAAAAAAAAAAGTGTTTACTAATAATGTCCCCCGCTGCCTAGCCGATATTCTCAAAAACTTTGACAGTTCGTTCCGTTGTACAAGTATATTAAAAATACCACGCTGAAGATTTAAACATGTGAAGTGTTTTAAAACAAATTATTAGTGCATAATATGCCATACAACTCTTTAAATAAAGTGCTTTGAACATAATAAAATAAAGACATGGCTTAAAGGACTAGTATCCAGTCCATAAACTTATTAAAAAAAGGTATTTTTACTGATATTTGAATTTAGAATATATCAAGTCTTATGGTTCAATCAACATTTATATACAGGGTGGGGCCTGTAACAAAGGCGAAAAATTGAACTGTAGGCTGTACTCCTTATACTGATCAACATTTGTTCAGTGACTTTTAAAAATTATGAAGTTTTTAAATTTTAAATTTTTCATACAAAATAAAATATTAGATGACGTTGTCGTCACACTTTACTTAACAGAATTGCAATACATTACCTCAATGATCAGTATAAGGAGAATACTATAAAGTAACTGTATATATAAAGTAACTCCCTTAACAATATGTCAAATATTTCACAACTTTCCTAGAGCACTCGAGAACCCTCATTTGTCTAACCCGACTTTTTATGAGTACAGCAACCGTCAAGCGTCGTCATATTAACGTCGTGGACAGCTGGCGGCCGGATGCTCTTAAAATAGCTCCCCTCGCCTAGCCGACGTGACAATCGTCGACGCTACGCGATCAAAACGCAGTCTGGCTCTATGGCGCACCTATGTACTTCTATAAGTGGGATGACAAAGGAGAACTGTCGAATATTAAAAGTGAGACCAAACTGGACCAATGTTGTGTCATTTCAGAAATGATGTAATGATAACGTGAATAATTTGTTTGTCTAACTGTTTAGTGTAGTGTTTTTGAGTTACTCTTAATTTTCACCCCATAATGAATTTTTGAAAAAATTCCCAGCAGCAATGTACTGTAAACGTGGTTGCGATGACAATCATTGACAACTGTCAACGAGCGTTGAACGCGAGTGTGTTTGCATTACGTTGCGGGCCGAATTAATTTGTATGGATAAAAAAAATATTTCAATTTTAAGTAAAAGTTATCTAATTCCATTTTTTATGTTCTATACTCACCACCGTTAAGAGGTTCGCCCGTATTAGGTTTACACTCTGTATATTTTGTGGCGTAAGCGGAATGGTAAGGTCTGTGGTTGCGCCTCTACAGAAAAGCGATAACGCTGATAACAGCTACTACGATATGTTTACGAAACGTAAGTGAGTGTCATGTTGGCTAGGTGCCCAGGTGCCGCTCCCTACATGCATCATACTTCAGATATAATTAAAGCGTGAAAGATCCGACGATACACCGACTTGGTTTTAAGATAGTCACACACTACACGTATGCGGCAGGATAACAGGCCCCGTAGCCGAATGGCATTTCTCCGACGCCAAACGAAAGCGATACGCCGCTGGCTCTGTCGCGCCAATACGCAAGCGCGATAGAGATAGATATCTACTAGCGCTTCGTTTCGTGAGCGTTTCGTGAGCGATTGTGCCATTCGGCTAGCCACCCTGATATCATACCATAACGTAGAGTAGATATATAAAGATACAAGCTTTCGCCGCGGCTTCGCTAGCGCTAAATTCGAAAATTGAGGAATGCCCCATACAAACTTCCACCCCCTATTTTAGGGAAGTGGGGAATTAGAAGGAGACAAAAAGTAGCCTGTGTCACTTTCCATCCCTTCAACTATCTCCACTTAAAAAATCACGTCAATCCGTCGCTCCGTTTTGCCGTGAAAGACGGACAAACAAACAGATATACACACTTTCCCATTTATAATATTTAGCATGGATGCGCTTAGATATAGACAAATCTGCGTGCGTAGTCGAATGCACAAACGCTTATGAAACGCTCACGAAATTTATCTCTATCGCTCTTGCGTATTGGCGCGATTGGCGTAGCCGAACGACGCCAAACAGCGATCATCTCTTCGCGCCAATACGCAAGCGCGATAGAGATAGATATCTACTAGCGCTTCGTTTCGTGAGCGTTTCGTGAGCGATTGTGCCATTCGGCTAGCCACCCAGATCATCTTTCGCGGCGTTTCGTTTTCGTTTCGCGTCGCAGAAATGCCATTCGGCTACGGGGCCTGAATACATAGTTTTCAATATATAGTTTTCATATTATAATTCTATGAGCTAAAACACATACCAGATAATTTATAATTGTTGTGATGGTGAGGATTTTATTTGCGTAGGTATATAATGTAATGAAGCAAAATGTTTGTAACACTAACAATCCGCATTAAAATTAAGGTTATTCAGTTTATAAAACCTACTTTTAGATATAGACGGTTAAAGAAGTTGGTCACTAGAAGAATACGCGAAATTTCCATTTTCTATGGCATGGTAAACATTTTTAAAAGAGTTTGAATAACTAAAAATAAAAACAGATAAAATATCGTACCCCGTACACTCCGTACAGTGTGTGAGAAGCTTTATACTTTTTAAACAAGAAAGTTTTAAGTCGCAGTTCAAACGCATTCAAATTCAAATCTTACACGAACCGCTTTAAACTGAAGATAGGTATCCAAGATAGTTTAGATTATATCCAAGACTTCTATTTATTTTGTCATTTGAATAAAAATGTCGTTTATGATAGATATCATGTTGACAATCAATCTCCTGACCGTCTCGCTCATACCAATCCTATCCTATATTTGAACGAGTGCGACCGAAACAGTTGAGTATTATTGAAGATTTTTGAATGTCTAAAATCTTATTGGTACTTAGTTGTCGAAAACCCGCTTTTTCCATAAAGTGTTGGCGCGACGTCAAGTGGGTGATAGGCGTACGAGCAAGTACGCGTTGGATGGTCGACTACTATGCGCAGCGGTTTTTACGCGTACTTACGGTGACACACAATCGAAAAAGGTGGTCGAGCCATAAGTACGCATACCTGCTCGTATCGTACGTTTATCACCCACTTCAGACTGCGTTTCGATCGGCGTTTAGCGTCAATGATTATCAGCTCGGCTTCATGGCTTTACGAACCTTAGCTCGGACCATCGAATATGAAACTTATAAACTTCTTTATACACAAGGGTATAAAGAAGTTTATAACCAGGTGCTCCATGACACCATTGCACCAATCTGTCGCCAGCACCGCTACACTTCAACGGCCAAGTCACACAACATCCATACTAATATTATAAATGGGAAAGTGTGTGTGTCTGTTTGTTTGTCCATCTTTCACGGCAAAACGGAGCGACGTATTGACGTGATTTTTTAAGTGGAGATAGTTGACTGGATGGAAAGTGACATAGGCTACTTTTTATCTCTTTTTATATCCCCCACTTCCTTAGAATGGAGGATGGAAGTTTGTGGAGAGATTTTCGAATTTAACGCGAGCGAAGCCGCGGGCAAAGGCTAGTTAACTATAATAATAAAGAAATCGCAGTAAGGAACTTTATGTAGATTTCATTACTTTTTAGAGATAAACAAGCAGCTCCATCGAGACGGCTATTTTTTACAGAATGTTTTTGGTGGGATATACATAGGCATAGGTATATAACACTAACAAGGTATCTATTGTCTTAGTCCGTTTTCACATTATCCGATCCGATATCGGATGTCGGAAGGATTTAAATGGAAAAAATCCAAGATAGCGCCTGTAATGTATGGGGTATCAGTCCTACATCCGATATCGGATCGGATAATGTGAAAACGCATTTAGTCTCATTAATTATTACTTATATCAGAGTTTCACTAATTATTTCCTTTTATTCATTTATTATCTCAGTTTAGGTTTATACGAGTACCAAACGAGTATAGTATACGAGTAGAAAATATATTACCAAAACAATACAAACTATCATTAATTTATTATAAAAACGTAATCCAAAGTGCCACACCTGGCGGCCTAACTATCGGCGTTGTGTCCAAGACGAAGCCTGACCGACGAAGCTAGCAAGTCTCTCTACATGTTAGCTGAAATACTGTCAAACCATTCACTGTGATTACTCAGATTATTATAAGCAAAATGATCTTCGAATGAACTTTCTGGACAATTGAAACCAGCTCGCCCCTTCAGCCGTGTCCCGTTGAAAATCGGAAAGATTCTTTTCCTTAGCACATTAAATTTAATGTTTAGTAATAGTGACTTGTTAACCGCACTAAGAATAGAGAGGATACTTATAAACTTATGATACTTTGTATGTGTACGTTGTTAATATTCAATCAGGGCTGTGGCTCCTGACGAGGGTATTAATTAACTAAGTTCGATACACGTGTTGTAAATCGTTACCTTGGTATACGCACGAGTGTTTTAGTCCATTATTAATCCGTGTTGATATGTTGTTTACATACTGAATATTCTCGAAGTACTTAGTTGTTGTTGATTTTGAAAACAAAAGGAAGTTCTGGTAATACTTGTAATGCTGGGATTAAATTTTCTTTTGTTTCAAAAGGAGAGGAAAGTTATTACGCTGCATAATATTTACTCCAAATAAATTGGCTCTGAATATTGTTATTTATCGACATCATAATAAATATTTCACCAAGTGGGATGAAGTGTTTGTTTTTCTTAATTATCCACTAAGGAATAAGCTTTCAACCGAGGGTTTCTTCAATCACTACATTATGGCATTCTTAAATACTCGTACATATTGTGCATGTTTTTAAAGGGCCCATAACATTTTTTTAGGTGCAGTTGTATTATTGTGACTGTATTTTCTAACTACATACTTATGTTGGTGTCGTATAATTTTTTTACACCAGTTATTTGTGTTTTAATCTCCAAAGAAAAAATAGGGGTTGGTTTGCTCTGTGTCTAAGATCCGCGCCTTCTGCATCTAACCCTTGATGCAACTACCTTTTAGCCAGAGTCTCTCGTTTATTCATAGTTGTGGGAACATTTCTGAATACCATCAAAAAGTGTGTAGGTATCGCCTCAACCCAACCTTCTCAAAAATCGACCTCAATTCACCGAAACGCATATACATTAAAACTTTTTGACAACTTTCCAATGATCTACAAATGGTACCAAAGTGGTGAAGTACAATTCCCCGAAACATCGCGGCCATCTTTGTAGATTCCTGAAAGACCGGACGCGGACAGCTGCGAGTCACCACGCACTTCCTGACCACTTGTCTAATCTTAGCGTGTGAAATCATGTCCAACTGCCGTACAGTCACACTGTATAATAGATAATACAAATACATGGGGGCTAGAATAACCTTTCAGGTTACTTTAACCACGCATTTTTGATGTAAAAACAAGAAAAAATAAGAATAATTATACTTGTTCACATATCTACCTACCAGCAGCGGCTGGTCCATACAAGCCGATTCCCACCGGATTGCCTAAAATTTATTACTAGTAAAGTACCTAATGTTAAGGTAGGTACCTTTTTGCTTTGGTATTGCCTAGCAGAAATTTTCACCAGCCGCCACTGCTACCTACATACTTTTTTATGGTATTCAGAGATGTTCGATGTATTTTATTTTTATGGTAAGATGTGGTGTTTCAACAGAGAAGAGCTCTTAATTATGCTTCATGTGAATAAGGACCGACCTTTAAAAACTCAGTATCGTAGATAAAGTCAGAAACTGTTAAAATTCTTATTATACATTTATTTATGCGTAGGTTAAGTCTAATTCACGAATGATTGTAAAATTACATTTAGTATTATGAACTCACTAAAAAAAGATATAATAAATCAAATCATCACGTATAACTTATCATTTTATTAGGCAAATGCAACGCGGCATGTTTTTCCTAAAGTGGGCAATATCCGCGCCATTTCACGGGAAGTTAGCTCCATCAATAATTAGGTCGTGCCTGTTTCATCGGCCGAACTAAACGGCACTTTCGCTGTTGCTGTGCTATACTTGCTGTACTGGTATAGGTACCGACAACTGGGACAGACATTTCTACTTAACCATCTTTCGCTAGGTGCATTTGCTATATAGACTACAGTACTGGGACCACAGATAGGAAGGAAGGAGATTGGACTTGCCGGGTGATTTGTATTGAATACGCCTGTCGCAAGTTCTTAATATCTCGTAGGCTGGATCTGCGTATGAGAAAACTATATGAAAAAACCGGCCAAGTGCGCGTCGGGCCACGCTCAGTGTAGGATTCCGCAGTTTTCCGTATTTTTCTCAAAAACTACTGAACCTACCAAGTCCAAGACAATTTTCCTAGAAAGTGTTTATAAAGTTCTACTTTCGTGTTTTTTTTTTTCATATTTTGTAAACATATGGTTCAAAAGTTAGAGGGGGGGACACACTTTTTTTCCTTTAGGAGCGATTATTTCCGAAAATATTAATATTATCAAAAAACGATTTTAGTAAACCCCCATTTATTTTTAAATACCTATCCAACAATATATCACACGTTGGGGTTGAAATCAGTCCCCACTTTACATGTAGGGGGGTACCCTAACAAAACATTTTTTTCCACTTTTTATTTTACCACTTTATCGGCGTGATCAATATACATATTGGTACCAAATTTCAGCTTTCTAGTGCTAACGGTTACTGAGATTATCCGCGGACGGACGGACAGACAGACATGGCGAAACTATAAGGGTTCCTAGTTGACTACGGAACCCTAAAAATAATCGCGGCATGCAAAAGGTTAATCTCTGCCACAAATTCAACGGGCGGCGTGGGAAGTAGCGAGGGAAGTAGGCAGAGGCATAGTGTGGCTGCGCTACTCGTCATGCCCATCTCTCAGTCAAAGGGCCGGCAACAACCTACTTAGTGCGATAATCGCGCGAGTGTGTGGCCGGAGAGGGCAACATCACGGCAGCGCGATGGGGAACGCGCATAATGTGGCAGAGGTATACATGAAATGAAATGAAATGAAATATTTATTTTCCAAGTAGGCATAATACAATGCGCTTATGAACGTCAAATAAAGCTACGCCGGCTCTAACCCTACGCCTCAGCCTCGAGAAGATTTCAGTCCCCCCTCAGTTGGAGGGGAGTATCCACTATGGGACCGGCAAGAAACTCGGCGGGCCAGTTCTTTTCAAAACATTACATCTTATAATTAACATGCATTAAAAAACAAGATACAATTTAATAAGAATGTCAAGCGAGTTGTGTCATGAGTAGGGAATGCAATCTCGTTCTCGCGAGATCTCTTTTGTACGAGATCTCGGTCATTTTTAGCGAGATTGATCTCGGCCGAAAAATCGACGAGATCTCGCGAGATTAACGAGATTGAACTCAATCATAAAACGTCTTATTCAAAGCTTGCAAACTGACTAGACATGTTTCGTTCGCAAGTTGTAAGTGATTTATATGAACTATTATATTATTTAACTGAACTCGTCAACTCGGTAGAGATCTAGATTTCTACTCAGATTCAACTCGCTTATTTCAGTCAGTAATTTACCTATCTCAGTCAAATGTTTGGAATGACGAATGACAGATTCGGACCGTTTCGAAAGAATTCGGGGGGTGCCAGGGAAATTTGCATGATTCGCCATTCTTTATGGTATAACACTTATGGGTGTGTGTAAAACAAATGTAACGATTTTTCGTGCAGTTTGTTGGATCTCGAGAGAGCAGAAGCCTTATACTTCGGCTCGGCTGTCATTTGTTAGGCAACCAATAACAATTTCTATTTTACACTGAAAAAATAAAATCATTTGATTATATTTTTTAATTCTTATTTAAATAGTCCCACTACTATAATTATATTGTCATATGTTATTGTTAAATATCTATTTTTGTTTTTAGTTTCTATTTAAGTTTCGTATTTAACTGTCGGGTTTAAGAAGCGTATTGTATTAGCAGTCTAATATTTTTATGCATTAGTAGTAAACTATTTATAATTGAGTATATGATATATGACATTGTATTTCCTGTTTATAAATAGATATAATTGTAAACTGTTTTAGTGATGTATTTGTAACTTATATTTACATACAAGTGTAAACCATTATATGTACCTTATTCTTGACTTGTAATTAACTTTATCAATAAATATATGAATATGAATATGAATAGCTAATGTTTTTATGTGGGTATATTTAATGATGGTAGGGATAACCTTGACTTTTATAATGTTAATTTTTTATCCTTTCATCAACAAAGTGATACCACAGTATAATAAAGAGTACTAACGTATAGTATGGCCACTCCCGCTCCCCGCTGAAAGTGCCGCCCACCCCCTCTCGGTTACCTCACAGTTACCGCCTGTCAAAAACGCGAACAGTCGACCTGTCATGTCACTCATACAAGCATAGTACGCGTTCACCTACACGAGCTTAGACTGTGTGCTAGGAACGCGCCTCTTTCATATATTTGATCGCTAGTGTCCGAGGTGTGGTGATACGTTGAGGAATTTTCAAGTAGTCTCTACTGTGTACTGTTTGCGGTTGGCATGGTAACGAATTCAAATTTGCCGATTTTGGCACGCTTCGTTTTTTTTACTCACTCGTGAATAATTATTTAATTTCATTTTCTTACATGATAATCTAAACTTCAAAGATTTTAAAAATATATTGTGAGTTGTGAGGTATTATTTACAAGAATAAACCCACCAACCGGCCAATCTCGCGAGATCTCGAAATTGGCGAGATCTCGCTTGGCTTTGTATATATTGGCTTCATGAATTCCCGAGATCTCGCCTGGGCCCCAATCTCGTCGAGATTGCATTCCCTAGTCATGAGTCATCACGCACGCACACAACGACAACAGTATGCTCAATGAGCTAATAATTGCGACACGTCCACCGGCGGCTAGTCCGCTGTATACATACATACATACATACATACATACAATCACGCCTGTTTCCCAGAGGGGTAGGCAGAGATCACGGATTTCCATTTACTACGATCTTGAAAAACCACTTTCGCTTCACACACTTTCATAACGTTTCACGCTCACCGGTTCACACGCTCGTCGGTTTCGAGTACTTCTGACCTGGCCTTTTTGTAATATTTCCCCGATTTGATCAAGAAAAGTTCCTCCGTTATTTTCGATCAAGAAAAGTTCGCCTAGGTCTTCCACTTCCAACTGACCCTTCCACTCTTTTTTCATATTCTTCGTTAATCTCCTCTCATCCATCCTCTCTACATGCCTGAACCACCTTAACACCCATCTCAACCTTTGTCACCACATCTACATCCACTCCACACTTCTTTCTTATCACGCTATTTCTGATCCTATCACTCAACTTCACACCAGCCATGCTTCTTAACGCTGTCATTTCTACGGCATTTACTTAACTTTGATGTCCTTTTCTCTCACACCCACTTTTCACTACCATACATAAGTGTAGGCACTAAACTCCTCTATACACTGCCAGGCGTGTTTTTTGCGACACTTTCTGGCTGCATACATAGTACTACACACATACATATACACAGTATTTATTACATAGTTTTTATTTAACTACATACAATACAATCACGCCTGTTTCCCACATACCTCTATAGGCAGAGCACATGAAACCGCTAAAGTTACAGTGCCATTCCTGGCAAATAAGGGGCTGAAAGAAAACGAAACTGTGACATTGCAGTGACAGGTTGCCAGCCTCTCGCCTACGCCACAATTTACCCCATATCCCACAGTCGCCTTCTACGACACCCACGGGAAGAAAGGGGGTGGTGAAATTCTTAACCCGTCACCACACGTGTATTTACATAATAGTATTTATTATTTGCTCTTAGACTGGGACAGACATACTCAAGCATTGGCTATTCACTAGGTGAACGGCTGGTCAGCGTCGTGGTGGTCGGCGTCTGTCTGTGGATGGTGTCCGAATAAATGGACGCTGGCTACACTCGGCGGCTGACATGGCGTCCAAGCTTCACAGTGCAGTACGAGTATGTCGAGGTAATTAAATTGTTTTATTTATTACAAATGCATAAATTCATTCCTGTGTTCCCAAAAGGGGCAGAGCACATGACACTCTTCAGCAGTTCAGTGTCACAAGTAGGTAAGGGGTTGTCAAATTGTAATATTACAGTGACAGGTCGCCATCATCCCATCGCCTACACCAGAATTGAAGCTCCATCCCACAGTCGACTTCTACGATGCCCACGGGTGGAAATTGGGTGATGAAATTCTTAACTTTACTTGTCATAATGGTTTATTTATTACAATAGTTCATAAAGTCGCCATACAGATTAATACAGATTAGTTATAATTATAGCGATTTAATTATGATGCGATACGGAGAACGATTGTTCTCTTGGCTACAGGCCCTGAAATAATACTCAAGGTGTCGGCCACATTTCACTTTCTCGAATAGAATTAGAGCATTTCAGCCAAAATTACATCACGTCAAAACCCTTTGGAAATACGACTCACTTTTATAGCAGCTCGAACCGCTTCGCTCCCGCAAAATGAATTCATAAACCAACATTTTCGCTTTATAAGTCTGCTAGCTTTTTCCCGCGACTTTGCGTGTATTAAAAATTTGGCTAGCACAGCTATTTATCCATTTAGATTTTTACTGATTTATTAAAACATCATTCGAGACAATTGAGACAAAAATAACGCCTAGATAAAATTAATAGCAATTATTTATTTTGAGCGTTTGTTTGTATCAATGATCAGGCGATCCCATTTTCAGCTTGCCTGAATTTAGAATCATTTGTTTATCATAAAAATCATATGACATACTCGTTGTTTATCCGAGCCATACTATTTGTTCGCCGCGAGATGAATCTGATACACATCTTCTTCTAATCGTATTAGTGATATAAGGACTGGTAGTCTATCTCGCGGCGACATACTCTCGTGGCAATCATGTGCTAACCCTACAGTCGTTATCTTTAAAATATTACCTCTCATAGTCTAAAAAAATAGGTGCACTGCACAGTGTACATGTAAAATCTCCTACGAGGCTGTATTCGTCACCACTTTTCCTAACAAATTTTTATATAACAGATATAACAGACAACAGAGTCATTCAAAATACATTTTAGTTTTGGATATAGGTACATTTATTAATTAAGGAGATAACACAAGAAATGTGTGATGAACATAAAAACTTAAAATAAGATATTTGATGTTTGCATTTTTTTGTAACTGTATATTTTTACTGTGCAATAAAGTTTAAATAAATAAATGTACGTCGTGTCTCATTGCGAACAAATGTAATAATGTACCAGAAAACTTAAAACTAACATGCGGTTCAAACATCACAAGCTTTGAAGGAGACTTCTATGAATGTAATGTACTTATACTAATTTAGCTACTACCACTACTACGAAGAAAACAGGGTACAAACGCTCACGAAACGAAACGCTCGTAGATATCTATCTCTATCGCTCTTGAGTATTGGCGCGACATAGCCAGACTACCTTTCGCGGTATTTCGTTTTCGTTTCACGTCGCAGAAATGCCATTCGGCTACGGCACCAGTTTATACATATCTCCGTTAATGCGGCCTTCTACGTTTCTACGAAAATATTTGCCGTATGTAATGGAACCGATGATTCGTGACCACAACACATATTTCACATGTATTGTAATCAGAATCTAACTGGGTAAATATGCTTGTGGGTGGAGTACCTAACATTTTTCACATAAATGTGCTGACAAATGAGCATTATGTAATGCGGGTACCTTTCTTTACTGTGTATTGTGAACTGACTTATGATATTGTAACATTTACTTATAGGCACTGGTCCCACCAAAAGTGCTGGTTGCTGGCTATTAGCTAAACTCTGTCAAACAAGTCTGTCAGTAAATAAGAACAAAGAAAACTATAATATGCATCCTCTTCTTTAGGGTGCTAGAGAAAAGGATACCTATAGTTTTCTTAGTTCTTATTTACTGACAGACTTGTTTGACAGAGTATAGCTATTAGGTAGAGCTATACTCTGTCAAACAAGTCTATTAGTAAATAAGAACAAAGAAAACTATATGCATCCTTTTCTTTAGGGTGCTGGAGAAAAGGATACCTATAGTTTTCTTTGTTCTTATTTACTGACAGACTTGTTTCAGTTTCAGTTTCTTTATTGGTAAAAATTAAACATTTTACTGGTCATATCAGGTTATCACAGAAATAGGAAGTTAAAAGGTACACAATAAAATAATAAATTACTTATATTATTCATTAAATCCATTATAAAGAATACTTAGGTCTACATTTACTTTTGTTGAGATAATAATAATGATTGTGCCAGCTATAATTATATTATTACATTATTTAGAAATAGTTACATTCATACATCATTTCATAAAGTCCTCGACAGTATAACATGCTTGACTTAGGAGTAAAAGTTTAAGTTTCTTAACAAACAGCGAATCGTTTCTTATAGCTTTAATGTCATGAGGAATTTTATTGTATATTTTGGGCCCGATTACACTGAGCGACTTTCGAACCTTCGCGAGTCTATGGGTAGGAGCAACTAACACGTGCAACCTTCGGCTGTTTTCTGAGCGAGTACAGGTCTTTGTGTATGTTACAAGGTTGGCTCTAACATATTTACATGCTTCCAATATACAGGGTGGGGCCTGTAACAAAGGCGAAGAATTGAACTGTAGGCTATTCTCCTTATACTGATCAACATTTGTTCAGTGACTTTTAAAAATTATGAAGTCTTAAAATTTTTAATTTTTCATACAAAATAAATATTAGCTTCAATGTACGCCATTATTGTTGTCATTGGCGTTGTCTGTCACACTTTAGACTTAACAGAATTCGCAATACATTACCTCTTAGAAAAAACTTTCAAGGGTGATAAAAATCAAAATACAAGTTATTTTTAAAAGTCGCCGAACAAATGTTGATCAGTATAAGGAGAATAGCCTAGAGTTAAATTCTTCGCCTTTGTTACAGGCCCCACTCTGTATAAGCCGCGGGTAGTGTTAATATTTTATGGGTGATGAATAATTCCTTGGCGGGGTGATCGAAAGGTTTGTAGGAGATTACACGTAGCGCTCGTTTTTGTATCTTGAACACTCTGTCACGGTTCGCGGCAAGACCCCAGAGATCTACACCACGGATAAGGATAGAGTGAAAGTATCCATAATAGGCCTTTTTCAGGTTCATTGGAGTTTGACAGAGTATATTAGCTACCGGCGATAGAAATGAACAAAATACAGTCGCTGCCGTGTAAATATAGCCGAACCTAACCTAACCACAAAATTAAAATTTTGAAAAACCCCCGACCGCAACACAGTAGACCGATTTTCATGAAACATGGCTTAGAACACTCCCGACTTACTCAGCTTTCAGACAAAAACTAAATCTAAATCGGTTTATCCGTTCACGAGCTACGATGCCACAGACAGACACACACACAGACAGACAGACAGACAAACAGACAGACAGACAGACATACAGACAGACAGACAGACAGACACGTCAAACTTATAACACCCCGTCGTTTTTGCGTCGGGGGTTAATAAAATAGAGTGCGAGCGATTTAAAGATCGTCGCTCGGCGACGCGCGCTACCACCCCGTCTCTTTTGTTCACACGGGAGCGAGTATCTTTTGTTCCTTTCCATCGGCGATAACTCATAGCTTACTCACTTTTGGTAGGACCAGCCGGCGTAGCGGAACGGCAATCGTCGACGCCAGACGCCGACAGAAATGCAATCTGGCTCTGTCGCGCCAATACGCAAGAGCGATAGAGATACTACACTGAGAGAAATTTGCATTGTGAATTTAACAAGTTCGACTTGTTGCGGTTTATCCGTTTGAATCAGCCAAACGTATGTTTAAAACAATATGTGTCAGGTTGTTTTTATAAAATCGACTTGTTGATTCAAATATATTGCCGATTCAAATGATAAGTAGCTTGTTGTTTGAACCAAAGAGCACGTAGGCGCTATTTTAACCAAAAAACTTGTTGAACGAACATGAAAACTGGTTGTATTTTCTCTCAGTGTACGAAACATATATTATCGTGAGCGTTTGCACATTTTACTACGTACCCAGAGCCTTATAGTGACCTTGGCTCATTAAAATTGGTTAAGTATCTACCGATGTTTTTGTGATCCCGTAGACAGCTACGTATAAAAATCGTTCAAAACGATTCTTACGACGAGTCTTATAACCGGCTGAAAATGACCAATCTGAACAGCACAGACCAAAAAATCCCACAACACAAAAAAAAATGGAACAGTAAAGGAAAATTGGCAACCGCGTTGTGTTGCGGAACCCACAAACAGTAAGTTATCTAAGTATCCGCTACCAACTGGGACACTACCACGGGTTTTAAAATACGTTACTAGATAAAGTAGACGACACAGAAAATGATGTACTCATTGTATGAAGAAAGTTCGCGTCTCCAAAATAGTTCCTCACTTTAAACCTCATCATCTTTATATGATCCTCCTTGCGTCATACTGGCTTTCGCCACGATTTTTGAGAGCCTGGGGTCTGCTATGATATCCCAAGATTTGGCGTAGGTACAAGTTTTTACGAAAGCGCTTGTGCCATTTGACCTTACATCACGAAGCGTAACTAAGTCTTATTGGTATTAGTCCGGTTTCATGACGATGTTTTCCTTCACCGAAAAGCGGCTGGCAATTTATAACAAGACAACGCACATAAGTTCCGAAAAACTCATTGGAGCTGAGTTTCGAACCCGTGATATCCGGATTGAAAGTCGCACGTTCTTACCGCTAGGTTACCAGCGCTTCATACAAGTAGGGTACTATACCTACTACTTATTTTCTGTCAGCTTAAGCTATCAAGTAATGTATTCTACATAAAAAGTCAAAATTTCATAGTAGAGGCTTGTAGTCGAGACCTAATAAAATTTACTTAAGCTTTATAAAATCGTTGGCCCCTGCGAGCCAGCCGCTTATGCGCTAGCACAGAATTTATGCTTCAAATGACGCAATTTGGGAATGTAACTTTGGAATGCACTTTTCTGAATATGTGGAGCAAATACAATCAAGTGATTACGCCCCGGTTGCAACACACTTGAACTTTCACGGGGGTACATTTTTTAGACGTATCACACGTGCGAGGGTCCTTCCGAAAGTATTTAGCTCCCCTGGTTGTATTTTTCTTATACTGTTTTGAGGGATTTTTCATTATTGACTAAGGTGATGTAGATAGAGATTAGTTAATTTTATATTTGTTTAACTTGGTCGCGTTGACGCCTAAGCAACTTTTTAATGACAAGAGATATTGTATTTAAGTATATATGGTGCTAATTGAGAATCTTTACTGTTTATTTACCGTACACTGAGAGTGCATTGTGAATTTAACAAGTTCGACTTGTTGCGGGTTTATCCGTTTGAAACAAAAGTATTTTAGTAAACGGAATAAATCACAATATTGATGATACAAGTCGAATTTGTTCGAACAACAAAATCAAACTTGTTAAAAGATATTAATTGATTGAATCAGCCAAACATATGTTTAAAACAATAGGTGTCATGTTGCTTTTATTAAATCGACTTGTTGATTCAAATATATTGTTGATTCAAATGACGAGTAACTTGTAGAATCAACTAGTTACACTTAACAAAATCTAACTAGTTTGAACCAAAGAGCACGTAGGCGCTATTTTATCCAAAAAACTTGTTTAACGAACATGAAAACTGGTTGTTTTTTCTTTCAGTGTAGCATTAGTTACCGTGTTGTAAAAGTGAAAAATGTACAGACTGGGAAGCATATGCACATTTTAAATGTATTGATGTTACAAATATCAATAATTTTAGGGAAACCTTAATAACATTCATATGAACAGTAATATAATTATGTACACTTAGAATTATTTTATCTTTGAGAACAGATCAAAGAAGGAAGAAATCATACTGTTTTTCCCTAATGTACGGCGCGTTTTCTCTCGTTCCTTTGAGGTTACCAAATATGCGAAAATAATGCGTCGACGAACTCTAAATACATTAGAGAGTGATAACTTGATTTCATCTCACGTGTAAACGGGCACATTAAAAAACTCACAATTGTGGACACATTAAAATACTGCCATATTTCAGCACCATTTCTTTATCTAAGGTACTTAACTGGTAGAATACTAGCGATGTGGTTTACCACAATACAATGACCAGCGCCTTTTCTGGCGACACATGGTTTTATAATGTAGGTACCCTAGTAATTTTATTTTTTAAGTAGATAAATGATTTTTTAGTCAACATGCCTATATATTGTCGAAGCCTCTTGCAGAAACCTAAAAAAACTCAAGGCTCGAGCACGGCAAGAAAAAAAAATATGCTCATTTTCGAATAAAATAACGCGCCACAACTTTCGTTGATATTTCGGTTGGATGGCGACCCTAATTATATTTACCAAATTAACCTTCTTAATATCTTTCAAAAGATGTAATTGTAACGCTTAATCTTGTGTCGAGAGATGACAGCAAATACATTGTGACTACCAATTTGATTTTGTCTGTAATCCTTTATCCATTCTCTTTGCCACAGGTTACCCAACGCGGCCTTACGATGTCGGCGCCTGTAAGGCCGATGTCAACCTAGTTTATCCAGCAAGGATACACGCGGCGTCGAGGGGCTTGCCCAAGGATTAGGAATTTACTAGCTAGGCTTATTTAGAGAAAAAGTCAAAAACAATAATTTTGGAAAATCTTTGTCTTGTCTATATAAGGTTGTAAAGATAAAGTATAAAATACTAGCTTTTGCCCGCGGCTTCGCTCGCGTTAAATCCAAATATTCATCATGCTCCATACAAAATTCCACACCCCCATTTGAGGGAAGTGGGGTGTTAGAAAGAGACAAAAAGTAGCCTATGTCACTCTCCATCCCTTTAACTATCTCCACTTAAAAAATCACGTCAATCCGTCACTCCGTTTTGTCGTGAAAGACGGACAAACAAACAGACACACACACTTTCCCATTTATAATATTAGTATGGGTTAATCATCATTGGCCTGTAATATCAATAATATAATGGATTAAGCAGAGTGCGGTACTTCCGCTAATGGCTAGTTAGTCCAAATAAACCCAAAAGTAACTTTAAACAAGCTGCAAAGTCAAAGACTTTAAATCATATTTTTTATTCAGTATAGCATAATCTTGCAACGGGAATGCATTTAAATTTTAAATTGAATAATTCATTTCCTTAAACTGAAAATCCGAACCAACCCAGCAAGACAGAAAGATCGTAATTTATATACCTACTTATGTAGTTGAGACTTAAATTAATCTCAAACTTTAAAGACACTACAAAGTCTACAAAATCTCGTATACAGTTTTAAACTACAGGAATTAACGTCGCGTCTCACACAATGAATGTCGCGATGTCTTTGAAACGCGGTTTGACTCAAATTGGGGATCACAAGATGGGGAGTCGCGTTGTAAAACAAGTTGTCTAACGTTTTAGTTGCGTGCGGTACGGAAGCAACAAAGAATACGCTGTTTGTCTAGTTCACATTAGTGTAACAGGCTTCCGGAGCGCCCTCGTGCGGTGGCGGCTGCTACGGATGTCACCGCCCTTAAACACCCGACACCCCGCAACTTTCACATTCGACTATACTCCGAAACGACCCACAATTGTTTATGTTTCCTGAACTCCCTTAGTGCCTCTATCCATTGAGAAAATATCTAGCTCGGCTTAGCGTAGTTGTCACGTCCTGAACAATACAATTTTGTGTTCGAGGCGATGTTAAATGTAAATCCAGATTTACGTCATTGGATAGCGGGTGAGTGTAGCTGTGTATCGAGAGAATATTATCTGAGATCGGAGCTCGAGGCAATAAAACGCGTGAGGCATGTGCGGTCCGCGTCCGAAAGGACGAGAAGTATATAAAAAGCGTAACGAGGATGTAGACAGTTGGAGCGTCCTCCCCCGCCCATTAATCTGCTTTATTATAAACACAGAAGCCCCAATCGTAAACACGCTTTAATGTACACTCTTGCGCTTAAACGCTTTTTATTATGGCTACAAAATATTCATTAATCGCCCACGTTGCTTATGGTCGATGAAACAATTACGTGGGATAAATTATAATGTAACAACTTAACTTGGTGTTTAAGATCAATACTAATAATAAATCATATACAACGTGTTTTTATTGAATTCCGTTAACTTTAAGGGAAGATTATTTTGTCCAAATACAATCAATTGCTCTAAGAAACTAGCCTCTTAACTCTTACGGTTATCGAATTATTAAAAAAAAATTTAATTACTGAACACCCTTACCACTTCATGATGTTATTTGTTTTGACATGTGCCGTCAAACACTTGACAATGACTTTAATGTCATGATTAAGGCCCTCTCACACTAATTAACCCATTTATTATGTATGGAAACGGATTTTTTTTTTCGAATTTAACAAAAAGCGATCTACAGGGTGGGTCCTGATGATGAAACTAACTGTGTGTCAAATTTAACGAAAAACAAAAAAACACGGTGTATATCTACAGAGAAGACATTGTAGTTATTACTTTAATAATTCATTCGTAAACGAAGGTTCTCGTTAAAGCTCAAAGCAGCGACGTTCCAGAGAAATGGGAACTTTCAAAAATTGTTATGTATTTTTTTAAGCCGCGTTAACATTCAAGTATTCTATTCTGCGAAGCCCGGGTGAACGCGTCCTCATGTCAGTCGTGTCACGTATGTTGTTCGATATTTTATCATATTCTTTGTTCAGTCGCGCTACAGCAAATAAGATTACTGATAGGTACCCACCGAGAAGCATAATGCTTTAGAGCATTGTTCGAATACAAAGGGAAAGACAAACTATTCGAATTTTATCAATATGGGTTCTTTATTCGTTATTATTGTTCAATAGAATATTATATCGTTGTTTGGCCAGAAGCCGATGTGTCATTGTTATCCCCGGTGTTGCGAGCGTCGGGAAAAATAACTCATTTGGTGCACGTGCCGACGATAGGGAAGAGTAATGGTTTATTAATTTTTGTCCGATAGGATTACTTTGTCAGCGCAGTCTTGTCAAAACGTCAGACCCTTCCTAAATTGTAGGCGGTTTAAATTTGCTGGAAATCCGGCGAGTTTCGTTCCGTTTTTTGCGTGCCAGCTTTTATCGTATTCTGCATGCAAATGAAGGAGACGTTTTCCAGAATCCAAGTGAGTGTTATTTATCCTGCATTTGTGCAGCTTTGTTGAGTTTTCTGTATCTGTTATTGTCACTTCATGAGGAATATTTTAAAAATGAATGCTGCACTAGTATTCGTAATTATACCGACGGCTGCACTCTACATATTATTTTGAATATTAGGTTAATCAGTATTCAAAGTTTCCTGATTGTTAATAAAAGAAAGAAGATTATTTTTTTGCCACATCACTAAGCGAATACAAAAATATGAATCAAGCAAAATTTATCACAGAGTGGGGCCTGTAACAAAGGCGAAGAATTGAACTCTCGGCTATTCTCCTTATACTGATCAACATTTGTTCGGCGACTTTTAAAAATAACTTGTATTTTGATTTTTATCACCCTTGAAAGTTTTTTCTAAGAGGTAATGGTATTGCGAATTCTGTTAAGTCTAAAGTGTGACAGACAACGTCAATGACAACAATAATGGCGTATACATTGAAGCTATTTATTTTGTATGAAAAATTAAAAATTTAAAGACTTCATAATTTTTAAAAGTCACTGAACAAATGTTGATCAGTATAAGGAGAATAGCCTACAGTTCAATTCTTCAGCTTTGTTACAGGCCCCACTCTGTATACCTAATATAAATATTAAAACAATTGAAACTACTTACTAGTATCAAGGACGATTATAAAGGACCAGCAGAGTCCATACTAAATACCGTACCCCGTTGGCAGCCGTAAATCTATGTCACTAGATGTCACTAAGAGTGTCATTTGAATAAAAATGTCGTTTTTTTTTTAAATACGCACGCGGTAGTTCAACGGCATTACAAGTGATACAGTGAAAAGTATATAGATGACGCTAGGGGCCCGTGTCATGTTTCAGTCCCTGTTTACAACGCAAACCATCGTTCTTATTTTGAATTATGACAATCATGCAAAAGAGTACCATACTGTCAAATTTTCTATCTCTTTCATTTTGAGCGTGACGTCAATGATTAGTAATATTACTTTCAATATATTTAAAATTTAGATTTTAATGAGGCCATTTCGAACGGTGTTTATGATAGATATCATGTTGACAATCAATCTCCTGACCGTCTCGCTCATACCAATCCTATCCTATATTTGAACGAGTGCGACCGAAACAGTTGAGTATTATTGAAGATTTTTGAATGTCTAAAATCTTATTGGTACTTAGTTGTCGAAAACCCGCTTTTTCCATAAAGTGTTGGCGCGACGTCAAGTGGGTGATAGGCGTACGAGCAAGTACGCGTTGGATGGTCGACTACTATGCGCAGCGGTTTTTACGCGTACTTACGGTGACACACAATCGAAAAAGGTGGTCGAGCCATAAGTACGCATACCTGCTCGTATCGTACGTTTATCACCCACTTCAGACTGCGTTTCGATCGGCGTTTAGCGTCAATGATTATCAGCTCGGCTTCATGGCTTTACGAACCTTAGCTCGGACCATCGAATATGAAACTTATAAACTTCTTTATACACAAGGGTATAAAGAAGTTTATAACCAGGTGCTCCATGACACCATTGCACCAATCTGTCGCCAGCACCGCTACACTTCAACGGCCAAGTCACACAACATCCATACTAATATTATAAATGGGAAAGTGTGTGTGTCTGTTTGTTTGTCCATCTTTCACGGCAAAACGGAGCGACGTATTGACGTGATTTTTTAAGTGGAGATAGTTGACTGGATGGAAAGTGACATAGGCTACTTTTTGTCTCTTTTTATATCCCCCCACTTCCTTAGAATGGAGGATGGAAGTTTGTGGAGAGATTTTCGAATTTAACGCGAGCGAAGCCGCGGGCAAAGGCTAGTTAACTATAATAATAAAGAAATCGCAGTAAGGAACTTTATGTCGATTTCATTACTTTTTAGAGATAAACAAGCAGCTCCAGCGAGACGGCTATTTTTTACAGAATGTTTTTGGTGGGATATACATAGGCATAGGTATATAACACTAACAAGGTATCTATTGTCTTACTCCGTTTTCACATTATCCGATCCGATATCGGATGTCGGAAGGATTTAAATGGAAAAAATCCAAGATAGCGCCTGTAATGTATGGGGTATCAGTCCTACATCCGATATCGGATCGGATAATGTGAAAACGCATTGTCTCATTAATTATTACTTATATCAGAGTTTCACTAATTATTTCCTTTTATTCATTTATTATCTCAGTTTAGGTTTATACGAGTACCAAACGAGTATAGTATACGAGTAGAAAATATATTACCAAAACAATACAAACTATCATTAATCCATACTTCCATCCATACTATCCATATCCATCCATACTATTTACTATATTACTATATATACTATATATATATATTATATATTTATATATATTTATATATATATATATATATATTATATATATATATATATATATATATATATATATATATATATAATATTATAAATGCGAAAGTAACTCTGTCTGTCTGTCTATCTGTCTGTCTGTCTGTCTGTCTGTCTGTCTGTCTGTCTGTTACGCTTTCCCGCTTAAACCACGCAACCGATTTTGATGAAATTTGGAACAGACAATCTTTAGACCCTGAGACAGAACATAGGCTACTTTTTATTTCGAAAAAAAGGGATGAAGGGGTTGAAAAAGAGGTTGAAAGTTTGTATGGGATTTCTTAATTTTAAATGATAAAACCATGAAACTTTATATTTTAGCACTTGATAAGAAATCATTAAACGTATATTTAAAGTCACATACAGGTCGAACGCGATTAATTAACATTATTTTTACCTTTAAAATAAACATGGTGGGAAATAAACATTAACTAAAAGCGGGTAGA
Organism: Leguminivora glycinivorella; assembly: GCF_023078275.1. Lineage (NCBI taxonomy): Eukaryota > Metazoa > Arthropoda > Insecta > Lepidoptera > Tortricidae > Leguminivora > Leguminivora glycinivorella. The sequence goes on from NC_062975.1 coordinate 1,544,904, forward strand.
TTATATTTATTTGTCTACCCCGAACATTTATATAAATTAATATCGGGTAGTTTTGTGTTGTTTACATCTCCGGTGACATTTTGCTGGGACGTCAGTCTTCCGCGACCACGGCCAGTGCAACCTGGCCGAAACGTTGGGAAAAAAGGTAAAAATAATATTAATTAATCGCGTTCGACCTGTATGTGACTTTAAATATGTGTACAAAGCGCGAGAACTTAAAGTGTTATATCTATAAACATCTTGATAAGGGATAGGGATAGGGATAGGGATAGCGATAGGGATAGCGATAGGGAAAGCGATAGGGATAGCGATAGGGATAGCGATAGCGATATCGATAGCGATAGCGATAGCGATAGCGATAGCGTTAGCGATAGCGATACGGATACGGGATAATATGGGTATCGTTAGAGGGATACGGATAATCGGTCGGCGGTCTCTTACAATCAATGTGCTCTAAGACGATCGTTGTTTGCTTGCTTGAAGATTACGTTTGCGATAAGTATAAGCAAAATGTAAAAAATTGTAAGGGATAATAGAAAAAAGTACTTTTTACCCACCGATCATAGTGTCGAAATATGGGCTATGTGGGATGTTTATAAAGGTTTCCCCAGCGTATATAGAATTACCTACGCTGTGGTCGATGTGTAATATTTCTACAATCATTGCAAGCAAAAGTATTATGTGCAATCGAAATAATCGCAGATAAATAAACCTACAGAGAAACCTACGGTCCCTACGGATCCAAATGAAAATCTTAATGAATACTTTTATTACGCGGGCGAAGCCGCGGGTAAAAGCTAGTTTATTATAAAAACGTAATCCAAAGTGCCACACCTGGCGGCCTAACTATCGGCGTTGTGTCCAAGACGAAGCCTGACCGACGAAGCTAGCAAGTCTCTCTACATGTTAGCTGAAATACTGTCAAACCATTCACTGTGATTACTCAGATTATTATAAGCAAAATGATCTTCGAATGAACTTTCTGGACAATTGAGATGCATGGGCGCAGTCGAAACCAGCTCGCCCCTTCAGCCGTGTCCCGTTGAAAATCGGAAAGATTCTTTTCCTTAGCACATTAAATTTAATGTTTACAAATTGGATTCGCCTTCTGTCACCTAAACTGGTAATTTTATGTATGAGGTCATTGGTCATACAATTATTAATTTATACAGTTTTTAATTCTGTATCTCTACTCGCATTGCTGCTGCGATTCTAAAATATTTAATATCCATATATTATGAATATTCAATAAATCATACAATGACATTTGTGATGTGACATGGATGTCAGATGTCACTGGATGTCACATCTGTTGGCACAATGATTGCGTTTTGTTGAACGTATTTGAGCTCAACATATAGGTTTATTATCACTAAGTATATTATATTAATGAACAACGAAACGGATGTGACATTTTCCTAGTCCACCAACGTCATCTAGTCATTTTATTTGGCAATAGTTAGACAACATGCGAACAAACTTAGCCAGCGAAGCGATCACAACTACGTCGAGGCCGACCAAAAAATATAATTTGTAAAAATTATGTTTTGAGCCAATATTTTGATATTAAAATAAAGTTTTTTGATAGTTATTCATAGTATAATATAAAAACAAGTAAACATATGTGAGAAAATATGTTTTTTTCCACTCCCGGGTTACGAAACAACGCCATCTAGTTTTAAAGCAAAAACTAAGCTTTTTTCAGGGGTACGCTTTTTTGTATGGGCTATATCAGTCTAGTATTAAATGGTCCTTGCTTATACTAAGACTTAAACTTAAACTTATATTTAACAAAAGCGACATATATTGTTACCAAAGTATTAATACAGTGAAAACGCTCATGCACTACTAACCAGTGGTCATCAAGGTACAAATATGATAGGAAAACAGATTACACTGAGAGAAATATGCATTGTGAATTTATCAAGTTCGACTTGTTGCGGTTTATCCGTTTGAATCAGCCAAACGTATGTTTAAAACAATATGTGTCAGGTTGTTTTTATAAAATCGACTTGTTGATTCAAATATATTGCCGATTCAAATGACAAGTAGCTTGTTGTTTGAACCAAAGAGCACGTAGGCGCTATTTTAACCAAAAAACTTGTTGAACGAACATGAAAACTGGTTGTATTTTCTCTCAGTGTAAGAAGTTAGTTACTTACACAATATGAAATATTTTGGAGGCTTAAAACTATAATAATGAGCTTACTAAACGCTTAAATCGAATTTTAGTGTTGTTAATATTGACGTGATATCATGATAATAAAATAATAGTTATTTGTTATACAAGGGGGCAAAGTTGTATTTTAACGCCGAGTGTGGAATTGAAAAACGAGCAAGTGAAAGGATTCTATAGTTGAACCACGAGCGAAGCGAGTGGTTCGAGAATAGAATCCTGAACTTGCGAGTTTTTTAACACACGAGAAGTAAAATACATTTGCACCCGAGTGTGACACAAAACTTTTCTCCTCACTATAGCGAGGAAACTACAACGCAAAAAAAATGAATTTATCACTGCTTCTAGTAGTTCCACAGGTGGTAAATCATCTTTATTACTAGATTCATCTACTTTTATCAATTTTAAAGCAGTTCATTTCATTTTATTCAAGGTCAAATTACTTTACCCACTAGTGGATAAAATGCGTTTTTACCCGCTGGTATTAAAGGACAAAACACGTGTTTCCGAGCTAGTGAGGGGAAAAGAAATATGTCATTTGTTCTTATAAAAAATAAAAATACGCAAAAATATTTGGGGAATAGTAGGTACATTACGATACAAGTGCGTAAAAAAGGAAGCTCGAAACGTGTGGCGATAAATTAAAACACGACCGAAGGGAGTGTTTTAAATCGACACGAGTTACGAGTTTCCTTTTCGCTCGTGTATCGTACGACGTTTTTCAGTACATATGGCTCTCCGAAGTTGTTGGCCACTTCCAGGCTGCGAAACAGCGCCATCTAGTTTTAAGCCTAAAAGGCCCATACATTTCAGGGGTACGCTTACGTTTTGTATGGTTTTGTATGGGCTGTGTCAGTCCCGTATTTCTTAAGTCGTTCTTGTATGTAGGAAGCTACAGTGACACTGGTGTGGTGTCACGTAATAAGGCGTTTGATCAAGGATTCCGTTTCTATCCTTAAGTGTTCTAATTTACTACAAAAAAGGATCAGGATACTTATTAATAGATATTAAAATAACTTTGTTTTTTTTTGACAAGAAAATGATTTAGTTATTACAACTTTTTTGTTTGGTGAATTAATTCTCTAAAACATGAATGTTCGGAAAGTTTCTTCGAACTTCACCACCCACGGATAATCTTATTTAAGAAGAATATCTTTTCATGTTTGTGAAATGATGTATACGTGGAAGAATAAGACTTTTTGGCCAGCATTTTAATACAATGTAGGCTGATAAAAAAATAATAGCACAATAGAAATGCTTCTTATTAAAAAAATGTTTTGTTAAATATAACTCAAAAACATTTATACATATACACATATATACATTTTTAATACGTCTGTAAGCTTGCCTTCTTTTGTAGTGAAATGAAGAATAATTATTTATTTAATTATTTTACTTAAGTACTTAAAAACGTCGGGGAAACTTACGCTCTAACCTTTGTTCTTTCCTCACATCATTTATTGCTAGTAGTAAGAACTAGTCTATACATATCAGTGGCGGCTGGTGAAAATTTCAACCAGGCAACACCAAGCAGAAGAACCTACCTTTACATTAGGTACTTTACTAGTAGGTAATCAATTTTGGGCAAGCCGGTGGGAATCGGCTTGTATGGATCAGCCGCTGCTGATACATAATACAGATGTAGTGCGAAAAGAGTTGCCTTCGTATTGTTACGGAAACGTACGAACGTGTCACGCTATTTCAGTCAGTCATTGTTGAATGTGTCACGCTATTTCATCAGACATTGACTGAACTAGCATGACAAATGCGAACGTTTCCGAAGGAAACCCTTTTCGCACTACATTTGTACCCCCTAATTCATAAACGTTCACTAAACTTATCAAGCCGGTAAAGTTCGTTTGCCCCTTTCCGACGTATCGGTGTGATAGAAAGGGACAAACGAACTTTATCGGCTCGATAACGTTAGTGAACGTTTATGAATAAGTTAGGGGGCTAGTGTATTACCAAATTAGTCACGGATATTATAAGGGAAATTAATAAGCATCAAAACAATTAACTTTCACTAGAAAAAAATAATAATTATATGTTTTTTTTGTTATCATTTCCTTAACAAAAAAATATTTTAATCTAGTTTCGAAATAACCATCTCCTTTAAAGTAATTGCCTGTCAGGATGTTTAACACTGTCTCTCATGTACCTCTACAGAGATCTCATTTAATGATTTTTAACCGACTTCAAAAAAGGAGGAGGTTCTCAATTCGACTGAATGATTTTTTTTTTTTTTTTTTTTTTTTTTTTTTTTTTTTTTATGTATGTTACTCGATATCTCCGAGAATCGTGGACCGATTTTCAAAATTTTTTTTTTGATCGAACCGGTATAACCCCGAGATGGTCCCATTGGCACCAAGTCAGGGTCTGATGATGGGATCCTGGAGAAATCGAGGGAACTCTTCAAATGTTATAGGCACATGTAATGTTTTTAGTCTATTTTTCAAAGGTACACCAGTATTTACGTCTGATGGTAATAATTTTATGTGGCTGAGCTGATGATGGAAGGTCAACTCCTCAATGGTTAGGAGTTAAAGGATAATTCTTTCACTACTGTACATGTATTCGGACTGATACATATAATATCACTAGCAACCACTAAAAATCAACTGAGCTGATGATGGAAGGTCAAGTCCTCAATGGTTAGGAGTTAAAGGATAATTCTTTCACTACTGTACATGTATTCGGACTGATACATGTAATATCACTAAGAACCACTAAAAATCAACAAATAAATAAACTTTTTAACAAAAAATAAAACCGCCTTCAAAAATAAGCGCGTTACAAAACACGGAGAAACTAAAAAGCCAAAAATAATAAACCTTTCAATTCAGATTTCTTATCGTATTACAATAAGCTAAACATCCAAATTATAAACAAATCAATTATTTTTGGGGTCGGTACCAGCCTGTGTATGGTTGGGTGGGGCAAACAGGCAATAGCAAGGCGACGAACAGGTCTGGTACCGACTACAAAAATAATTGATTTGTTTATAATTTGGATGTTTAGCTTATTGCAATACGATAAGAAATCTGAATTGAAAGGTTTATTATTTTTGGCTTTTTAGTTTCTCCGTGTTTTGTAACGCGCTTATTTTTGAAGGCGGTTTTATTTTTTGTTAAAAAGTTTTATTAACAAGGTGTTTTAACATAACACATTTTGTTTCCTAGTTTTCTCCAAAAAAACATTACAAAACCTATGATGTTTTATAAATAAATATAAATCAGGAGCGGAGTACAGTCACCGGCATAAATATGTGATGATTTCTGTACCTTGTCATATTAACGTCTTGTTTGAAATGTCATACGAAATTGTCAAACGATTAAAAGCGACAAGATACAGAAATCATCACTTATTTATGCCGATGACTGTACTATCAGCCGTAAAAACATCCGTGACTAATTTGGTAACACTATATACGTGTGATACTATACAGCACGACCACGGATGATTTTATTCTGATGCGGTACTAATTCACGAAAAAAAATGTACTTTTTTGTACTGACGTTTAAAAAAAATGTACCCTTATGATTTTGGAGTTTCGACATAGGGCCCGTGGTCGTGCTAGGTATGTACTCCCTGGCACGACCACACTATATTTAATGAGATTTTAAATTTCTGTTGCAGTACAAATTCACGAAAAAAAATGTACTTTTTTGTACTTACCTTTTAAAAAAAATACCCTCATGGTTTCGGAGTTTTGACATGGGGTGTGGTCGTGCTAGATAGGTGGTACTTCCTGGCACGACCACACTATATTTCCGTTTTTCAGAAAAATACGAAAAACTACGGAACCCTACACTGAGCGTGGCCCGACACGCTCTTGGCCGGTTTTTTTATCGCTAATTGTGTTTTATTCATGGTTAAAGTATGTGTGGAACAAATTAAGCTTTTTTATTTGTATATTCTATTCTATTATCGTGAACGTTTGTGCATTTGGCTACGTACCCAGTGTTTTGCACACCCATGTTCCGCCATTTGTAAAATAACAGAGCAGCGAGATCTCGTTCGTTGAGCCCATTATCAATGGAATGATTTCAGGTGAAACGTAATGCTATTAGTTCTACAGTAGGGCATTTGGATCTTGGATAATAATTTTACGATGGTGGCTACGATTTGTCGTGGCGAGGTGAGATAAATATATTACATTTCTAGATTTTAATGAATATGCACTATACAGTGATATGTAAATGACTAAATACATAAATAATTAGTATTTTTAAATTGCTTCGTGAACCACTGTCGATGCCAGAACCGGCGGTATATATGCATGCTGCATGCAGCATGACTATTTAATTACAGTCTCATGATTTATTATTTAAAACTATTTTTACTTCCACAATAGCACTGTGTAAGTACAGGTCATACCTAATATAATTCATTGTTACTGTCTTGTAGATGTCGCAGAAGTCGACTGTGAAACTGCCATTGCAACATCACAATTTAGTTTTCTTTCAACCCTCTTTCAAGACACTTGAGCAGTTTCACATGTTCTGATCCTTTACGCACGCGGCTACTACTGTCGTTAAAACAGCTCTATTGACGTCTATACATTTTGATCGTGCCGCTCGGCGTCCAGGGAGGGACTACCGCGAACACTGCAAAGTCCCCAAAATGACAAACATCTTCCACTTTTACTGCAATTAGATGCACTTGAACCCTTGCAATATCGTTAAAAAGAAAACTCATGCGCATGTGCATTCTCCCCATCCTTTCCTACGGCGAACAGACTTGGTCTTTGATAAAAGCTCAAAAATCCAAACAAAGTTTGTCAGCGGGCCATGGAGCGTAGTATTTTGAGCGTGAAATTAACCGATCGCATTAGAAATACAATACTGTGCTCCAGAACGGTAATAACAGACGTAGCTGCAACTGCCGCCAAGCTTAAATGGGACTGGGTGGGACACGTCTGGTACCGTCTGATACCCTATGGGCCAAGATAGCCACACGTTGGGTACCACAAATTGTAAGGCGTCGCGGTAGACCTCGCCAGAGATGGCGTGACGAGCTAGACGCCTTTGACGAGGACTGGTGGGAGACTTCAGGGGATTTTTATGTGTGGAGGAATTTGAGATAGACCTTTGCCCAACAGTGGGACAATATGGGCTCTTAATAATAATAATAGGTGCACTTTGACTGACAAAGAAAGATGCTCGAGCTTTGTCGTTCGCAGTAGGCCCACTGTTTCTATGACTCCTGTGGTATAGTAACGCATGTCAGTTTCAGCGTGATTGAATCTCTCCGGTTTGCGGCAGACACTAAAGCCTCCATCAAAACGGCTTTAGTATCACTTGCTAATGGAGAATTTACAAGTTAAGTTCACTTGATTTTATAGTTATAGTTGCTGATTCGAAGTTTAATATGGCCACAGTATAATAAAGAGTACTATCGTATAGTATGGCCGCTCCCGCTCCCCGCTGAAAATGCTGCCCACCACCTCTCGGTTACCTCACAGTTACCACCTGTCAAGAACGCGAACAGTCAACCTGTTATATTTCACTCATACAAGCATAGTATGCGTTCACCTACACAAGCTTAGACCGTGTGCTAGGAACGCGCCTCTTTCATATATTTGATCGCCAGTTTCCGAGGTGTGATATGGCTGTGTGTAATGCGGGGCGTACGTTACCACGACCCAGCTTGATGAAGTAAAGCTTGCGGTATTCGAGAGGCAAGTGCTGCGAAGAATTTATGGTTAAAGGAGCCTACCGGCAGCGAACGAACCATACATTGGAAGCTCTAGTCAAGCAAGAGACTATTGTTAGGTTCTGCAAATCCCAGCGGCTGAGATGGGCATGGTCACCTTGAAGGAATACCAGATATGAGGGCTTCTTACAATTATGACCAGGTGGATAGCGCAACAAAGAAGGCTTAGGGCTAAACCTCGGAAAAGGTGGCTTGACTATGTGGAAGAGGATCTGAGGAGAATGAGGAAATATACCAACTGGAGGAGAGTTGCTAGAGATCGCGACAACTGGAGGACGATAGTGGAGGAGGCCAAGACCCACAAAGGGTTGTAGCGCCATCGGAAGTAAAAATAAGTAAGTAATGCGGGGTGTGCGCCGTGCTTGTCAAATAAATACACTCCGGTTTTAAACTCTAAGGGTCACTTGCAACACAAAAGTGGAGGATTAACCCTAGGTTAACATTTTTTTTTATACTACGTCGGTGGCAAACAAGCATACGGTCCGCCTGATGGAAAACGGTCACTGTAACCTGTACAGTTGACAGTCCACTAACCTTGAGTTAAGCGGGTGGTGCAAGATAGATAGATAGATAGATAATCGTTTATTCATCACACAAGGTAATAGGCTCTTAGGCAAGTGGCCCTTATTGAAAAAAAAAAGAAATTTTCCAAATTTAAAATCGTAAAATTTCCCTAGAGAAAAAAACCATGACAAAAACACCGATTTGTTATTTTATAGTTAAACTACATAAACTAGCAAAATAGGTCACAAGATATTCTACAGCTGCAGTGGCTTCTTAATGGCATCATCTCCCAAGACAAGAAGACGTGATAATTCTAACAATGATAACCGTTATATAGTGTACAGTACCGGGCTGTCAGGACCACTGCCAAACAACGCAGCCGGTATTATATATTGCTGCGACCCAGATTGGATCATTATATTATTTACTTCTTAACACGAAATGGGGATAGGAGCTACGAAATCGGAAGCACACAAACCTAGTCTGACATTTTCAAGTAAAAGGTACCAAATTGTCGCTTAAGCACAAAGCTTTAAAATATGATAAGTGTATCATAGGGAGAAGTGTGTCACGTGTACGCCAAATCTTGGGATTAGTTGTCACAGCGGACCCCAGGCTCCCATGAGCCGTGGCAAATGCCGGGATAACGCAAGGAGGATAATGATGAATACATTTGTTTTTTTGTCTTTTTTCTCGTCTGAGTAACGCTTTGTTCAGTTTTCCTTTTAGTTACCTATACAAGCGTTTCTACTCTGCATACGCAACGACCTCACGAAAAGGACTTTCATTAAGCGGCAGTATACATTTTTATTTCGCGCCTTCACACGTTTCTGAAGCCGGAATTATATTTCCGCAGTTTTTCATTTGGATTATGTGTAGGGTTGCAAAAAAAGGTTTTTTTTTCTGGTTTGAAAAAAAAACATGAAAAAAAACGTAAAAAAAACAGTTTTTTTTTCTGTAGTATATTTTTTTTTCCAAAGTACCTACGAAATATCAAAATTTGCAAAGCAGTTAATACTTTTATACGGTTTTTTAGACTTAATGTTAACTATTAAACGAATTTATTCAAATAACTTTAATTTATGGTCTTAGAAAAGTAACATTTAAGAAATCTGTAGTTGGTAGTTATCACTATTTACTGTTGGCAACACCACTGCCTCTTCACGCTGCACGCCTCATCGGGGATTCCCCAATAAACGTTTGTATACCGAATGTTAATCGAATTAAAATGTACGTTATTGTTAGTGAAACACGTCACAACTCACGAAAAAAAGTTATTGTCGAAGTTTGCTCATCTGAAAAAAAAAAATATTCAGAAAAAAAAAACAATGGTGCTCGGTTTTTTTTCATGTTTTTTTCATAATTCTGAAAAATACTTGTGCAATTCGAATCCAGTTTTTGTCTTTCGTTTTTTTTTCTCTTTATTAAGATACAAACGGTCATATATACAAAAAAATAACAGAAAAATAAGTAACAAAAAACCAGACCTATAGTTTTGTTTTTTAAGAGGAAAGTGTTTTTTTTTTCTAATGCACGGACGGTTCCTGTCGCTAAAGTGAAAAAAAAAATCATAATAGCTAATAACATTATTAGACTTATTATAATATATAATATATAATTATAGTCTTATTATATAAGACGCTGTTACGTCATCGCCCAAATCAATTGTTTAGTTGTAAACTTTTATTGTTTGTTTTTCTTCATGTTCCTATTTACTGTTTTTTTTTTATTTAAGTTTCATGACGCATTGGATTTATCTGTAATGTCATTGAAATATGTTTTCAAATAAATAAATAAATAAATAAATAAATAAATAAATAAATAAATAATTTCTAGTACCGAAGATTTAATCCTCCTCTAGGGCCCGTTTCTCGCAAGGTACAAGCCTTGTATTACAAGTGTGTTTCCATGACAACCCAATTTGACAGTTCGCGCGCTTGTAATACAAGGCTTGTACCTTTCGAGAAACGCGGGCCCCTGGAAGTACAGTCAACGGCATAAATAAGTGATTATTTCTGTACCTTGTCACTTTCGTCGTGTCTGAAATGTCATACGAAATTGTCAAACGATTTAAAGCGATAATGTAAAAAAATCCCGTTATTATAGCCTGTCAACCAAATTTTGGCAGTAGCAATGTACATCAAACTAAAGTATGGTATCCCTATGATACGAACAAAAACCAGCAATGTACGTCAAACAGCCACAGAGATTTTTTTTCAAGGGGCTCGTTGGGCCTGCAACATTGGAATGCCTCCCTAATAAAAAAAGCATATGAAACGCGTATACTCATCCTTTACTTCCTTACGAATTAGATAATCTATTAAAAAGGGACGGATATATGTTAGTTTTTTTCTCTTTTTGGTAGGGTGGAGGTTTCCACAGATAACATACAAATGACACGCGAATTTCCACCGATTTTCAATACCTAGTGTTGCTACCCCGCGATTTTTCAAATTTGCCGCCTTTTTTTAGTGACAAGATTTGGTTGACGGTCTATATAAGTAAGTATTTTTTCTGTTACTCTAGATGATTTCTTCTAATTGCAGATTTCTTCGTATTCGCGGTAGGCCCTTTAAAGTGCCGAATGTGTCTAACCGCCGGTTCCCGTTTAATCAGATTTAGAGATGGGTCGTGGGTAAATACCCAATCTACCCACCCGGGTATTTACCCGGTAAATACCTATCTACCCGGTATTTACCCGTATCTACCCAAATTGACGGGTAGATTCATTTCATGTTGCACATGCTGATTTGTGTTAAAATGGAGATAAATACTAAGTTAGTGGTTGTAATTATTATACACAATTCAAAACGAAACTGTTCAGTCAAATATACAATAAAGATTACAGAAGTTTTAATGTATATTTTCAAAAATAATTAAAAAAAATATGTTTTACGTGTGCTTTTTAGATTGCATTAACTAGTCGTATTTATACGATAAAGATAAACTTCCTAGTACTGGTTGGAGGGGGTTATGGTGGGGTTAGGGGGGGTAAAATGTATTTTTTTCATATTTCATGGAAACTATCATGAATATTGAAAAGTTTTGTATGTACGAACTAGACACAATTTCCTACAAAAAAGTTTATATACATTTTTGTCATAAAACATACTATGTATGAGTTATGAGCTTCAAAATGAGATTTTTAAAATATTTTTATTCACATATTTTCATTTACAGTTTTAATTTATCAGACTTATAATTTATATTAAAAGCATTTTAAATTATTTCCGTGTGTCAGAGAATGATATTACACCATTTTCATAGTTGGAACGATACACTAAAATCACATTTTATCTCATAGCAACCTATTCGTTCTCAATTTGAATAAACATTATGTGTACAATTACAAAGACTGACTTAAATTAATCTATTTTAGCCCAAAACACCATTTAAAACGTCAAATTTGGAAGAAAAATGAAAATACCCGCGTATTTACCCGCGGGTAGGTAAATATCGGGTATTTACCCGGTAAATACCCACCGTCGGGTATTTACCTGGGTAGTTACCCATCTCTAATCAGATTGCGTCGGCCAAAGCCGGAAGGCGACACTGGCCGAGTTTGCAATAATTACCCCAAACCCCGAATTACAGACCGGTTAAATGAAAATATGTAATTGTGAACACAATCTTGTTAACGATAATGTAATAAGTCAACAACTGAAAGGTGATTAAAATGTATTTGTTTTTATATAAATACTTATAAGTAGGTGGTTCTTGGGCGATTTTGTACAAAAGTATCAAGTCAGAAAAGTGTATCGAAAAAATCGTCTCATAAATATAATACCGACTATGCTGCGTGCTTTCTTCAAAAATACCATCATTTCAGAAGTGGCTAATGAAGTAAAAAAATATTTAGAATCTTCAACACATTACACACACGATTACTCTCCCGTCGTCTAAAATAGCAGGAAATTATAAATGATTGATGAAATGAAACTAATAGAAAATAATAACATTAGCAAACTTCAGCCTCCCTCAATCCAATTTTCATTTTATTCACTCCAACCCAACTTCAAACGACATAAATCTGAGTTAAAAGTTAATTTCGTCAATCCGGATAATTCCTCATGGTTTAATCAGACTAAGTTGGGTGTAATTAATGTTCACTAAGGCCACACAATCTAGGAAAGCTCCGGCTTAGAGCTGCTACGGGGCTAGAGGGGCTACGGAACCCGCGGCCCGGGTCCGTAGCGGCGGGCGGAGCGGCTGCGGGGCCTCAGTACTATGGGGGCGGCCGGCCTGTCCCCACGCTCGTTGCTCCGCGCGGCAGTACCGACTCGCGTCTCCAAACTGTCAACAACTCTGTCGAAGTAATAGTACAAGTTTGGCACGTAGGCTCTCTCGGTAATTACAATTTTAAGACTGTGTAAGTGATTGTTTGACGCGCTTTAAGTTACCGTGAAAGTTTTTCGGAGTTGAGTGTTTAGACGGTAAATGCAATTAATTATATTTACATAATTAATGAAAGGTAAACATACAAGTGCTAGCTGTGAATTATGTAAGTAGCAGTGAATAGTTTATGTTAAATTATCTGAAGTGTGTTTTTGTAGTTTTCTTTTTTGAATAAATTTAATGCGGTGGCGGCAAAAAAATAAAATTATTATCTGCTCTCTTGATTAAAATTTCGGCATTAAAGCGGCAAAAAGAAATAAAATTATTAGGTAAAAGAGGAGAAGCAAGTCAATATCCGCTCACCGGATTTGTTTATATAAATAGAGGATAACAGATTTTCTTTAAAAAAACTTTTAATTTATTTACTGACTAGAATGAATGTGGGAAAGAAAATAATAAAAGTAGTAACATTTAATATTTATTTGCAAGTACATCGGGTAAGATTTATTTATAGTTAGTAACATTCACGTGATTGGCAATACATACCTAATATACAAAATTATTATCGGTACTGATAACAGTTGTATAATAGAATAGAATTAATTTTATTCGCAAACACACAAAAGAGAAAAATATTACAAATAGGAACACATAAAAACGAGAAGGTGCCACGAAATGGTAACTATATCGTACTAAATAATGAAACGAAAAAGTCAAACACATAAAAACGAGAAGGTGCCAATTTATGGCAACCTACGTTCATAATCCTGTTCACTCATGGAAGCGGTCCGTCGAGAATGAGCTACGAGCGGCTGGTCTGAGCTGGAGCGAGGCCACGAGGGTCGCTGAAGATAGAAAGGCGTGGCGCGAGCTTGTGAAGGCCCTTTGCACCTCTGGGGTGCCTTAGGACTACAACAACAACAACAACAACAACGTTCATAATCTAAGCTGAATCTGCTGAACAAATTTAAACCAGAGGAAATGAAATAAACCATTTGTAACCCCGTTTATTCAGTGCCTTCCTTGTAGTTATGTTTATTTTTCTTTTTTTATACCATATACCACGTTTGTGGCAAACAGGTATACGGCCCGCCTGATGGGAAGCGGTCACGGACGCCTGCAACTCAAGGGGTGTCACATGCGCGTTGCCGACCCATTAGAAATTTGTACACTCCTTCTTTGGAGCACCCCGTACCGTAGTTCATATTTCTTTAAAATAAACAGCACAATCATAATACCAAAAGTTATTAAATGATGAGCCAAAAGTGTTTCCATTTATAACTAACATACTTTAACTTTTTTAGCAAGGCTCATCTCATATCCAAATCTGGTTTTATTACAAACTAGCTTTTATCCGCGGCTTCGCCCGCGTAATAAAAGTATTCATTAAGATTTTCATTTGGATCCGTAGGAACCGTAGGTTTCTCTGTAGGTATATTTATCTGCGATTATTTCGATTGCACATAATACTTTTGCTTGCAATGATTGTAGAAATATTACACATCGACCACAGCGTAGGTAATTCTATATACGCTGGGGAAACCTTTATAAACATCCCACATAGCCCGTATTTCGACACTATGATCGGTGGGTAAAAAGTACTTTTTTCTATTATCCCTTACAATTTTTTACATTTTGCTTATACTTATCTCAAACGTAATCTTCAAGCAAGCAAACAACGATCGTCCTAGAGCACATTGATTGTAAGAGACCGCCGACCGATTATCCGTATCCCGCTAACGATACCCATATTATCCGTATCCGTATCCGTATCGCTATCGCTATCCCTATCGCTATCCCTATCGCTTTCCCTATCGCTATCCCTATCGCTATCCCTATCCCTTATCAAGATGTTTAATGATATAACACTTTAAGTTCTCGCGCTTTGTACACATATTTAAAGTCACATACAGGTCGAACGCGATTAATGAACATTATTTTTACCTTTTTCCCAACGTTTCGGCCAGGTTGCACTGGCCGTGGTCGCGGAAGACTGACGTCCCAGCAAAATGTCACCGGAGATGTAAACAACACAAAACTACCCGATATTAATTTATATAAATGTTCGGGGTAGACAAATAAATATAATCTACCCGCTTTTAGTTAATGTTTATTTCCCACCATGTTTATTTTAAAGGTAAAAATAATGTTAATTAATCGCGTTCGACCTGTATGTGACTTTAAATATATGTTTAATGATTTCTTATCAAGTGCTAAAATATAAAGTTTCATGGTTTTATCATTTAAAATTAAGAAATCCCATACAAACTTTATACCTCTTTTTCAACCCCTTCATCCCTTTTTTTCGAAATAAAAAGTAGCCTATGTTCTGTCTCAGGGTCTAAAGATTGTCTGTTCCAAATTTCATCAAAATCGGTTGCGTGGTTTAAGCGGGAAAGCGTAACAGACAGACAGACAGACAGACAGACAGACAGACAGACAGACAGAGTTACTTTCGCATTTATAATATTAGTATGGAAGTATGGATATAGTATGGATATAATGGTGCTCCCAGACTAGCTGTTATTAAGTGGAGCACCGTAAAATAGGCAAGTGCGCCGTGGGTTAGTAACTACTGTTATCCACTTATTAACTAAAACCACATTGTTATTTTTTTAAGAACTTCCGAGCACTATCCAAAATGGGTACGTCATTACTGTATTCAACTTCAAATTTAATAAACCTACTTCATACCTCTGGTGCCACGAGTTTTATCCTCCGCAGTCATCAAACCCGTTGTCTAAACATCAATGCGTAAATCGTCTGCAATAAACTGGTGGACAGTGACTTCATACTACCCGTGTACCCGTGTAGGTTTGCGTCCACCATCACTGAGATAAGGGTTCTGAGCTATAAATAAATATAAACACCTTGAGTTGATCTTCTTATTTGTTAGTTTTGCTTAAGTAAGTAAGTCCTCGTTTCATAACAATAATTATGAGTACCTACCCTTAATTAGTAATTATTAACTAAATTGTATCTACCGGAAATATGAAAAAACTTATGTCAAATATTAAATAATATTTGATAAAATGTTGCGAAAAATAAATTGGTAGGAGCCGGGATATGAACCAACAACCTTCGGATTGAAAGTCGCACGTTCCTGCTTCTGGCCAATAGCGATTTTAATCCGTTTTCTATGATAATTAAATTAAAAATAATCGATGGAATCAGGCGTTATTTTACGGGAAACCATGATTAATCAAAATATAGATAAATACTTACTTGAGTCAAGGACGATTTAATACTGGACTGACAAAGCCCATACAAAAAAGCGTACCCCTACTGCCCCTGGAATGTATGGCTTAAAACTAGATGGCGCTGCACGCAGCCTGAAAGTGGCCAAAATCATATTTTCCCCAAATATTTTTGCGTGTTTTTATTTTCTATAAGAAAAATTGACAGATTTCTTTATTTTAAAAATATCAAGTCAATATACATTTTGAAAAAAAAATGGTAGGCATCATGTGTAGTTATGATAGTATTTAATAGGTGGCGCTAAAAAATCGAAGTACGATTCTTAATATGAAGTATGTAAATCCATACTATCCATACTTCCATACTTATACTTACTAATATTATAAATGCGAAAGTAACTCTGTCTGTCTGTCTGTCTGTCTGTCTGTCTGTCTGTCTGTCTGTCTGTCTGTTACGCTTTCCCGCTTAAACCACGCAACCGATTTTGATGAAATTTGGAACAGGCAATCTTTAGACCCTGAGACAGAACATAGGCTACTTTTTATTTCGAAAAAAAGGGATGAAGGGGTTGAAAAAGAGGTTGAAAGTTTGTATGGGATTTCTTAATTTTAAATGATAAAACCATGAAACTTTATATTTTAGCACTTGATAAGAAATCATTAAACATATATTTAAAGTCACATACAGGTCGAACGCGATTAATTAACATTATTTTTACCTTTAAAATAAACATGGTGGGAAATAAACATTAACTAAAAGCGGGTAGATTATATTTATTTGTCTACCCCGAACATTTATATAAATTAATATCGGGTAGTTTGGTGTTGCTTACATCTCCGGTGACATTTTGCTGGGACGTCAGTCTTCCGCGACCACGGCCAGTGCAACCTGGCCAAAACGTTGGGAAAAAAGGTAAAAATAATGTTAATTAATCGCGTTCGACCTGTATGTGACTTTAAATATGTGTACAAAGCGCGAGAACTTAAAGTGTTATATCATTAAACATCTTGATAAGGGATAGGGATAGGGATAGGGATAGGGATAGCGATAGGGATAGCGATAGGGAAAGCGATAGGGATAGCGATAGGGATAGCGATAGGGATAGCGATAGCGATAGCGATAGCGATAGCGATAGCGGTAGCGATAGCGATAGCGATAGCGATAGCGATAGCGATAGCGATAGCGATAGCGATAGCGATAGCGATAGCGATAGCGATACGGATACGGATACGGATACGGATAATATGGGTATCGTTAGAGGGATACGGATAATCGGTCGGCGGTCTCTTACAATCAATGTGCTCTAAGACGATCGTTGTTTGCTTGCTTGAAGATTACGTTTGCGATAAGTATAAGCAAAATGTAAAAAATTGTAAGGGATAATAGAAAAAAGTACTTTTTACCCACCGATCATAGTGTCGAAATACGGGCTATGTGGGATGTTTATAAAGGTTTCCCCAGCGTATATAGAATTACCTACGCTGTGGTCGATGTGTAATATTTCTACAATCATTGCAAGCAAAAGTATTATGTGCAATCGAAATAATCGCAGATAAATATACCTACAGAGAAACCTACGGTCCCTACGGATCCAAATGAAAATCTTAATGAATACTTTTATTACGCGGGCGAAGCCGCGGGTAAAAGCTAGTCCTATATAAATAATCCTTGGTTGAGTATAACAGCCGGGTTAGTACAACTTTTGCTGGTTTACTGGGTCAGATAGTTGGGTAGATTAGTGAGTTATTCCGGATGTCAAATACTTAAAGTGCGTTGGTTGTGCCTCTAATAGGTAATCGTGTGGTATCCTACACAAGATAAAGTAGTCATATAAATTCACCATAAACCAGATAACTAGAAAAAGGCATTTTTTAAAGACAATGTTAGTAAAAACGTGTTCAACTAGGACATGTGCGGTGTAGCCTCATTCCACCCACGCCGCCGGCGACGGAGGCTACATCCGAGAACTAAGGCGCGTCTATATTACAGTTTTGTGACTGAAATTTAAGACCGCGCGCAGCCGCGCACAGAGAAAAACTATTCTGAGATTTGGTTGAAAATTTATTTCTAGAAGATTATTTACTACTTTATTACTTCGCTAATCCGCGAAAAGATAACGTGCTCGTCAATCTAGCGGTCTAGCACAACTTGCGTTCTCGCCCTGCTTCAAAGCCATATGTAACTCCGTATAGACAGCTACAGTCTAAGAATAAAAACCGGCCAAGAGCGTGTCGCTGTCGGGCCACGCTAATTGTAGGGTTCCGTAGTTTTTCGTATTTTTCTCAAAAACTTCTGAATCTATCGAGTTCAAAACAATTTTCTTAGAAAGTCTGTATAATGATCTACTTTTGTGATTTTTTTCATATTTTTTAAACTTATGGTTCAAAAGTTAGAGGGGGGGGGGCGCACTTTTATTTTCTTTAGGAGCGATTATTTCCGAAAATATTAATATTATCAAAAAACGATCTTAGTAAACCATTATTCATTTTTTAATACCTATTCAACAATTTAACAGACGTTCGGGTTGGAATGAAAAAAAATATCAGCCCCCACTTTACATGTAGGGGGGGTACCCTAATAAAACATTTTTTTCCATTTTTTATTTTTGCACTTTGTTGGCGTGATTGATATACATATTGGTACCAAATTTCAGCTTTCTAGTGCTAACGGTTACTGAGATTATCCGCGGACGGACGGACGGACGGACGGACAGACAGACAGACATGGCGAAACTATAAGGGTTCCTAGTTGACTACGGAACCCTAAAAAAACGTAGCTCAGAACCATGTAGAAAAAGGTACGGTGGCCTAGATGGCGTTACACCTTTGGGGGGCGCTCGGCTAGATTGCGCTAATATTAATATTTGACATTTTAACACATATCAAGCTAAGAATATGGGCCAAATAGTCAAAACTGAGGTTTAAAAGTTTTAAGCTTGTGTCGAGAGGTGGCAGTCTATGCACTGTAATTACATATTTTACTTTGACAGTAACTCTCTATAATACTTGATACTCTTTGCCCTGAACCTGAATACATACTTGAAGTCGCGCTTGATGTATGGATGGACTCGCGTTGTATTTAACACAAGTTGTGCTAAACCGCCAGGTGACCTTAGTTGTACCTAAACCGGATGACTAGAAAACTTTAAAAGTACCCATAATAATTTTACTCCACTGTACCCACAAAGTTACATTAATTTGGAAAACGTAAAAATACGTCAGAGCCGAATAGAGTCGTCACATAACTTTTGAGTCGTAAACCGTACACTTTTGTACGTGACCGAGGAGTCCAGCCGGCCTAGCCAATGTGACAATCGTTAACGCTAGGTGCCGACTAAAACGCAGTCTGGCTCTGTCGCGCCAATACGGAAGAGCAATAGAGATAGCTAGCTACGATAACGATATTATCGTAAGCGTTTGGTACTCGCCTAGGCCGGCAGAAGCTTTTACGCCGCAAAGTGCTCGAACACCCGCCGGCCAGGGCGTTTTAATTGACAAATTGCTTAACAGATGGCGCTTCGTTACACGGTTTGAATGTGTGTTTAGAACACCACACACCTCTACTTAGTTTTACATAGAATTAAGCAGAGCAACTTCGACGCGGGTTATTTGATATAGGGTAAGTTGTCGAAAGATGTAATATCCAAATTACAAACCTTCCCTTCTGGTAAAAGAAGAAGCAAAGCGCTTCGTGTGGCACATTTGATACTGCGAATCATAGATATATTTGTTGTGTTTGCCAAACTCATTTAAATAAGGGATCGTTGAGAGTAAGCAAAGACATAGTAACTCCGTATAGACGGATAAAGTCTAAGAAAAAACGTACCTCAAAGCCCTAGAAAAGGTACGGTGGCCTAGATGGCGTTACACCATTGGGGAACGCTCGGCTAGATGGCGTTAATATTAATATTTGACATTTTAACACATATCAAGCTAACAATATGGGCCAAATTGTCAAAACTGAGGTTCAAAAGTTTTAAGCTTGTGTCGAGAGATGGCCGACTATGCACTGTGATTACATATTTTACTTTGACAGTAAGTATAATTATTATATTGCCACTGACGTAGTATAATGTTGATGTTTATGTGACGACCGGTCTCGCTCAGTTGGTGGTGACCCTGCCTGATAAGCAAGCGCGGATCCAGCTTCGTTCCCAGGGGGGGGGTCACGTGGTAAAGGCCCAGGCCCCAGGGGGGGGTCACGTGGTCTATTTGTATGGCTAGCTCCAGGGGGGGTCATGACCCCCATGACCCCCCTCCCCCCCTTGAACCGCGCATGCTGATAAGCCGCGGTCCTAGGTTCGAATCCCTGTAAGGGCATTTATTTGTGTGATGAGCACAGATATTTGTTCCTGAGTCATGGATGTTTTCTATGTATATAAGGTCCTAATTTATTAGATGCAGATATTTTTACAGCTGATAGTACTCGGTCTCTGGAGTATATTAAACCGTGAAACATTATAGCTTTTACGATGTTTTTTTGGAGAAAACGGAAAAACAAATTTGCTACGTAAAAACACCCTGTTTATGTGATTATTAAATGAAAACTCATTGAACAGATTCTAGTACCTCTTTTACGTACCACTTAACTGTAACTGGCCACTTCAATGACATGTGCAGTTTTCCCACCGAACCTTTACGACATTTACAACCATTGTACTAGAAATGACAACTCGAACATATTCTGTGCGCCGACCGGCAGCGGCGGCAGCGCGAGGCGCATGCGCGTGAAGCGAACCGTGTCATAGAGTAAGACTTGACCACCTAGACGCGACACTTTTAGTGTAGACCTTTGTTTTATACTTTGTGTGTGAAATACTAAGTAGTTTATTTTTAGCACTATTGTGTTATATTTAATTTCTACTCAGTGAAATAAAAATAAGTAATTGTTTTTTTCATAAATTTTAATTTCCTTTGAATAAAATTAGTTTTGTAAGTTTCTGTCGCTCAGAATAATAATCGCGCCATTCACCTTGTTTTACCTCCCTTGCACCGGTTTAACACCGGTTGCATTAAATACTATATTACTATTTCAGTTTTGGTGTCACTATTTTTCGTCAATAATGAGAATTATAATTCAGAAATAATTCAAAATCATGCTTATTGTATAATATTATCGCCTAAAATTCGTATTAGAACTGTGTAATATTCAAAACTATAAATTGAAATAAATATTTTTATATTATATATTGAAAACAGAATATGATCACAATTATTATACCTTATTAGGTGCATGTAGGTACATGTCCTGTCTGCGCGATTCATCTATGATTCCAGTCGTCAAAATGGCGGCCATAGCATCGCGTTTAAGGAGCCCGTCCCTTCATTATAATAATTACTTAAATTAAGTTAGATCGAAATAGCTTGTCTACTAACCGATGAAATGTGACACCGTCACTTTTATTAGATTTTCTCGTATGGCTTCAACAGTATCTTATAGCACAGGAAGGCATTTTTTCATTTTATTTGTGTGCAGTCAGAGACAACCTCCTCCCGCCACGCGCAGAGACTGACTGAGGCAACATAAGTCCACTGGACTTATGTTCGTGGCGCAAACTTTTTGTTCGCCGTGTCCTCTCTAGTACATTATACCTCAATGTTTACAACAAACAGTTGTTGACATGACAGACAGTGTTATTGTGAAATGTGATAATGCACATGATGATTTTTTTTAGACGAAATTATAATTAATTTTTTTGTTAGGAAAATGAAATCAAAAAAGTTACATGAAAAGATTTCTTAATTTATATTTAAAGTTAATTATTTTAATGTAAGTATCATGTGTTAAAATATCTGCAACTAATAAATTAGGACCTTATATAAGTATGTATTTATCTATTTAAGTATGCATATCGTCGCTTAGCACCCATAGTACAAGCTTTGCTTAGTTTGGGGGCTAAGTCGATCTGTGTAAGGTGTTCCCAATATTTATTTATATTTATTTATAATACAAGTAACAACATACTTACTACCTATGTACATACTTACTAACTAACACTGCCGCTCCAACGGCTGCCAAACTAAATAAAGCGTGCAATATTAAATTCCTTAAAACTGTTTTAATATCTGAAACAATGTAGAAAATAATTTTAGATCATATTGTTCAAATACAAAAGAGGAGCAACAGGAAAGCAAAGGAACGATTTCAATGAAAGAGAAAATCGATGCCGACGGTGCTCAAAGCAAAATCGTTTCTACATTAAATAAGAAGGTACAATGATGGCCAAAATAGTTAATACAATAGTTTTAATCGGATACCAGGTAGGCAAGCATGGCCGCGCGATAAACGATAAAACATCTGGCCGTCCCTATCGCACTTACTAATAGTGCGATAGGGACGGCCAGATATTTTATCGTCTATCGCGCGACCATGCTACCCGTGCAGGCAGGCAAGCATGGTCGCGCGATAAACGATAAAACGTCAGGCCGACCTTTACGCACTATATATGTAAGTGCATATCGTTTATCGCGCGACCATGCTATCGGTGCAGACCATATTCTACTCGCTTTCGACCGAATACCGAATATCTGACATTCCTACATTTTAGTGTGTTTTCACATTATCCGATCCGATATCGGATGTCGGACCGATATCCCATACATTACAGGCGCCATCTTGGATTTTTTTTCTATTGAAATCTATCCGATATCGGATCGGATAATGTGAAAACGGCCTTTGGTCGATTCTATTATTTTAGCTAACTAAGGACGACGTTTTATAAAATTCAATTTTTATTGTAGTAAGTTTCAATCAATTCGAACTCATGGCAAAAATAAAATCTATGAAAGCAACAAAAGCTCAAAAAAGCCTTTTAATTTCATAACTTTTCAGGAATACTTACCCCCTTATTCATAAACGTTCACTAAAGTTATCAAGGCGATAAAATTCGTTTGTCTCTATCTGACGTATTGGTGTGATTGAAAGAGACAAACGATCTTTATCGGCTTGATAACTTTAGTGAACGTTTATGAATAAAGGGGTAAATATTTCAGTAATTTAAATACTTTTTCTACTCCCGTACTGTCATTCGTGAGTTACAAGGTCGTGCATAGAACTTTAAAACCCTACATAAAAGATGTCAGGACAAGTCTATCTAGTCTATACCCTGAAAACATTTAGTAGCAGTAGCACGATATAGCTGTTACAGTTCAGTAAATACATTGCTACCAACTTAACAAACCAATTCGCAGAGTCGAGACTCCTTCGTTTTCGGCTGCGTTCATTGGCGACGCGTCGAATCGCATTCAAATGTATGAGAACTCGATTCAACTCGGCTCGATTCGTCTTAGTGGCCAGGCTTCAAAGAACCATACCATAGACAGTTTTATTTTCATGTTTGCACTCAAACTGCATATTCAAAATGGTAGGCGGTCCACTAGATAACTAAGATGACTGAAAGTAGGTATTTGTTGATTTATAATTTTCTTTCAAAATAAGTGCTTGGTCGTAGAAAAAGTATTGTATGCAACGGTGTTTAACTGAGTCAAAAAATGCTCGTGGCATCTTTATTAACAATTTTCGGCTTCGCCTCAAATTGTTACCCACGCCACTCACCTTTTTTGACCTCTTTTAACCACCAGTTGCATAAAATGCTATACCGTATTTAAGTAATTTAGAATTTTTTTTTGTTCATATTGTAAAACGTCAATTAATTGCTCTGCTAAGCCGAGTGGCGCTATCTCAAAACTAAATGATTTTGAAAATGGAACTGTCAGTTATAGATAGGTAGTTAACGTACTTAACTATAAGTTAGCTATGAAATTTCGTTTGAGATAGAGCTTTTCGGCTTAGGAGGGCAGAATAACTCATGGTCCATCCTCAGTAACCCAATAGTTAACGTAAACATGCTATTTTTTATTATTTTAGCTCCATCCCGTAATGTTTGCCCGGCGCGGTGCACTCTGGGTTTTTGCAATTTTAAAAGTTCATTTCCATTTTACATCATTGTTTACACAACTTGAAAGCATTTAAAATGGATTGTCAATGAGTGCCGACTCAGCTGACATACAGACTATCTTTGTATTACAAAAGAGAGCCATTCGTTCTATTTACAACTTAGGAACACGTGAATCAGTAAGAGAACTCTTCAAAGAAATTAATATCTTAACTGTAGCTTCCCAATACATTTATGATAAGTATAATTTATGTTGTTAAGAATTTAGACTGTTTTACTAAGAATTCTGATATCCATAATTATAACACTAGAAACAAAAATAAGCTTGCCATAAAGAAGTCCGTAAAGTACAGAAGTCATTTGTTGGGCAATGCATTAATTTTTATAATAAGTTACCTGACACTGCTTTGAGATTACCCCTCCCAGCTCTTAAGAACTACTTAAAAAAATCATTGATGTTATTACAGAGTCGAGGACTATTTGACAGACAAACATGCATGGCCGGAATCAGAAACTACAAAAAACGAATAGCAATTAAAATAATTGTATTATGTATAGAGGACACAGTCCAGATAAGAAAGCACATCAAATATTTTATATTTTATGTTGTGTAGGTAAATTACATATTTAATGATATTGAGATTCATATTATCTTTTTCTTCTGTGACAATTTGATATGTTTTCTCTGAAGAAGAACGACGTATTATTAAGCAATAATATAATTTATTGAAATTAATTTCCATAGAGTACCTAGTCTGTTCATATTCTTTGATGAACACTTTTGCATGTTAAATTGTATCTTGTTATTTAATGCATGTTAATTATAAGATGTAATGTTTTGAAAAGAAGTTGCCCGCCGAGTTTCTTGCCGGTCCCACAGTGGATACCCCCCTCCCAACTGAGGGGGGACTGAAATCTTCTCGAGGCTGAGGCGTAGGGCTAGAGCCGGCGTAGCTTTATTTGACGTTCATATGCGCATTGTAATATGCCTACTTGAAAAATAAATATTTCATTTTCATTTTCATTTCATTTTCATTTTCACCCTTTATTTATCTACTAGCATTTTCCCGCGGCTTTGCTCGCGTTAAATTCGAAAATTGCAGAATGCTTCATACAAACTTCCACCTCCCATTTAAGGGAAGTGGGGGATTAGAAAGAGACAAAAAGTAGCCTATGTCACTCTCCATCCCTTCAACTATCTCCACTTAAAAACACTTCAATCGATTGCGCCGTTTTGACGTGAAAGATGGACAAACAAACAGACACACACTTTCCGATTTATAATATTAGTATGGATGACTGTGATTGCTGGTGACAACTTCCAAGTAATAGGAATAACTATTTGTTTATAGCACAGATTGATTAAACCAAAAATACTCTCAGTACCTCATACTTTTAACTATTTACATAGGAGACAAACGGACAGAAAATCAGTTTGGTAGAATCATATCATGATTTGAAATAATTCTACCAAAATTTGTCAAAAACTGATACCCGTAGCCTGTATGTGCAACGCTATACACTAATGGGTTTCTGATCTAAAGCATGAATCATGATCATAAAAGATTTCATTAGTATTAGATTGGTATCAGAACTTTTTCTCGGACAATTTGCAAAATTAGTTCTAACTCGTACAAATAAAGATTTACCTTTCGTATTTTACTACGTGGTAGCTAACTCTCATAGTCATACCTACTACGTGTACCTAGCAGTGGCGGCTGGCCCATACAAGCCGATTCCCACCGGCTTGCCTAAAATTGATTAGATATAGTCTGTCCGACGGTTTAAGAGCTAAAAGCCATAAAACTTGTTACAATGGCATACAATGGTTAACAATAGATGAATAATTAGCTTATCTTTATGGCTTTTGGCTCTTACACCGCCGGACGAACTATACTAGTAAAGTACCTAATGTTAAGGTAGGTTTCTTTAGTAGTAATATCTTATATAAGTTCACAAAAGCTACAGTAACATATCGAATATATTCTTGCTTGCAAAATATTAAAAAAAATTACTAGCTTACGTAGGTTTAATATCAGAGAGTATAAAGAAATACCAGGGCGGTATTTGCTAAGAACAGGATTCTAGCTATTCCCTAGTCCTCAGCACATATTTGCGGACGAAGGTAATGTGAGCAGTCCGATTTTGCTGCACTTACTACTGGGCTCTTGTACGAGAGTGCTTTAAAGTAAGTTTTTGCCGTGTGAGTTTTTGACGTTTTTATAAGTTACAGATGTAGGGCATAATAGTTTTCCTTCGTATTTTCTCGGAAACATTCGTATCTGTAATTCTACACCGAGAGAAAAAAACAACCAGTTTTTAAGTTCTTTCAACAAGTTTTTTGGTTAAAATAGCGCTACGTGTTCTTTGATTCAAACAACAAGTTAGATTTTGTTAAGTGTAACTAATACATTCTACATGACAAGTAACTTCATTGCTAATATGAAATTACTATAAAATATTGAGGAGTGACGTCACGGTCAATTCATTTACTTTATATCTTTCTCTTATATTATCCATACTGTTTATTCGGTAAAAACATAATATTATAAAAGACTATAAGATAAGTAATAGAAATATATACAATAAAGAAAATACATTAACTAAACTAAACTAAGTATGTACTAACTTAAAATTAACTTATAAATAAAAAATACTCCCTAAGTCTTCACTACAGGTTATGGTGCCCAGAAGGCTGGCAGCGTTACCTCTTTGGATAGCCAGAACTTCATTTGAATCAACAAGTTGATTTTATAAAAGCAACATGACACATATTGTTTTAAACATAAATGTTTGGCTGATTCAATCAAATATCTTTTAACAAGTTTGATCTTGTTGTTCGTACAAATTGGACTAGTATTATCAGTATTGTGATTTATTTCGTTCACTAAAATAAGTACTTTTGTTTCAAACGGATAAACCCGCAACAAGTCGAACTTGTTAAATTCACAATGCAAATTTCTCTCAGTGTACTTCAAGTCAACGTCAGTAGTCCGTCAGTCAGTAATTTTTGTACTGAGACTGCTAAAACATGATACGATAAAACATTTCGCACTACGGCAAAATGCCGTGATAACGATATGAGGATGATGATGATGACATATTTATAGAGAAAATGAACAGGCGCTTCAATTCAAGCGAAGCCGGGGCAGGTTGCTAGTTAAACTATAAAGGCACATTAAATTTGCGTGTCATTGTGAATAACAAGATATTATGTAGCTGCAAATTAGAGTGAAACGGAATGTCCCTCACCGGACGAGATGCCAACAGTTTGTTAAACTCATAAACTTAATTGGCACAAATTGCGTAAACATTTACTTACCAATTTCCTACCCATTTTTTACTGAGTTTTAATTATTAGGTCGCTCGCTATTTTTGTCTCTGTCATCATTTGTATTTTCGTAAGTCTCTTTGTAAAGTAAAAAGTACCTAATAAGGTTTCATGTTGAATAAAATTTAAACTAACACGATTTTCACTCATAATTTTAGAACAAAACGGGACTTAAAAAAAGCATCGAAATTTCAACTAGAATGAGGGGCAGGGAATTTCTTCTTCATAGAGTCCAATAATTAGCAAATGTAAGCGTGAAAAGACACCTAGGGACACACCGGCTGATATCGTGAGTGTTGAGTGTAGGCAAAGTGACAACCCTAGCGCAAAAGTGAATAATCGAGAACAAGTGCGGGTAGTTCGAAAAAGTAGCGTGGGTAGAAGATGTTGATGCAATTCCTCGTCAGTCTACCCGTGACCACGAACATAATGTGATGTTTCGAAGCGTCGGGCTAAATATAAATGTAAGTGTTTACGCGATTAAGTCCCGTTTTGTTCTAAAATTAAAATTAAAATCGCTTTCAGCGCTATATAGAGTTTAGTTAAATATTGATGTAAATGTACTTGCCCACTAAACATGTTTAAAATGTATCCACAAGACTTGAATATGTACAGTAAGCATTAAAAGTAGCGGATCAAACTGACACCATCCTGTTAAATACCGTAAAACAAAAACAGATTATGTGTATCTATCAAATACAACCTGTTTTTATTGAATTCCGTTAACTTTAAGGGAAGATTCTTTAGATCAAATACAATTAATGTCTCTAAGAAACTAACGTCTTAACTCTTACTGTTATCGAGTTATAAAAAAATTAAGATAATTACTGAACACGTGTGTGACAGCCTTTACCAATTTCTAATGTTATTTGTTTTGACATGTGCCGTCAATCACTTGACGCTAACTAGAATGTAATTCTTAAGGGTCTCTCACACTAATAAATTCATTTATTGTGTATATGAAAACGATGAAAACATTTTTTTTGCGAATTTAACTAAAAGTTATATACAGGATGGTTCCTGATGATGAACCTAACGACGTGTCGAATTTAACGGAAAACAAAAAAAAACACGGTGTATAATAAAAATAATTAAAATGTGATGCTTCTGACCAAAAATAGTTTTAGTATAGATTTCTAAGCTCATATTAAAATGTTTATAGAGTAGATTTTTTAATGCATGCTGTGTTCACCTGTAATTGGTGGCGCAATCACAATTAAGCTGTAAAATTTTTGTTTCTTTATATTAAGTTATTGTTGCCACTGTTGGTGAACCCTAATAAAAAAATAAAAAATAAAAATAAAAAATAAAAAACTGTACAGTGTGCGTAGCCAAATGCACAAACGCTCACGATAGTATCTCTTTCCTTTCGTAGCTATTCTATCTCTATCGCTCTTGCATATTGGCGCTATAAAGCCAGGCAACATTTCTGCGGCGTTTCGGTGGCCGAAATGCCATTCGGCTAAGGGGCCTGATATATCTATATTTAGAAAATGTATTCAGGACGTTTAGATACTTTTGCTGTATTGTTTCATACGCTGCTATTGATGCTGACTGTACGTATCTTGATTTGTAATTTAATAAGCCTTGATTATTTTTGATTTGCCATGGGAACAGTCTAATATTATCCGCAATATTAATATCGTAAAGTTAATTATATAACAGAAACGCGAAATACTTTACGAACTGTCGCTTCTCAGTGAAACGGAATATTTGTGAAGTAGCTACAGATTGAGGTAGGTATAATAAGTGTGGGTGGACTTTATTGGATATTTTATAATATGTTTATGTATTTGAATATAATTCCTTGTAATTGACTCACAAAAGGCATTGTTAGCAACATATATTTATAACTTTAGGTAACTTTATTGTATTGACTGTATAATTTAGAAACGTCTAATATTATATGTATACCAGGCAGGCAATTATGGTCGCGCGATAAATGATAAAACATCTGGCCGTCCCTATCGCACTTACTAATAGTGCGATAGGGACGGCCTGATATTTTATCGTCTATCGCGCGACCATGCTACCCGTGGTGTTGTATTTATCAGCAATTCCCGAATAGTTTGTACATTTGGATCACGTCTCCGATTTTGATAAAAATCGGTAAGCTGATAGAGTCTATGATGCTGAGCAAGATCCACTAGGTTTCACAAAATGTCCCAGGTTGTTTGTATGAAACTTTCCTTTTTTGTTACCGAAAATGTATAGAAATCTGGTAACAAAAAAGGAAGGTTTCATACAAACAACCTAGGACATTTTGGGAAACCTAGTGGATCTTGCTCAGCATCATGGACTCTGTCAGCCTACCAATTTTTATCAAAATCTGAGACGTGATCCAAATGTACAAACTATTCGGGAATTGCTCCCATTTTGTTTAGCTCTGAACAGCGCCAGCTATAAATAAATTATACCTCTAGATATACAAAACATTCCACTTTTCAAGAGTGTATGCCTGTCGGAAGTAAAAGGATTTTGAAGTTACCCTTTTAGGAAATAACAAAGAATTAAAGTTTATACAAAGAATTGACAAAAGTCCGACAGTTGCTAAGATGTTGTCGAAAAAGGTTCCCGCTGGGTAAACCAGTAAAGGTTTAATCTCACGTTGAAAAAAAAATAATAAAGAATCCATACTTAATATTATAAATAGGAAAGTGTGTGTGTCTGTTTGTTTGTCTGTCTTTCACGGCAAAACGGGGCGACGTATTGACGTGAATTTTTAAGCGGATGTAGTTGAAGAGATACATAGTGACATAGGCTACTTTTTGCCTCTTTCTACCCATCACTTCCTTAAAATGGGGGGTAGTAATTTGTATGAAGCATTATTTTCGAATTTAACGTGAGCCGCGGGCAAAAATAATATATACTTCTAAAGATTGTATTGTGAGATTTGCGAGCGATAAAAAAGTTGCACAAGCCACAATTTCTAACTTCATTCCGCACTAAAAGCAAATGCAAATAAGGAACGAGAAGAATGCACTCTAGAAAACCATCAAATGAAGTGTAAATGCATTGAATCGGAACAATTCATACAAAGCAGCATAACCGGCGGCATATCATTTCGTTACAAAATATGGGACACGGCGCGCTCAGCAAAATGTGTTGCATTGCTCTTTGTGGCGCTTTCTTTTGTTCGCTGATCTAGGTACTAGGGATGCAGTTTGTTTTCCATTTGGATACGCATTTCATGTGTATTTCAATATAAACATGGAGTTTGAGACAGTTTGAAATGGAGGGTTTGAATATGAATGCTTTAGTCGCGCAGTTGATATACCTACGTTTTTGTTAAAACAGCGTTTGTATATGAACAGCTAACATATGAACAGTTTATTTACGCATTTGTTGTTTTTACTAACCGAGGAAAATGAATAGCTGTTTTAGCCGCCGGTAGAGTGGTTAAGTGGTTTAGGTAGGTTTATAAATCATATTCTGTATGTATCCACTGAATGGAAAAAATGGACCAGTTACAATTGTCCCCCAATCGAGATTCCTGTGGCACATTATAAGTAATGAATATGATTTGGAATACATAGATACTACTTATTTTAGCTACCTGTTCTTTTTTAACCTCCGACGCAAAAACGACGGGGTGTTATAAGTTTGACGTGTCTGTCTGTCCGTCTGTTTGTCTGTCTGTGTGTGTGTCTGTCTGTGGCATCGTAGCTCCCGAACGGATGAACCGATTTAGATTTAGTTTTTTTTGTCTGAAAGCTGAGTTAGTCGGTAGATTCTTAGCCATGTTTCATGAAAATCGGTCTACTATGTCGTGGTCGGGGGTTTTTTCAAAATTTTAATTTTGTGGTTATTGTTGAAGTGAAGTGAGATTGTTAGAATTCAATATGAAACGAACATACACACATGACTTCTATTCTCGCAGGCATGAAACCTAGGAAACAAAATTTAGTTGACATTAGTAGTACTTCTTATCCCAAAGTACATAATCTCGGAATCTAAGTGAAGTGTCCCACGAGGAACGAGTTACTACATAAATTTGCTCAGAAGAAGGCGTATAAATATTTAAAAAGTAAAGATTGTCACTGATCTCTTTGCAGGTATAGAAAATAAATCTACATGCTTAGTAGGACTCCTTTTATATGTAATTTATTCACTTTGCAAAAAGCGTATGCGAATTCACTGTTTATTTACCGACAAGTGTCGACTGAATATAAATTCATATTTAAATGTAACACCTCAAAAAGAGTCGAAATTACAATGCTTAATTCGGATTTACATATTTCTGAATACTCGTCGTTATTAAAAGAGATTTCAATAACTGAATTTCAATGGGTGAGGTTCCTGTATGTAACTAACAAGTACGTATTATACACGCGTATACACGCTTATAATTAAGTCTACATTAATCGTTCCACTTACAGGAAGTTCAAACATGGCTGATAAACAGAATATTAATAATGCTACTAAAATCGTATTATACAGCGTTAGAGAAATTACCTTCTTAAAATTTTAAAGTTAATAATCCCTGCAGCAGAATACTAAAGGCATTGAAATTCCACCCTTGAGTTTTCTATGAGACGGCAAAGTTTATCTTTCGGCGTTTTATCAAAAAGTAACTCCGTAGTTTCATTAATTAGGCTACTTGACTCGCTAATTAGCCCTTTTAGAAATGCAAAAAAACGTTTCAACTTTTGTCATTGAGCTTTCAAGAAGTTCGTGAAATAATGATTGAGTCGTCACCTTATTTGACTTTCTAGGATTTATATTTAACCATCCATCCATCCATCATATTATTTTAGATCGGCATTCGCCACGGCTCATAGGAGCCTGGAATCCGCTTTGACAACTAATCCCAAAATTTGGCGTACGACTGCCATCTGACCTTACAACCCGAAGGGTAACTAGGCTTTATTGAGATTAGTCCGGTTTCCTCACGACGTTTTTCTTCACCGAAAAGCGATATAATATATATATTTAACCAAATCGCTCGGAATTGCAGGAAACGCTGACAAATATCTATTAGCTTAGAAACGATGTCGCCGTTTCCTTCAGAGGAAGTGGATAATAACTACAACCTGAGATAATGCGGAAACACGCGCGAGTGAAGTCCTCCATCCTGCTAATATAACGGGAAAAATGTAATGAAAGGGATTTCTGAAACTCCAATATCTGCGATTGGGAAGACAGGCTAAATTGAGGGATTATACGTTTTGTCTGTGTCAATATGATAAGAGCCGGGGAAGGCGGAGACGGCTCGATGTGAAATGCAAATAAAGGACAAAGAGCGGCTGCAAAGATTGGCTGAATGCTATCGGTGGCAGTTGCGGCTTATGAGAACAATCCGGACTGCTGCAGCCATCCTGCATCCGGCGCCGGAGGACGGAATGTCCTCAACTACTATAGCTAACACAATAAAGAACTTGACTGTACTTCAAATAAAATATTTTATACCCTGCACGAAATAAAGCATCAGATAAACATAAGAAAAACATGGATGGAAGTTATTTTTAAACCAATTTCTATTTAATAAGTCAGGTAAAAATATATACCTAAAGTAACTGAGTTGACTGTGACGTCACTCAATTCGATTTCACATTAATTCCATATTAGCAAGACATGACTTTATTGCGATAGACTTGGTACCTATACATCAGGTGGTATTAATTATTATTAAGTAGCAATACATGTTAAGCCAAAAATGGCAAGACATTGAAATTCGTTTTGACAGTTCTTAAAAAGAAGCTGATTTGATTAGGAGGCAAGTAGCCTAATAAGAGCCTGTTTACCTACACACTGAGAGAAATGTGCATTGTGAATTTAACAAGTTCGACTTGTTGCGGGTTTATCCGTTTGAAACAAAAGTATTTTAGTAAACGGAGCAAATCACACTATCGGTAATACAAGTCGAATTTGTTCGAACAACAAGGTCAAACTTGTCAAACAATATTTGATTGAATCAGCCAAACATAGTTATGTTTAAAACAATATGTGTCATGTTGCTTTTATAAAATCGACTTGTTGATTCAAATATATTGTTGATTCAAATAACGAGTAACTTGTAGAATGTACTAGTTACACTTAACAAAATCTAATTTATTGTTTGAACAACAAAGAGCATGTAGGCGCTGTTTTAACCAAAAAACTTGTTGAACGAATATGAAAGTGGTAATTTTTTTCTCTCAGTGCACACTGCATGAATTAAATGTAAAAAAAGAGATTTTCTTTTAATTCGAACCATTTAAAACTCCATAAATAACACTTGCGATTTGTTTATGCAGATTTGCCCCCTTTATTCATAAACGTTCACTAAAATCAAGCCGATAAATATCGTTTGTCCCTTTCTGACGTATTGGTGTGATAGAAAGGGACAAACAATTTTTATCGGCTAGTTAACTTTAGTGAACGTTTATGTAATAAGGGGTAAATATCTAACGTTAACAGTCCGCAATGTAGCTAAAATAGCACGCGAGTTTGCGCGTTGTGTAAATAAGCCTAAATAACACATCAAATCATGTATACAAATGCATGTGTAGATTTATTTAGTTTGAAACCATATTATTGACAAAACAAACACTGATATAACTGTGCAAATAAAAATACTAATAGGTAATTAGTTCTAAATCCAATATAGACATACCTACTCTGTACATTTTGAACTTTTAACATTTTCAGATTCTACAATAATCTATTTCAATTCAATTTCAATAGTTTATTTGCAGAAAAAGATTCGTCTTAAAATTAGGTTAATAATTGTTCCACTTTTATTCGCTATCTCAAGACAGCTTGCAAAAGCACAAATTTTTTTATACTACTTCGGTGGCAAACAAGCATACGCCTGGTGGAAAGCGGTCACCGTAACCGTGTCACATACGCGTTGCCACCCCATTAGAAACTTGTACACTCCCTTTTGCTGTGTTAAGTACACAGCAAAAAGAACAACAAGCAACTTATTAATAAAACAATACAATCAGTCTATTTATCATATATTCGTTATAATATAATATCTGGGCGACTGAGCTTCGCTCGGTTCTATTTTAATATATCACGTCTTTAGATAAAAAAAAAACTCTTATATATACAAAAACAAAAAAAAAGACAAAAAACAAAAACTTTATTTCTGGCCGGGATTCGAAACCCTGGCACCTACGATCTATCTGCGTACATTAGACCGACCTCGTACGACTGAGCTAAGCGGAATCGATGCGCGCGCGGCGAAATTAACGACCATATTTTACGTTTACTAACGCGAAAGAAAAACTCATGAAAACTCGAAAATTCGCGTTTTCTGGGATCGGGACGCTAGATCGATTTTTCACCCCCGAAAACCCCCACATAACAAATTTCAGCGAAATCGTTAGAGCGGTTTCCGAGATCGTCGGTATATATAAATAAATAAATAAATAAATATACAAGAATTGCTCGTTTAAAAGTATAAGATACAATTTCTACCTACACAACAAAATAACATTTTATAAGTTTTTATAATTTAGGAATACATACAATGGAACAGAGATAAACGATGCTGTTTTATTCGTATTAGTTTTACATGAAAGTCAGTATTCAGTTATCCCCGTCAATGAAAATAAAAATACTGAAACTCACATATCATGACACGGAGAAAAAGAATGGAGGCAATGATAAGAATAAAATCAAAGAGTCAGTCGAGATCAAAGCTTTGTTCCGGTGATACCGTGAAGCTGAATGAGAATATATTTGTACTAGGGGAAGATAAAAAAAATATATACGCGCTGTAGACACGACAATGAACAATAAAGGTTCGTACGCAAAATTCAGTAGCGTCTTGTATAAACTGACGCCATATTGACTGACAATAAATCTGATTTCTGACGATGTCACAGTGGAAAATGAAACATATTTACGAGTTAAGCAGGGCTAGCACATGATTGGCGCGATATTACCTCGACGCAAGGCTACCTGTCCTTATGTCATTAATACAATTTGAAAAAGACGTGCACATTAAAATAGTAAATTGGTCAATATTGATGACTAACGTAGCTCGGTATATTTAATGGATTGATTTTTTTTTCGCTTAATGTGTCGTGTCCACAGATGTCATATATACCACAGATCAAGCAAACGTATCTACTTAGCGTGTCAAATGAACTCAGTGAAATCCACTGAGTTGTCCGTCTTTAATCGCAGCTTGCAACTTTCGAGCGTCAATTTTTGTAAGTTGAAGTCAATCAAAACATAAAAAATGCCTCGTTACGTGATATTCAATTGCATCAACACAAAAATTATGAACAATCAAGAGCCTGAGACATATTTAAAATTACAGGCAAGAAACAACTTCAGTACAAAATTTGACACGCTCGGCCCCTATACAAATAGATGAACTTGTTTCTTCTATCTAAATAAAGTTCTGTGGTCGTGTCGCGTGTTACTGTCACATTCTTTTTATAAATTAAATTTATTAAGTTCAAACAAGAACACATGTACAAAAATTACACTTCCAACCTTAAAATAAAACAGTAGTAGTAGTAGTGGATTGATTAATTTCTTTCCCACCTTACCTTAGATGTTTCGAAGCATGATATTAACCTGCAAAGTAGGTATTCCCAATTATAAGTGCCGCTTTGAATAAAACTATTGAATGATTTTTATTCTTGACTTGTGCAGCCATGCTTTTTATTCACATAGAGTTATTTTGTCGCAGATTTTAGTAGTATCAGCATATATTAAATATGTCGGAGCCGGTAGCTCTACGAAAGCATCAGGGGCCTGGCACCAGCTCCATGGTGGGCGGAAACGGTGGGCATATCACACACACAAGTCCAGTAAATGTTTATGCAATAAATTATGTAACTGGTAACGAATATTACTAAATCACAACAGTTAATTAAGTTCCAAATCACAAAGAAATCACACCAAGTCAATCAAAGCTTTAACATCACGAAGTTATCAGAAACGGAAACGAATCCGTGGGTCAAGTGGTACAAGTCGGTACTTAAAGCGCACACGTAATCTCACGGCACGGTTATGGGATAGGGCGCGGTCGCGCGTCTATATTCAACCATGTCCCAAATCTTAATGCCCTCTTGGCACCTCAAGGAATGCTTATAATAAACAACTAATTTCATTACGTACCACATCGGACCCACGGCTACGTTCGGCGGTGTTTATAATATCCGCCCCGTCTCAAAGAACAAAGATATCACTGTGACAATTCCGCTAATGCTGTTAACGTAAACATTGGACCAGGAATGTGGGCCACCTTCACGGGCCTCAGCCACTATAGGGTTACAGGTGCCTTGCGCCGACACGGCGATCCTGACTGTCACACGTCCCAGTGTGCCCAATAAAATCACAGGCTTTCAAAAAGAAGTACAATTTTAATCACTCAATCTGCTCGGCTATCCTGCCATCAAGTCACAACTATGACAGAAAGTTAAGTTCCCAAAATCAATGCCACAACTTATAATCAAATTGTCATTAGTATCAAAACTAATATTCACACAAAGCACAGATCAGAAACAGCCCAAAATCGAATTTCACAAATTCAACACAAATCAATTGTCTCCACATCAATTCATCACACATGTGATATTAATGGCCAATTGGCCACACGCCAAAACAAATCATAAAGCAACCGTAATCCTCCTGCTTGTCACTACCACCGCGCAGTCTCCGTACCAGCTACACTGGGTTAGGAATATGACCTACGGCTACGGCCAGCAACCAAGGCAGTAGATAACGTTGCAAAACACAATGCCAACCATGTGACATCAAAACTCAAAAACTCGGCATCCATGTATATCGTCACACCTCGCCGACACGGGCTGATCCTGACTGTTCACTAATTTCATCAACAGATGATCATTAACCATATTTCATGAGAACGTAACAATCTGACATCGTAGCGCCACATCGCACGCACCTATTAGTGCATATTTTGTTGTTATCAATGCACAAAATCAATTTGTGTCGAAGAATCGAAGAAATCAACAAGAAGTATCAATTTGTATCGAAGGAAATTAATAAGGTATCTTAAATGGACTTTAAAACTTCAAATAGACTTAAGTTGATTTCCTTTGTGATTTCGTAAATACATTCAATATCAATTCACAGCGTAGATTTCCTCACAATAATTGTGTACCTCACAATAACAATTTTTGTTATACTCACAAATAACTATCTACGCTTCTTCATATTTTTTTTTTACACTGCTACTTAAATAGCCTTCATACTGCTGTTCAAGTGCTATTCATCCACACATTTTTTATATTTTTTTTAACTTTTAGCATGACTAGGTTATCATAATCACCAAATGTATGCCACGATGATCAGTAGTATTCTTCAATATGCTATAAACAATTCACTGGGATTATTATTTTACAAAAATAACCTTAATTACTGTATTAAAAGAGCTCAACATCATACCCCACTTTCTCCTGATTGCTGTCTTGAATAGAATTCTTAATTTTGAGCATTATGCGCTCAAGCATACTATGCCAGTGCTATATTATACCATATATACGGGGAAATTTGTCTTCGTGACTCAATTTAAGTTTATTTGCTAGCCATCGGCCATAAACTAATATTGTGATAGTAAAGCTTCTACAGTCTCACATGACCAATATTCAAGTAATACCTAAGTAGTAGGTAATAACATTCTTTTTTTTTTTATTGTCATTTTGTGCATCATTGGTTAATTCGCATATGACGACGAAACATATCCGGAGTAAATCTTCTTCTTCAATTTCAATTTAAATATACCTACAGCTTCCAATTAATAATACATTATCATGGTTTATTCAGGAAACGGCAAAAACTTATTATGTCCAAGAATCATGTTTAGGTACTTTATTACTTCACTTACTTTATCAAACAAAAAAATGAACTGGAATGAAATGGTCAACACTGTCAACAGTGTATCTAATTCATTTTTGATGAGAAACATAAGATTTCGAAGTATATTTAGAAGATATGTAATGTACAAGTACAGTATTGTAACTTTTTTTTTTTTTTTAGATTATGAGTGTTCAATTGAGGGTTTTCTAATTAATTGTTAAAAATCTCTGGCTCTTGTATTTTACTTCAACAGAAATACTAACAGGACCCATTCGTGTACCGTTTCTATAAGCAATAACATAAGTACTCGATTATACTTGTACAGAAGCCTCATCAGCTATGAACCCTAAATGTTAGCTTTACAACAACAACAACAACATTTGTAACTCGTGATAGTCATGATGTAAAATATCGGCATTGTAAGAAAAACTGTAAACAACTGGCTTTTCTTCTTTCATCATATTTTCTTCCTGTGGTTGTAAAACGACGTATTTTGTTGCTTTTACACTATAAAGTTACTGATCCAACCAGTACAGTATCAATAATCTCCAGCAACATAAATTTCTAAAGGACAAGGGCTTGCTAAACCCAACAGACGTTATTTGACGACGCCATTAAAATAAATAGCTCTTTGTTCGTTAACAGATAGACATTATGATTTTGTCATTTTTTTTAACTCTCCAGAAACGCATCACTGTACCTTAATATTGTTGTTTCAAGTTTATTGTCTTCTTTAACAGAACTGACAGTGAAATCAAAAGCTTAAAGACTTGCAATAACTTTTAGGTAAACCAGCACATGCTATTAGTTTCGTAAACCTTGTTTAAAGTTACTAAACTTTAAATCATTTATTTAGCAATTAAATAGGCCACAAGGGGCACTTTACAACGTCATACGTCAAAACTGACCACGTCTATAATTCATCAAACATCAACCAGTTCATTCAAATTAGGTCTCATTTCACCAAAAATTGTTTCACTTTTCCCAACATATTATAATTTGTTCAGCCAACTCTGGCCTACCAGTTATTAAGGCAATAAACCAATCCAACGGATATCTTAAAAACGACGCATTAACCCAACAAAATGATTAAAGATGCATTGACAAACTATTCATTCTCAAAATCATATTCAGTTTTAATCAAAATTCAAATGCGTATACCTACTACGCTAACGCTCTGTATTCTCTGCTCAATGGTTGTACCTATTTACTCGCAATCTACCCAAGATTGCCACTTTTTTTTTTTTAATGTTACTTGAGATTATCACGCTTGCCATCACACTACAGGCTGGCCGACTCGGTTGCCATCTCATTCAGTCTGGACAACTCTGTCGCCACCTGAGCCGAGACTAGCCAAGCGACTCACATATACGACTCACCAACCGGAGTCAAACACAACACAACCAAATATGGCAACACATCAACGACACCACAAATGCCAATGCCAACACATATCATAAAGAATGCAAGCCTTCTATTTTATGTGGACTATACAATGTCCCTTTCTCTAAAAATTATCGAAACAAAGTTTGTCATTGTCTCCTTAATAAATGAAATAGTTCTTAAATCAAACCTCACTTGATCCTGTTTCATGGTTTTAATAATTGCCACATCTTTATAAATCAAAAGATAAGAATCCATTTCTTTTCATTGAGCATTTAGCAAATTGCATGAAACTAACCAAAATAATCTATCGATGATTCATGAATATCTTGATACTACTTAATTTTTTTTTTAAAGACAATGTTATCAAAGAAGTTCAACTAAATATGTCACGTCACTTGACCCGATAATCAAATCAAACAAATTCTCATCACGACAGCACAGTGCGTGCTTCACTGAACATCAGGTACTATCATGTGGCAATGTCTTTTCCACCGAGATGTAGATAACACATTAGACTGCATCATTTTCGCTGTTAAGTAATTTATAATCATACAAAAGCTTGATACCTTTAATCAAGTATTCAACGAAAGCAATTATGATTGGCTCAAGATTTCGCTATCCAGATTACTTGACAAAAAAAAACACATTTTCTTAATAGTGGTTTCTCACCGCTAGGCTCTTCTAATTACAACACTAAACAATGTGTAGTTCAGATACAGTAAACTTTAATTACCTCTTAAAGTAATTAATACTCAGCATCTCTCTCAGAAATCTTCGAAAAAAAAGAAACTTCTCAAAATCAGGTCAACAAAATATCGTTGAAACCATTTAAATGACATGGTCAAGGTTCTGATAAAACATACATTAACCTCTATTGTATTTAAAACAAAATAACAAATGAATAGTCCGTTCATGTAATAAAATCATGTAATAACCAATCTCAGTCATAAAACATTATTCCGTAGGTTCGTCGCATAATGTAATCGACATCAAATAATTACGTTCGATGCTATATCGACTTTCTGTTAACACAAGAGTTAACACTTCATATCATATTATCAACAACATTGAAACTCAACAAAACAACACACAGAAGTGTATAAAGGCTTAATGTCTATTACTTATCTTGTCATCCCAATATATAAACTATTGCTGTGCAGTCTGGATAAATTCGTACTGCACCACAGTGTCAGCAGTCAAAGTTGCTGCACTCTGCACCCATCGCGCGACTAAATATCGCAGCACTTATTCCGCTTCCGGAAAGTAATCAAACCAATTGCAGGTGTAATATTTCCAACATATAACATTTCAACAGGTTTTTTTATTTTTTTTTTTATTTTTTTATTTTAGGAAATTCCCATCTTAATAGGTTGCATATTCCATACGGTAGATCCTCAAATCACGAACAAAACAACCTCCAATCGATTTCCAATCAAATTCCAATACATTGTTGATTTCGGAATTTCCACAGCTTTCCCGAATTTTCCTGTTTTACGATCCCACTTCTGATGTCGGAGCCGGTAGCTCTACGAAAGCATCAGGGGCCTGGCACCAGCTCCATGGTGGGCGGAAACGGTGGGCATATCACACACACAAGTCCAGTAAATGTTTATGCAATAAATTATGTAACTGGTAACGAATATTACTAAATCACAACAGTTAATTAAGTTCCAAATCACAAAGAAATCACACCAAGTCAATCAAAGCTTTAACATCACGAAGTTATCAGAAACGGAAACGAATCCGTGGGTCAAGTGGTACAAGTCGGTACTTAAAGCGCACACGTAATCTCACGGCACGGTTATGGGATAGGGCGCGGTCGCGCGTCTATATTCAACCATGTCCCAAATCTTAATGCCCTCTTGGCACCTCAAGGAATGCTTATAATAAACAACTAATTTCATTACGTACCACATCGGACCCACGGCTACGTTCGGCGGTGTTTATAATATCCGCCCCGTCTCAAAGAACAAAGATATCACTGTGACAATTCCGCTAATGCTGTTAACGTAAACATTGGACCAGGAATGTGGGCCACCTTCACGGGCCTCAGCCACTATAGGGTTACAGGTGCCTTGCGCCGACAAATATAAGAGATCATACCATCCCATACCTACATTAAAATGCGACTCGCACACACTACACCACACATAGATGTCGCCACAAAAAATGCCTTGTTGCCATCGATTATTTGTGGATTGGCGTTGTGTCACTTTCGAGCCATAAATCTATGTCAAAAGTGACACTTAACGCCATCTACAAGTATAATCGAAAGCTACAAGACATTTTATTGTGGCGCCATTTATGTGTGGTGTCGTGTATGCGCGTTCTTAGGCGGTCGCATTTTAATGTATGGGATAGTATGATCTTCTTATATTTAATCTATGGTATTAGTGATTTCACTTTGACAACAATCCTTTATGAAGTACTGCTTTTTACCCTGAATAATCTAGTAAGATTATTCAGTTCAGTAACTCATCTCAGGAAGTCTTCTGTAACAAATTATCGTCGTTATTAAGGACAGCTGAAAGCGTCGCTTCATAAATCTGATATACCTATTTATTAAAATTGAATAAAGAAATATAGTTAAGATAGTTATAGGTATATAAGTTTAAAAGAAATATTTTTTTTAGGTTATAAAACTTGCGAAACTTATTTACTGACCGCCTGAGTAGAAGATTATACCTACCTACTTATTTAAATAATTGTAAAATTCATCTAAAAATATCTTCCCACTTTTTCCGAGAACAGATAAAAAAATAACCGTAAGGAGAATGAAAACTAATAAAGTTTTTCTACTCGTCGACTGTAATCTGTCAATTAGGACACCACAGACTAAACTATAAGTGCTAACTTATCAGTGTTGGATACTCTATGGCAGTTCCGACTCAACTATAATAATCTCATTAAAGTTGACTTTAGTTAACTGTAATAATTTCAAAAATAGAACTTCATACAATTTCTATACTAATTTGCGATAAGTAATTTCTATACTAATTTGCTTACCTGGCAAATTTGTCGGCATCTGAAACACATTTTTTTTTATCTGTCGCGTTATCGGCCAATCAGAGACGGTTATTACAAACAATTGGTTGCTAGGTAATTCGATGTTGATACAACGGTGAACGACGCTATTAACATTAATTTTAACTTGCATGAATGATGATATTTCCGTCCATCGATGATGAAGATGATGACTCGTAGAAAAAGTATTGTATACAATAGTGATATAATTAAGCTTTTCACTCTCGTACCGTAGGTACTATTAGGCCACTCAGCAAAGCTTCGTGGCCTAAACATGGTACTCGACTGAAAAGCTTTGTATTATATCACGATTGTATAAAATATTATTTCCCATCATCCGAAGTAAACCACGTAACACGATTGTTTCGTTGAAAAATCCATACTTTTATTTTATTTCATCTTAAAAAATATTCATTGAATCGACTGTTCAGAATTTATTTACGCATTTCGTAATTAAATTGCTTGTAAACTGTTTATAAGAAGTAAAGCGGTTCGTGTTGTATGAATATTTATGAAAAGGGTTATTGGGTAAACATTTCTGAATAATTTTCAAGTTTAATATAATTTTATTTCTACTGGAGCTAAATGAAATCATTTAAAGAGTATTCACTGAGGGTTACTTTTATTGGGATGAACTTAGAACCTGTGGTTTTGTAGGCAGGGATACTGTCTGTGAATAATAGAATAAGTAAGCATATAAATATCTTTTGTTATTTAAAAACAAATCTTCATAACTATTCTTGTACTCTGTACAAGATGACATTTATACCTACCTACCAAAAAATACTAACTACATACGAAACTGAAATCAAAAGGATGGGTCATGCCAAGGGAAGTTGGCCATTTTGACTAGTTTTAAAAGCCTCTTC
Organism: Leguminivora glycinivorella; assembly: GCF_023078275.1. NCBI lineage: Eukaryota > Metazoa > Arthropoda > Insecta > Lepidoptera > Tortricidae > Leguminivora > Leguminivora glycinivorella. The sequence continues at coordinate 1,588,106 of NC_062975.1, forward strand.
GCGCCGGTGCTAATGTTATTTTAAAGCTCGATGAAATTATGACGTTTACTTTAGCCGTGCATGCCAGCCAGCTTAGCTTGATCTGACTTAACCGACGGAAATACTTTTGTTCTACTCCCGAACTGTAATTCGTCATTTACAGGGTCGTGCATAGATCTTTAAAACCCTACATAAAAGTCTATTCCCCAAAGCCAGCGTCCGCCAGCTTTCCGCGCATGCGCGCAGTAACGAAAACACTGAAAACGGGATCCTTTTAATTTACCGAAGATTTTTTTGTCGAATTTCATTTCCCAAACGAATTTTGCCAACTACACGTTTGTCAACTCAATCTTTCCCATAATAACATTTGACAACGTTAAAATCCGTCAAATGATAATTTCCCAAACTGTTGTAATGCAACTTTTATAACCCCAACTGTTAATTTCGCAAATGTTTCACTTTGACTAGAAAAGTTTGCTCAACTTTACTTTCGTCAAATTAATTACTGGACAAAATTATTTAGTCAAATAATTTGTTTAGTAAAAAAATTTTTCCTTAAAAACACACCATGCAAAACCACTTTTTGACAAGTGTTTTAACATGATTGTTTTCATTTACCGAGTTTCATTTCCCAAACAGATTTTAACAACTACTTACACGTTTGCTTCCCACAAACACTTTTGACGAAAATACCATAATTATGACGAGTCAAATAATCTTTAAAAACCTAAACATAGCCTAAAAACCTAAAAGTAGGTTTAGGTTAGGTTGGAACTGTGACCCCCACACAAAACTGTTGCTAAGAAAGTAGGTTTAGGTTAGGTTGGAACTGCGACCTCCACACAAAATGTTGCTAAAAAATTAAGGACTGTATCGTTAAGTATAAGGACAAAACAAACCTCGTCTAAATGTTGACATGTGCATAATTTTGTATTATTATGTT